>NC_141073.1:35135885-35418385 GCF_041138505.1 Cibotium barometz | reverse complement strand
GTTGCCTATATCAATGAGTCGCCTCTTCATAATCTCTGTGTCTGAGATGCATTCATCTTCATCAATTTCCATTTGCTCTCTGACTTCTTGCTCGTCCCAACCCTCCAGGAGTCCACCTAGTCGGAGATGCTCAGCAATGCTTTCTCGGAGTTCTTCTTCCTTGATGGTTGACATGATTTCTGCGGTAAGATGTTACTCCATACCTTCTGTAGCTTCAAGAAACTCTGCTTTGGCTGCATGAATCTACTCCTGAACTACCTGAATTACGTCCAACTTGCCCTCAAGGGAGGCCAAACAGGTTTCAATTTCGGTGAGCTGATCCTTCAACTTGTCATTCTCCTGTCGTGGCTTATCGATTTCTGTTAGGAGGAACACCTCCCATGAGCTCGAGCTTTGACTGGTTAGGGTTTTGGTTGGTGTTACCAGGGTACGAGCGTACGACTTCTTTGGCATCATGGATCACTGGTAGGGCTAGGTTGTCTGTACCACCTGCATCTGTATCATCAGCTATGACAAGGCGAGCTCCCTATCTGAGGTAACTGCCATGGCCTGACGGTGCCCTGCACCACCAGGCCTGGCGTGAATGAGCACAGGCGAGAGGCAAGAGCGAGGAGGAGGGTAGGCGAGAGGTGAGGGCGAGAGGCAAGAGGGGAGAGAGAGAGAGAGAGAGAGAGAGAGAGAGAGAGATTTGTGACCACGCATCCATCTACATAATTTTACCTGAATGAGGCGCTTTACACACCGCCGGCTATCCACCTAAACGCATGGCACTGGACCAATGAATGCAGGCAAGCGCCTTGGGTGCTCGTCTGCCCCACCGTGGCCTCCACCTCCTGCCCCTGTATCGCCTCTGCGTGGGCAGTCGAGCTTGGCTGCCCAGACTTGGGCGCACCTATCTCCAGCCAATCAACTTGCAATTAGTAGACCATGCATTCGTTCCTTCCCGCCATTATGCAATGATAAATCAAGTTCTATGTTCTGCATTTTTTCCAGCACACCAGATCGATTTGCAAAGCATCCAGGCATGTTCTGTGTTTTTTTTTCCTTGCTCCTCAAACTCCATATCTTCACAAATTTCTGATGCATGTCGTATACTCTACGTTTCTGCATGCTGTATTTTCTTGCATGCTGTGTTTTCTTGCGTTTTTAAAGCACCTTCATGCTGTATTTTCTGTTGCATGAATGCATGGCGCCTACAACAATGTGTAAGGCGAGAATGCATGGCGCTTTAAAGCGCCTGCATGCTATATTTTCTATTGCAAAAAATACAACATGCTATGCAAAAAATACAACAGAAAGAACACAAAGATTGTGACATCTTGAATAATATCTTGCGTTTTTTAAAGCGTCTGCATGCTGTTTTTCTGTTACAAAAAATACAACATGCTATGCAGATAATACAACAGAAAGAACAGAAAGAATATGTGACATCTTGAACAATATCACTCTTGAAGTCCTAATCAGGGTTATTAGGAGTTTAAATTCCTTGGCAAGGGTCGTATTTGCTTGTATATATCTGTATTTGAATCCATTAAAATCATGTTAAAAATGCAAATTGATTTTAATGTAACATATCTACTTACAAATGCACCACTTGCATATCTACTTACATGTACACGATTGCACAGCATGTCAATTATAGTTTGCTTTGCGGTTTCTTGTCTGATTATTAGTCGCATTATCTTGTGTTGTGGTTAAAATCATCTCTTCTTCAATTTAAGCAGTGATTTTGAAAATCCTCTGAATGTGCACCACCAGTGTGGTTGCTATCACTCTCTTGCCCAATACAGATTTGGTGTAGATCACCACCTTGGCCACATCTTGTTTTAAATCCCAATGGAATGACAAGATGTCTGATTTTCTAGTTTTTTGTCTTGATTAGATGGTGATAGGTAATAGCCTTTCCTTAAGCACTTCATAAGAACTCTGCATGTTATGTATAACCCCTTAGTGTAGATTGGCAAAAGAAGTATTCCGTATCTCTTTGTTCTACATGTTCTGTATCATCTTTGTTCTGTATTATCTGTATAAGACAAGGTTGCATGGCCGGGTATTTGATTGGCCTAGCGCCACGCGTTTAGGTGGACACGAGGAATTGTGTAAAACGCATATATCATTTGCATGTTTTGATTTGCATCTTCTTTGATTATTGTTAATCATCATTGAGTGCTCTGATTAGTATGTGAGACCCCTTTATTTTGACGTTCCAGTAATCCCCCAATGGATTCCCAAAACTCGCAAGACAATGAGTACACGTCCTTATACTCCCAATATTTTTAGGCATCCTCCTTTTGTGACATGCATGTGCCAGTCACTCCAACCAATAGTTTGACACTGCCCACATCCTCATCCTCAGCATTTGCATGTCCCCCACTTTTTCCACGGACTTTTCCTTTGTCCGCTTTCTGTGGTTCACCGTTTGCATTTACGCCATACCAACAGCCCAACCCAATCGGCTACCAATCTGTGTATCAAAAGTTTGCAACCCTCACAAGCAAAGACGGAGATCTCATCTTTACCTCCAGTACGGAGAAGTGATGCGGAAGGGATTTCTGTCCCAAAAAAGGTAAAAAAGCTTCTAGTAAAACGGAAGGGATTTCATTCTATAATTTTACAGATGATCGTTGCTTCTAACTGCTTGGTTTGGGATTATGACATTGGTTGGGAAGATTCTATGCATGACTGGAATATATTCCAAAGAAGTGATCTAGGACAAAGTTGATACAGCAATTATTGTTTACTTGATGATTGTGCTTACCCTGCAAGGTTTTGGATGCTTCCTCCATTCAAAGGAAGTAAAGATGGATTATCCCTGAGCGGTACTTTTAAAACTACATTCAATTTAGTTCACGGATGCCTATGGAGCGAGATTTTGGAATGTTGAAAGCTCGCTTTCGTATTTTATTGAAGAGATGTGACATTTTATTGCAGAATGTGCCGAAAATGGTTAGCACTTGTTCGGTCCTTCATAACATGTGTATCATGCATGGAGATTCATTTGATGGAGGGTTGGGTTCGAGAGACACAAGTGGAGGTGGATAGAGCAAACAATGATACATTGGCTTTGGATCCAATCATTCACAATGGGCTGCAAGTGGATCTTGTTGAGGTTACAGCTTTGGTGCAAATCGAGACCTCAACGGTTATGTAGAGGACACAATCATCCGAAACAACACCGCCTGATTCATCCCAAGTTGGGGACGTAGAAAGAAGAGACAATCTTACTAGAGTTATGTTTAAAGAGAGAGAGGACAAATGTGAGAATTGTATTTGGTGATCATGACTCAACTGATGAGAGTGACAATAGTGAGTAGGAGATGAAATAGTGCTTGGATGTTATGACTTTGGACACAATGTTGGTATTTTGTTTATCTCAAAGACATCATATTTTACAAGCTGTATAAAATATCTCCAAAACATTAGGCGGATTATTTTATTAGGATGTTTATTTGATTTTTAAATCTCATATGCCTACTAATTCTCTTTTTTTTTTATAGATGAGAGGAGGGAAGGGATTAAGATAAATCTAGTTCATCCCCTCCCCTCCTCTTGAAGAGAGCAAGGTGTAGCCACAATAACTGTGGTGATGGGGTTCAAGTCCCCAACTCTCTATTTGTATGGATGGAAATTGCTTTTGCAAGGTATTGATGAAGTTTGGGAGCAACTTGTAAGTTACAGGGTGAAGCATGTAAGTATGTGATTACCAATTCATTCTTGCCCTTGTATTTACAATCATTTATCATGCAAGGACTCTTATCGTATGAGTTGAGCACCAAATTGGGACTACGCATGCATTGACTCAGGCTCTTTACTTGTTGCATGTATAAGCAGGTTGGTGGAAATGCACGTTGTGTAAAGGGCGGTGTGTAAAGGGGGCGCCCATGCATGGGCAATTAGTTTTTAAATAAACGTAGGCATAAGCAGTTGGTGTGTAATGGGGTACACCCATTCAAGAGTGCACAAGGCACTTTTTGGCTGCCCACATGTTGGCCAGTATTGTGGCACCCTTGGGCGGTCTGTATCCAGCCTGATTTTCTACCAAGGGCAAAAGGAGTCCAAACCTACAAAGGGCAAGTGTTACCATTCAAACGGTGCAGACACTACACCCACACTCGAGAGAATAATCGAGTAATGGCCTTAACATGGCCCTATGAATGGATGAAAAAGGCCTTATCACTGAAGTGAACATGGCCCTATGACTGGGTGAACTGAAACAACTAGACTAAAAAAACAATTTGCCGGTTTAGTGTCATCAGAAATCAGAGCAGACTCAGAAAAAAGAGATTCCAGATATCTTTAAATAGGTACCAGGTGCCAATATACCCTCTGACCACCCAATTCTGATACCTCGAACCTTTTCTTTGCGAAGACTCTCTTGCAAAACTGTAAGGACATCACAATCTTGTGCATCCTATATATGCTACTAGACAAAAGGAAACCATTAACCAGATAGAAAAATATGCAATTGGAATGCGCTAGGCACTTGAAGTTGAGAATTGATTTTAATGTGAAGAAAGAAAATGGGATAGCCCCACCAAGTTGAAACAATAACCCTCATAAACAGGTTTTGGGTTGACACTGGGTACAATTCCAGTGTTTCCCAATTATCCGATCTGGCTGGAAAATTGCTGTGTAGATTGTAAAGGGTGGCACATGCACCATTCCAGTTCTTATTTTACTTGCCTTGGTAAGAAAGCCATGGAACACTATCTGCATTTCCTTGCTTAATGACCTTAGTACACACGAGCTTTCGGAGGAAAGCTTTCCACCTCATCATCCAAAGTATTCATATGCACTGGCCGATAATCAAGTCGAACCTTCCCGTTCTCCCAGTATCTGTCAAATTTTCACTCTCAGCAATATAATTTTGGCAGCACACTTAACTCCACATAACGTTTATCACGAAAAAACTTACCCTAGCGTGTGTTTCATCCAATTCTCATCATCTCTTTTCTGTGCCCAAGAATTCTCTGCCAAGTTAGTACTATGCACCATCCAAATCTAAAACACTACCTTCAGATCAGAGTTCAATAAATTACCGTGAAGTCTTCACGTGCATGTGCACCTCTGCTTTCTTTCCGGGCTTCTGCCGAGTACATTGTGATGCAAGCATTGATCAACAAGTTCTCAAGCTCAAAAGTCTCAATCAGATCAGAGTTCCTGAAAGGAAGAGCAGTTATTAGAAGATGCAAATAACCAACAAAGCAAAAAACCACAAGGCGGCTAGCAAGCCAACTCATACCAAATCAAGCTCCTGTCCCGTACTTGAACTCGTTCAAAGGTCTTCCAAGTCTCACCAATGAGGTCGCATCCTGCCATGCATAGAACCATGAAAAAAGAAACAATATATACTCAAAATTCAACAAGACCGATTTAAAACAAACTGCAAAAAATAATACCTTCTTTAAGAGTCTCCTCTGTACGGAACACGGCTGCATTATTCTGCATCACCCTCTGCATATTCAGTCTGATTTTTGAAGTGGGCAAGTCACCATTGGCATTTCGAAGCTTATCTAGCCATGCAATCGTCTTCTGTCCAGCATTTGTAGGCAGATCTTTCTGAGATCCCCCTGTCAGAAAGACGAGGAGGAGCAAAGATTTACCAGGTTGTATATGCATGTTAAGGATGAGCCTATACTCTCCTTATGTCAAGGAGCAACAGGCTTACCAGGTTTTTGTATTTGTGCCACTCTATTAGCGCATGCACGGCCAAAGACCACTATATCCAGAAGAGAATTTGCTCCCAACCTATTAGCCCCGTGAACTGAAGCACAAGCTGCCTCCCCAGCAGCAAACAATCCAGGTACCACTGTGTCTGGATCTCCGTCTTTCATATGCACAACCTGCAAATCACAATTAATAATGACATTTTAGCAGCCACCCAAGTGAGACTAACCACTGTAGATCCAGAGATCTTACCATCCACAGCAAAGAAAAGCTCAGAGCACCTCCAGGCCCTGTGTCAGAACTCAGAAACTTCAAAAAACCAGTATCCTTTGATAAACTTGACATCTAAGAGCGCCCATACAATATAGAATCCCCGAGTCCCAAAAATTCCCCTATTATGAGGCTTCAGAGACAGATGCAACCAAAGGATTGACTACCTCCTACTGCACATCTTGGGTGGCACAAAGCATGACAACTAGATACTCCAACATGTTGACAGAATACATGCAATAGTGAGTGACCTTCCTCTGTTTATGACCCATGAGAGAGTGTAGCACCAATGGGTTGTCAAAGATGTCGGTATGGAAACTAAGAGAGCTTATTTGGTTTTGCCTCATTCGACTCGTTGCTAGGTATGAGCTACATTGATTGAGGCTCCATTGGATGGGACCATCACATATCTTTGTAAGTGGATTATAGAATATCTTCGCACAACTAAATCAGATTAAAAATCAAGATGAGTGTTGTATGGGTGTCCTGTCAGATTGGCTTCCTATCGGTGGCAGATGATTGAATATTGGGAGGATTAGATGCAGAGGCAAAAGAGAAACTAGAACCCTTAAAATAAAGACCATTATGATTAACTGGATATCTCATGCATATCAGGCAGGAGAGTGGACACAGATACAAAGAATCCTTGGCTGCAGTGAAGCACCAGCTAGTCTTTTGTCCATCATAACCAGCAGGCCTTCGCACACACTCAAGAACCCCCCTCCCCTCCAGGTGTCCCATAAGTAAAACACTGCCTTTTTTTGAGTTACATATTCTTCTGCATTATCCATGTCGTGGCTTTTCCTCCATGTACATAGTTTTCAGAAAAAGGACATCATTGGCAGGTTTGACAAGGTGGGAATCTCAGAATATACAAAGCCTGAGTAGCGCACCCAGCAAAGGTTTTAAGACCTAAAGGCTAATAAACCAATCGGCTACAAGACCCACATATGAACCATAATAAAAATTACACAGATACCTCTCCATAATAGTTTGTTGGAATACCGCCCATGTTGTAGTGGACAGTGGGCAGGACAGGTATCGGTTCTTTCGTGACATTCACTCCTGCAAAGATAGCAGCAGTTTCGGAAATCCCAGGAAGCCGCTCTTTCAAGACCTCTGGCGGGAGATGGTTCAGATGCAAGTAGATGTGATCTTTCAATGGACCTGTGATAAGAAACATAGACTGCTCAAATTTTTTTCCAAAACAAAACAGTCATCTGCAAAAGCCATAAAAATCATGATTCGAAAGCCATCTGCGAGAGAGCGAGAGAGAGAGAGAGAGGGACACACACACACACACACAGGACACACACACACACACACACACACACACACACAGAGAGAGAGAGAGAGAGAGAGAGAGAGAGAGAGAGAGAGAGAGAGGGGAGTTATAAGGTACTAACCTACACCACGTCCCTCACGTATCTCCATGGTCATTGAACGGGACACAACATCTCGAGAAGCAAGGTCTTTGGCCGTGGGTGCATACCTTTCCATAAAGCGTTCACCCTCACTGTTTCGCAATATACCTCCTTCACCACGAGACCCTGAAATTATTTGTTAAACTGTTAGCTCGTGAAGACTCAACAGACCTCCCCACTCTGTTTAAGGTCTGGTGCACTCCCATTTAAAGCTCCAAAGAACATTCCATGATCAGCCAGGTATACCTCAAAAAAATCATACATAAAATCCTCTTTGTCATCATCAGTCATGTCATACACTAAGGTGGTGAAAAGACTTGAATCACGTCTGTATCATCAGATAGGAGTCAGAAAGCACAAGGGTAGTTGTCTGATGCGCTGGCCTGAAAGCGTGGTGCAATGGACAAAATAAGCCAAGCTAGCAGCTAAATGTGGGAAAGAGTAACTATTCACGACAGATATTGGGCAACAACAGGAGTAAGGGAGAAAACAAAAGTATTAATAAGATCAAAAGAGATGAAGCCCAGAAAGTCCTTGTTCCAGCTGTTCCAGGCGAGGTAACAGTCCAGAAACACCACCCAAAATGATTACTGTATTCAACTATAGTAAACAACATCACATGGCCTCCCTCTTCATTGGAATAAATCTACTTAATAATAATAATAATAATAAGCAAAGGCCTCGGAAACACCAGCTTGGTGCCTAGCTTTTCAATATGTTTTCTTGATTTTACAGGAATCGACACTCCGGTACCATACATCTCAAATGATAAGAGTTCGGGAATAGATTGAGATCATCACCCTAGACCCATCAATACTCAACAGACCTCCCCACTTGTTTAAGGTCCGGTGCACTCCCATTTAAAGCATCCAATTTGAAGATTCCATGATCAGCCAGGAATGCCTCAAAAAATCATACATAAAATCCTCTTGTCATCATCCTCATGTTATAGACTAAGGTGGTCAAAAGACTTGAATCCCATCTGTATCATCACATAGGAGTCAGAAAACACAAGGGTAGTTGTCTGATGCACTGGCCTAAAAAGGTGTTGCAATGGACTAAAGAAGCCAAAGTAGCAGCTAAATGTGGGAAAGAGTAACTAGTCACAACAGATATTGGACGGACAAAAGCAGCAAGGGAGCAAACAAAAGAATTCATAAGATCAAAAGAGATGAAGCCCAAAAAGTCCTCGTTCCAACTGTTTCCAGGCAAGGAAACAGTCCAGACACACCACCCAAAATGTGGGCCCCAGCCATGGGCGGGTAGGACACCAAGGACGAGTGTAGGCACTTGCAAGTATCATTCTTTGAAACTAGCATAGACCATAGTCACAAGATATGTTTCAAGGTTTTTGAAGCTTTGTCTAGAAACATTTCGTCCCGAAATTAAAAAACCAATACCTTTTGAAAAATGAAAATAATAATTATTTTTTAAATATAATTTAGAGATCATTATATACAATGCATAATGCATAAAGATGACCAAAAAACATAATGATTCACGAATTTAAAAGCTTAAAAGTTTTAAATAGAGAGACCTAAAATTGTTGAAGATTTTGGAGGGAAGGAGCTCGGTAGATATGAAATGGAGTGTCAAAGGAAGGAGAAGAGAAAGGAAGAATGGAAGAAGGATAAAAGAAGGGAAGGAGAAGAGAAGGAAAGAGAAGGAAAGGAGAAAGAGAAGAAGAAGGTAAGGAGAAGAGAATAGAAGAGAAGAAGAAGGGAAGGAGAAGAGAAGGCAAGGAGGAGAAGGAAGGCCAAGGACCAAGGGGGAGCAAGGGGTGCTCACAGGCTGCAAACAGGTGTATGTTACAACCGTGTGTATTTCTCTTGACATTATGCGAGTGTCCATGGGGACATGGACAATGTGAATGGCATCAGTTTGGGGCAATAGCTTCATGGACAGATTGGTACAGCTATTGGGGTCAAAAAGGACACAAGGAATTTTTAAGGTTTCTTTTTATCACCCCATGTGGGGGAGGGGACAAAAGGTTTAAAACCTTTAAAAACAAAAGAACACCCCTTTTTGAAAGGAATCGTGGCCCATATGCTATTATCGGGGCCTAAGCTCTTTTTGGGGGAGTGGTTTGCATCTGCACGCAAGAGAGTGCTTTTTCGAGAGGAGGAAGCTGGTGGGCTGGTCACACACGTTTGCTCTCTCTCTGGGCGACTAGCGGGCTGCAGCAAGCGCAGGTTGGACTGCCTCTCTCTCCCATGCAAACAGTCGGCCAGCACACTTGGCCATTTTGCTTTTTGGCGACTGGGGGCTGCAAGCACAAGGTGGGACTGCTCTCTCTCTCCCACGCGTGGAAGGCAGCACAGTGCTGGACTGTGCGCCCGCTTTGGCTGGCTAGTAGGAATCGGGCAGCATATACACGTGCTTTGGCTCTCTTAGAAAAGGGGGCTGGACGGCAGGTTGGAATGTTGGCAGGCTGGTCGGGCTGCAGCAACACGCCCCTGGGGCTGGTGGGAAAATAGTCGGGCTGCAGCACGTGGGCTCCCCCTTGGTAAGCCGGAAGGCTGGACTGCTCTTTCCCCCTAAATCTTGCGTGGAAGGCAGCGTGCACCAGCAGGGGCAGCAGGAGATGCAGTACAACAGCACTGTTCTCTCTCTCTCTCTCTCTCTCTCTCTCTCTCTCTCTCTCTCGTGGAAGTGGCTGCAGCACACATACGGGTTCTCTCTCTTTCTCTCCTCCTTGGCACAGCCGCGTGGGCTGGACTGCAAGAGGGTAAAAACACAGGACTGAGCAGGAAATGCAGAGTCGCGTGGGATTTTCACTCTCTTGGAAGGAGGCGTGGGGCTGCTTTGAGATTGTTTATGGGCTGTTTTGGTTGGCTGCAAGTACAATGTAACTATTTGGCCCTCCTAGCTCTATTTCACATAATGAAATCCATGCCCAGACACCAGACAAGTGGAAGAAAACATGGGGACAGGGTCATATGGATTGATTAAGAAAAGGCACCATTCTTGGTCAAAAAGCAAGAAAAAGCAAAAAGTCAAACAGGGTTGACTGCGAGCCAAGGGCACCATTGGAAAGAGGAGACTGAGCCGGACCAAAAAGCTAAAAGGCGCTTTCTCAAAAAGCAGCTCTAAGGCCAAAAAGCAAGGCCTTAAAGCCAGAAAAGCAAAGCACCAAAAGTTGAGTAATATTTTATTAATAAAAGTAAAAAGAGCAAAAGCAAAGGCAAAAAGAGAAAAGTAAAGTGTAAAAAGGCAAAGCAAAAGCATGGCTTTTTGGCAAAAAGCAAGGTCTCTTACAAGTATAAAAAAGGATTGGACTTCTCCCTTGTAGTACCATGAACAAGATCACTGAAGATTGAAGGAGATCGTGGAGTGTGTGTGGACATCATTATGATCATGAAGAGTTTCTTCTTTGCCATCAACACCTTCTCCAACTTGCTTTTCAGATGTACGGTCAACCCTAGACTTGTATGTGAAGGCCTTGGGCTGTTAGGGTTAGAGTTTAGAGGTACAGAAAACACAAGCGTGGAGAAGCAGAGAGAGAACACGACTCTTGTGTGTATTCAGATAATAATGTGAAGTACAATAGCCACATAATAAAGTGACCTAAAAAGATGTATTCACATGTCCGGCCATAAAATGTGCCGGGTGGACCAAAACGCTTATAAACTGCTTATAAGTGAAACTAAGCTAAACTGGGGAAAAAACCTCCACTAACTGAAGTAAAAAGTACCCCAGTAATCTACTGATGATCACTAGCACTCCTCTGGGTGCATACACAGCATAAAACCCAACAAACCCCCCTGGAGCGATATGTGATCATAGTACATCATCCACCAAAAGGAAACAAATTCAAAGCAGTGCGGAATGCTTCGAATTTCGGACGTGGTAATGCCTTGGTGAAGATGTCTGCCACATTCTCATCTGTAGGACACTAGATGAGACTGATAACTCCTGCCTGGAGTCTCTCCCGAACAAAATGATAGTGAATCTCAATGTGTTTCGTGCGAGCATGAAACACAAGATTCCTGGCCACAGCAATGACACTCTGACTATCAGTATAGATAGGTGTAGGCTCCTCCACTGAAATATCCATATCAGTCATGAGACGACGCACCCAAACACACTCAACAGTAGTAGTGTAGGCTGCTCTGTACTCTGCCTCACAAGACAAAGTGGCCATTGTGGTCTGCTTCTTGCTTAGCCAAGAAATGCATGAAGAGCCAAGAAAGAAACAATTTCCACTAGTGGAATGTCTGGTATCAAAATCACCAGCCCAATCTGAATCACTGTAAGCGTATAACTGCATGTCACCCCCCTCAGGATAAAGCAATCCAAGAGACAAGGTACCCTGCAAATACCGGAATACACGCTTCACAGCTTGCCAATGTGACAACCGCGGGCTGTGCATGAATCTGCTCAACTGAGATACGGCATACTGAATATCTGGCCATGTAGTACACAAGTAAATAAGGCACCCAACAGCCTGAGCATATGTAGTGGCATCAAAGGAAATACTGTCATCTTGTAGTGACAGTTTCATCCCAGGCTCCATAGGAGTGCTAATAGGCTTGCAATCCTGAAATTTAAACTTCTCCAGAAGTTTAGCAACATACCGAGATTGCAACAACCCGATGCCTCTGTTATCCTGCACAAACTGTATGCCCAAATAGTAGTGTACAAGCCCCAAGTCAGACATGTCAAATGTCTGTTGCAGTATCTTTTTAAAAGCTGCAATTTTGTCATCATTTGATCCCATGAGCAAGAGATCATCTACATAAAGACTGATGACCAGCAGATCTTTCTCTTCTTTCTTTACATACAAAGTGGCTTCTGATGGACTGTTTACAAAGCCTTGAGTGAGTAGGAAAGCATCTATTTTTGCATACCAAGCTCGTGGAGCTTGTTTCAAACCATACAAGGCCTTTTTCAGCCTGCATACTTTCCCTTCATACCATGTTCTGCAAAACCCATGGGCTGATATACATAAACTTCCTCCTCGAGGTCCCCATGTAGGAAAGCAGTCTTTATGTCCAACTGGTGAACAACCCAACCACGATGTGCAGCCAATGCAATGACACACCTAAGTGTCGACATACGGGATGTAGGAGCAAATGTCTCCTCATAATCAATGCCCTTCTTCTGTGCATAGCCCTTTGCAACTAGACGGGCTTTGTACATGTCAATGGATCCATCTGCATTCTTTTCAACTTATAGACCCACTTAGTACCAATTGCTTTCTTGCCTTTGGGCAGATCAACCAAATCCCATATTTGATTCCTTTTAATAGAATCAAGCTCATCATGCATGGCTTTGTTCCAATGCACATTATCTCGTGCATCCACAAATGAATCACGCTCATCATCATCCTGTAAACTGGCTACCATAACCATATTCAAATCCATGATGTGTGCATGTTCATTGGTCCGTGTCTCCCTACGAGTACGACCAGCAAGAGGACCCTCTAAATGGCTGTCCTGTAATGTCCTCAAATACCATCTAGGTATGTGTCTGACCTATGGTGCCTGCTGCCCCATATTTGGTTCAGCTTCTGGCTCAATTTGCTGCTGAATTTCTGCACCACCTTCATGATTTGCTAGCTGTCCTGTAGCCTCATGAGTTGGATCACCAACTGTGGAATGAAACTCCATAGGTAGTAGACCTTCAAATACATCATTTTCAGCCTGATTTGCATCATAACCAGCCATGGATATTTCTGATTTTTCATCAAAAATCACATCCCGACTAGTGAATATCTTTCTGGATAGTGGGTCATATAACCGGTAGCCCTTGCTCTCACGGCTATACCCAACAAAAACGCATTTTGTGGCTTTATCATCCAACTTCCTCCTCAACTCTTTGGGTATGTGTGCATATGCAAGACACCCAAAGATACGAAAATGTGATACCGAAGGCTTGCGGCCATGCCAAGCCTCAAAAGGAGTAATGGAAACCAATGCCTTTGTGGGACATCGATTCAAAATATGACAAGCACACATGACAGCTTCCACCCAAAAAATATGTGGTAGCCTCTTTGCCTTTAGCATACATCTGGCCATCTCCATGAGTGACCGATTCTTCCTTTTTGCAACCCCATTCTGCTGTGGAGTATAAGGAGTAGTATACTGATGTTTTATACCTCTACTCTCAAGAAAGGACTTCAACATGTGTGACATATATTCCCCCCCTCGGTCAGAACGGAGAGTCTTAACCTTGCATCCTGACTCTGTTTCAGCAAGTGCTACAAAGGCCAAAAATGCATCATATACCTGTGATTTCTGTGTCAATCGTCTGCATGGGACCACAAAGATCACTGTGTATAAGCTGCAACTTTGCAGTTGCTCGTAGAGCCTGATCACGTGGGAAGAAAAACCTATGCATTTTTCCCAAAATACATCCTTCACAAATGTGATCTGGAGGCTTCTCCATGAGAGGTAGGTCTGTAAACATGTTATGTCGCTGCATAAGCATAAGACTACCAAAATTTACAAGCCCCATGCGAGCATGCCATAGCTCCGCATCAACCATAGCTGGAGTAAGAGTGAATGCATTATAAGCAGACTGATCCACTGTCTGAAATGCATCCAACTGATAAAGTCCATGACATAATGTACCAGTACGCATTAAGGTCAAAGCATTAGCTTTGTCTCTGACCATGCATTTATCATCATCAAAGTGGACTTGCATACCACAATGTGCTAAAGAAGAAATGGACAACAAATTCTTCTTTATCCCTGGTACATATAAGGCATCTGTAAGGCGAAGAATAGAGCCATCAATGGCTGAGAGCTGAATCTCCCCAATGCCACGAACTGGATATGAAGCATTCTTGGCACAGTGAACAGTTTTGCCAACAGGGGCAGGGCCTACATGACAAAACAAATCCCTGCGAGATGTGATATGCTTTGAGGCACCACTATCAAAGTACCAAGTACATGCATGCTCTGTCATACTAAGTGCCTGTGAAGACCAAGAGGCATCATAGCTGCATGTATAGAAACAGTAATCCCTGTCCTCAACAAAAGAAGCAGTATCATTTACAGACATCCCAGATTCCTTTTTCTTTGGCAATCCTCTTTCTACACTCTGTGATGTAGTGACCTGGCTTCTTACAGTAATGACATTTGCTCTTCTTCTTGGGCTGTCCATCACCTTTCTTGGTATCCTGAGATGAACCACCATCACCTGAATTTTGATTTGAACTCTTTGGCTGAGATTTTCCTTTCCCCTTTTGACCCGTAGTAAATGCTTGTTCAGCACTTGTGTTCATATTCATATTCTTCCTCATTTGCTCTTCTTGTAGCAAGAGAGCAACAAGTTCCTGATACTTAAGGGGTTAAGCAGCATTCCTCATGCTGAGGTTCAAAGAGGTATGAAAAGCCAAGTAAGATCTTGGCAAAGAGTGTAAGATGGTGGACACAAGCTGTGTCTCAGGAATGATCTCATCCACATTGATGAGTTGCTCTCTCAAATCCTGCAGCTTGTTTAAGTGGCTAGACATATCATCTCCTTCATGCATTTTCTGATTTTCCAGCTCTCTTTTCAAAAACGAGATCCGAGCCTCATTACGAGCAGCATACATCTGCTCCAAAGTCACCCATGCATTCTGTGAAGAGCCAGCTGAACGAATATGAGGTATAATAGACCTCTGTACTGACAATGCAATGAGTGACAAGGCTTGTGCATCTCTGGCATCCCATGTCTTCTGAGCATTTGTTCTTTGAACAGGCAATGGCTGACCTGGAGCCTGTACCTGTTGTCCTCGTCCACGAGCACCCCCTTGGGGAGGAGTCTCTAGAGCCAATGGACCTGGACGTGGTTCATCACCACTAACAAAATCCTAAAGACCTTTTGCCACAAGCACATTTTTCAGCATAAAACTCCACAAGGAGTAGTTCGTGCCGTCCAATTTGTCTTCCTTAGACAAATACGTGAATACATCACTCTGCTGTTGATTTGCCATTATGCCTATGCACAATGTTGTACCTGTGTATCAAAAAACCCAATAGCAAGAACCCTGAAAGCAACTGTACTCCACTGAATACAGTTCGCCCAAATATGCCTGCACTCTCAATCCTCTGAATGTGCAACACAATGCACCAATGATTGAGTAGAGCAGCAAAAATGGCTTTCACAATGCCAAAATGCCCAAAAATTGCCCAAAGTTACTGCACCCAAAACCTTGCAAAAAACCTGTAGATTTCTTTGCAAGAAAGTCTGCCTGCATCTGCATCTGCCTGTAGATTTTCACAGAGAAAATAAAAATGCCCAAAAATCAAAACTTGTAATGCTTACCACAGTTGTACTGAGTAGGTTGTGGTAGTTGTAATGAACAAGTAGAGTTGACTGTACTGTGTAGGTACAATCGACTGGTACTGTAGGGAAGCAGTACGGAAGCTGGGCGAGCAGATACAGGACGGAAGCAGGGGCGAAAACTGCAGTCGAATGCACAGCAGGTACAATCGAAGCAGTACTGTACGGAAGATTCAGTCGAGTGTACAGCAGGTACAGTTGACTGGTACAGAAGCAGGTAGCAGCACTGAATGATGTACGGCTGTCTGCGTAGGAGGACTGTACGGAGCAGGGCGACTAGTGCTGTGTCGACTGTATGCAGGTACAGTACGGAAGGCTGCAGGCGAAAGGCGGCGCTGACCTGTACGGAGCAGGCACATATGTACGGAACAGTAGCTGCTCTCGGCGAACTGGTACCTGGTACGGAAGGCTGCAGTCGAAGCTGTACGGGCAGTGCAGTACGGAAGATAGTGATAAATGGTACGGGCAGGGCAAGGGCTGGCCAACCTGGAGGCTCTGATACCAAATGAAGGCCTTGGGCTGTTAGGGTTAGGGTTTAGAGGTACAGAAAACACAAGCGTGGAGAAGCAGAGAGAACACGACTCTTGTGTGTATTCAGATAATAATGTGAAGTACAATAGCCACATAATAAAGTGACCTAAAAAGATGTGTTCACATGTCCGGCCATAAAATGTGCCGGGTGGACCAAAACACTTATAAACTGCTTATAAGTGAAACTAAGCTAAACTGGGGAAAAAAACCTCCACTAACTGAAGTAAAAAAAGCCCCAGTAATCTACTGATGATCACTAGCACTCCTCTGGGTGCATACACAGCATAAAACCCAACAATATGGGCATATGCATGGGCGATACGGACGCATGTACGGACATATACAGAGCTGTACGGACATGTACAGGACTGTACGCACACGTACCGACAAAAAAATCAAAAACCCTAAAAATTGCTTTTTGGATGTTTTCATCGCCCAAAAACCATTAAAACAAGTTTTATATCAGTTTTCTTACAAGAAAGAGCTTTTCCATGGTTTTCTTCATGGACAAATTATAGGAGTTGTGGAGATTACTCATGGGATGAGCGAGTGTTTCTTGGACTTGGACATGTAGCTTGGACATGGACAGCTTGGGCATAGAGCTTGGACATTGAACATGAAGCTTGGACATAAACATGGAACTTGGGCATATAGGTTGGGCATGAAGCTTGGACATGAACATGGAACTTGGACTTGGGCATGAACATGAACATGAGCATGAGCATGAGCATGGAGCCATCGGGCTCCGGCTCCGACCTGGATTTGGATTTGGATTCATTGGATTTGGATTTGGATATTTGGATATTTGGATTTGGTACTAGCCCGGTGAGAGATACTTGTGGGTCATCCCCGTGGTGTGCACGGCATCCGAGATCTCGTGCATCAACATCGACATCAACTTGGATATCCTACATCAGCATATCTGTCTGTTTTGTATTCATTGATTGTATTGATCATGGCCAGCGTGCCCGTGGATTGTTCCTAAATAAATTCTTGAAAGGGGGTGGGGCCTGTTCCCCGCTCAATTGTGTGTACTGTGCAAGTTTCCCATTCCCTCTTCTCTCTCCCCTCTCTCTCTTTATAATTTTATCTCTTGGACACGTGGTTGAGTCTGTCACTGCACACCCCACTGGGCTTACATACAAGGTCACTTGGGTGTGTTTCTTGGCATGGAAGTGACGCTCGCATGGGTGTATGTTCATAGAGCAGATTGTTTTCTTCCTACTTGAAAGGAATGGAGGGACCTTCAATTGTGGGCATATCTATATTTCCAAATGTTTCGTGAGGAACTAGGTCACTGGATGTATGCCATTGTTGGCACTGTCTTTGAATGGTGCTGTGTATGGTTCTGTGTGAAAAATGCACGCAAGTTTCAAGGGGAAACAGGCCTATGGGTTTCATGTGGAAACAGGTCGTAGGTTTCTCGAGGAAACAAATTTTTGGTTTCTCCAAGAGATAGGTCACATGCAGGCAGTGGATACAGGGATTGACTCATGTTTTGTATAGCCTTGTTGCTGATTGGACAGGGGTCAGGGAATCCATGGCTAAGATGGATAATACCCTTGGAAGGCAAAGAGGGTTGGTACAGGTGTGTTGACTGTATGGTATGTTGTGTTGTGATGTGAGTTCTCTTTTGGGAAAGAGTTCGGAGTCTTTGTTGTGATGCAGGAGCACTGGATATGTCAGGCTGTGATGTTGTTCAATAGGGTGAGAGGCTATGGATGGTTGTGGCAGTCCTGATCATGGGAGAAAGCTTCTGTATGCAGGACTGAATGTATGGGAGTCTTTTGAGGTG
Source organism: Cibotium barometz (assembly GCF_041138505.1). Lineage (NCBI taxonomy): Eukaryota > Viridiplantae > Streptophyta > Polypodiopsida > Cyatheales > Cibotiaceae > Cibotium > Cibotium barometz. The sequence goes on along the minus strand of NC_141073.1, from coordinate 35,400,424 downwards.
AACAATAGCTCGAATTGTTTGTGGATGCCAAGTGAACATGAAGCCATGATGCAGGGTCTTTGCAGGCTTCATGTGTTCTACTGTGATGGCTGAGTTTCTAGCCTCATTGTATTCAAAGCTCTTATAATCTATTAAAGAAATACCGCAAGGGACTCCACCACATTTTGGGGCCAATCGGTATTCATGTATTTTTTGCAAGAACACTCTAGCTCCCCTTGTTTGTTTTCCTTTTCTAGGTGTTGAAGAGTTTTGTGTGCAAGTTTGTTTTTGCACCGCACTTTGGTTTGTCTAAAGGCTGGTTTACAAGGTTCCATTGCCAGGACATCGTCGACTTTCTCAAGGAGGCGAGCCCGTGGTTGCTCTTGCTGGGACAATCGCCAACTTCCCCAAGGGGGCGAGCTCATGGTTGTCTCATGAGAGTCACATCAAAAGCTTCAACATGTGGAAAGTGAAAAGGAAGTGCAGGAGGCAGTACAAGACTGTGTCTTTGCCTGTATGAGGTGAAGAGAAAAAGCTGAAGATGAAGCTCAGGAGAAAAGACACCAAGGACAAGAAGTAGTCGGCCAAGAACAAGAAGCAGTTAAAGTGTTATCGTGCAAAACTTGGGTTGAAGGCTATGGCTTTCGACACTTTGTCACCGGTGGTATCTTCAAGGAGGCTTAATGGATTTGAAAGGCAGCTTCTTTCTATGTTTAGCAGTGGTGATCTACTATGCTTCATCGGGGACTTGTGCTTACCACTTAGGTGGAGTGCAAGCACGTTTTGGGTGTTGTATCAAATGAGGCTCAGCCGGAAGCAGAGGAACTTGATGAGGTTCTTATTCCCGCTGTCTTTGAATGGTGCTGTGTATGGTTCTATGTGGAAACCAGACAAAGGTTTCAAGGGGAAACAAGCCTATGGGTTTCATGTGGAAACAAGTTGTAGGTTTCTCGACGAAACATGTTTTTGGTTTCTCCAGGACATAAGTCACATGTGGGCAGTGGATACAGGGATTGACTCATGTTTTGTACAGCCTTGTTTGCTGATTGGACAGGGGTCAGGGAATCCATGGCTAAGATGGATAATACCCTTGGAAGGCAAAGAGGGTTGGTATAGGTGTGTTGACTGTATGGTATGATGTGCTGTGATGCGAGTTCTCTTTTGGGAAACAATTTGGAGTCTTTGTTGTGATGTAGGAGCACTGGATGTGTCAAGCTGTGATGTTGTTCATAGGGTGAAAGGCTATGGATGGTTGTGGCAACCCTGATCATGGGAGAAAGCTTCTGTATGCAGTACTCAATGTGTGGGAGTCTTTTGATGTGAACAATAGCTGGAATTGTTTGTGGATGCTGAGTGAACATGAAGCCATGATGCAGGTCTTTGCAAGCTTCAGGCGTTCTACTGTGACAGCTAAGTTTCTAGCCTTATTGTATTCAAAGCTCTTATAATCTATTGAAGAAATACTGCAAGGGGCGCCACTGCGTTTTGGGGCCAATCGATGTTCGTGTACTATTTGCATGAGCACTCTAGCTCCCCTTGTTTGTTTTCCTTTTCTAGGTGTTGAAGTGTTTTGTGTGTAGGTTTGTTTTTGCACCACCCTTTGGTTTGTCTAAAGGCTGAAGGCCGGTTTACAGAGCCCCAGGTGGCTTGAAGCTTGGAGACAATGGGAGCTTGTCGGTTTGCTGTTTTTTTTGGTGCTGATTGTAGATTTCTTGGGCTGTTCGGGACTTGGAGAACGGGTAGAAGGTGGCCATCACCGTTGGACAGCCACCTTGCATAGTGTTTGCAGCCTCTTCTTTATTTTTTTCCCACCCACCCTCCTTTCACAAGACCTTGTGAACCCTTAAGATGGAAAATTTGCTTGAGATGGGTGAGAAGCATGTGAAGATCCCCACTCTCCCCATATTCCCGATGGATAGACAGTTGGACAGGACCAACTATGGCATCTGGAAGGTAATGATGGAGTCTGTCTTGGAGTCTTATGACTTGGCTGACTTCATTGTGATTGGTGTTCCATGGCTAGAGTTGGAGGAAGGGGAGCTTTTACTCTCTACTAGGAAAGATCAGGAGGCTCGAGCACAGTTATGGGATCGTGTCAATGTCCGTGTGCGTTCTTTCATCTTCATTAATTGCACACCCCAAATGATTAATCATATCAAACACATGATGCTGGCCAAAGGGATTTCGAAACACTTGGCTTCTCTGTATAACAGGGTATCACCCATGAAACAGATTTTCTTGGAAGTACAGATGCAGGTGATGAATCCTGCAAAGTCTTCAACGATGCGGGAGCACATCAACAAGCTGCAGGCTCTTTAGCAGGAGGTTCTTCAAGCTGGGAAGGAGATATCTCTAAAGGACATGGCCATCGCTTTGTTGTCTCATCTGCCCTCTCAGTACTCAGCTTTCTATTCCTCTTTGATCACCAGTGGGAGGTTTAGCACCATCACATGGGAGGAGCTTGTGCCTATGGTCTTGGACCAAGAAGAGCGTTTTACGAACCCTCCACAGGGTGGAGGTTCTGAGGCCTTGACTAGCCAGCGGCGGTTGAAAGGCCGCAGTAAGGGCAAAGGGAAGTCTTCACAGAAGAAGTCTTCTGAGCAAGAGCCCGACTTGGATCGTGACGCCTTGAAGGCAGAGCGGACCTGTAACCATTGTGGTGAGAAAGGCCACTATTGGAGGAAATGTCCTCGATGGAGCACCGAGAAGGGTGCAGATTCCTCAGCAGTAACCGTGAAGACTCCAGTTTTTGTGAACTTGGAGATTATGGACACCGGAGTTTCATCTTCTTCGAGCAAGGGAGGCGGTTGGACTCACCGCTACGAACACTCACGACTGGATTCTAGACGGTGGTGCTTCCAGGCACATGACTCCTTCCCGAGAGTTATTACAAGATCTTCGAAGGCACGCAGGTCACATCCTGACTGGTGACAAGTCCGCTATCCCTATTCACAGTGAGGGCAAGTTAGAGATCGTTTCTGATGGCAAAGGAGGGAAGCATTCCTCCCAGGTTCTTTATGTCCCATCCCTTGCTTTTCATCCGTTGTCAATGCATGAGGTTTGCAAGAATGGCGTATGGGTGGAGTTTGATGAGCATTTTGTTGCTCTACGGGACAAAGCAACAAGCCAGGTTGTATGGAAAGGAGGAGTGGAGAATGGGATCTACAAACTCTCAGCACTCTCTCTTACAAGTTCTCAATTAGGTGATTTGTGGCAGTTTCGTCATAACCACTTGAATGTGAATATGCTGCGGCGGCAAGCTTTCCGAGACCAGATGGTGGTTGGCTTACCAGATGTTGGCAGCAGGCAGGGACATTCCAATTCTTGCGTTCGTCAGTCAGAGGAGCCTTTACAGGTGAACTATGCTTTGATGTCTCGTATCATTCAGGACAAAGAGCCTATTGCAGTTGAGGAAGCTCTTTCCGAGGGGACTCGTAGGAAAGCCATGCAAGTGGCAGATGGTGACTTGCAGGAGGTGTCTGTTGAGAAGCCTCCATGCTTTGAGGTTCCAAGTTAAGAGGGGGTGGTTTACAGGTTCCAGAAGGCAGAGGGGGTGTTAGCAATCATCTCCTGTCTGTACATATTACTCAGTAAGGGCCTTTGTTGTGGGTGTGCCCACCCAAGAGCTTTTTCCATTTTTCCCCATTTTTTCCATGTTTCTCCCTAATTTTTCTGGTCGTGGGGGCAGTTTTGTGCTTGCCCTACTTCTGTGCTGGCTGACTGCTTTTACCCAGTCGTGGACAACCCAGGCAGGCTGTCGACTGTTTTCACCTAGCCGACCAACACTGGAGGATGGTATAAATACCACCTTGCCCCCCACACTTGTTTTGTATCGGATCTTCGTGTATATAGCAGAGTTTATACAACTTCTCTCTCTACACTTGTGCATTTTGTTTTCCACAACACTCGTCTTATTTTCCGTTGTGCATTCCAACAGTATGTAGACCCTCTGGAGGTGATGATATATATTCCAACACCTCCTCTTCGACACCAGAGGGTCGGTCCAATACCAGCACGCTGAAGTAACACCTCCAAAGTAGCTCTCGGAAGTGGTTTGGTGAAAAGATCAGCCACATTGTCCTTGGTAGAACAGTAGGCTAGGCGAAGAAGTCCCAACTTGATCCAGTCACGTACAAAATGATAATGCACCTCAATATGCTTGGATCGTCCCCATATCACAAAATTCTGAGCTAGAGCAATAACACTGTGAGAATCTGAGAATATGGTATCTCGGGAAGTGCCGCCACAAAACAAATGCTCCAGAATCTAATGAATCCAAAGTGCCTCGGTGGAGGAGAGAAAGTAGGATTTGTACTCAGCCTCGATGGAAGAAGTAGAAACAATCCTCTGCTTTTGAGACTTCCAAGAAACCAATCCTGTACCAAGCATGAAGCAATATCCAGATGTAGACCTCTGAGTATCAATGCAGCTTTCCCAATCAGAATCTATGAAACCAACCAAATCAACACCACTGGAATAGGTGATGCCATAGTCTCAAGTACCTCGAAGATAACGAAGAACTCTCAAGGTTGCCAGCCAACGAGACCTTCGAGCGGCTGATGAGAACTGACTGAGAACACTCATAGCTTAAGAGATATCTGGACAAGTGTTGGTAAGGTAAAGCAACAATCTGCCAATACTTTGTGGAATCCACCAAGGGTGTATCATCCTCCTTGGATAACTTGGCATTGGGATCCATGGGACAAGAAAGCGGTGTACAGTCAGACGAACCCATAGAGTGAGAGTAGCTTCTTCACATACTTTTGCTGAGAAATGAAGATACAATCAACTTTCTGCCAAACCACCAACGCAAGAAAATAACGAAGAAGGCCAAGATCAATGTCACTGAAAGCTTGGACTGAACCTGTGTGACCAACTCAGTATCTGAGCTAGAAAGAACGAGGTCATCAACATACAAAACAATGACGCAAATATTCCCATCAGAAAGAAGCACATAGAGATTGTTGTCAGCATATGCCCTCTCAAAGCCAAGAGATGACAAGAAGGCATCAATCTTTTGATACCAGGCACGAGATGCCTGTTTGAGCTAGAAAGAACCTGTGTGACCAACTCAGTATCTGAGCTAGAAAGAACGAGGTCATCAACATACAAAACAATGACGCAAATATTCCCATCAGAAAGAAGCACATAGAGATTGTTGTCAGCATATGCCCTCTCAAAGCCAAGAGATGACAAGAAGGCATCAATCTTTTGATACCAGGCACGAGATGCCTGTTTGAGACCATAAAGACCCTTCTGTAGAAGATACACATCAGTGTCCTATCCCTGAATCACAAAACCAGGAGGCTGCTCAACATAAACTTTCTCCTCTAAATCTCCATTCAAAAAAGCAGATTTGACATCCATCTGGAACACGGGCCATCCGAAGTGTGCAGCTAGAGCCAAAACAATCCTGATGGTAGTATACTTGGTTGTAGGAGCAAATGCCTCATCAAAATCTTCCCCTGCCTTCTCAACACATCCACGAGCAACAAGGCCGGCTTTGTACTTGTCCAAAGTACCATCTACATGAAACTTGACTTTGAAAATCCATTTGACACCAATCACACGTTGCTAATGCCTTTCTCTCAAAGCGTGAAGAAGAAGAAGATCCAACTACAGTAGAAGACTCATCCGATGCTGCGGGGAGAGGTCATGAAGTAAGCAGTGGTGGGGGTAATCCCGGAGTCAAAGCAGGACTCGTAGAGGAACTGGAAGCTATAGAAGCTGGTGCAACAGGAACAGGTGGTTGTAAAGTAGGAGCTGGCACCAGAGTTGTAGCAGGAGAAGCAAGAGGAGGAGAAGCTGGATGTGGAAGAGGTATAAGATCACTAACATCCACCAGGAATGGATCATCCAGAAAATCTATAGATGCATCACGTGGAGAGGAGTCGATGCCAAACAAGCTCTCATCAAACCAAGCCTCTCGGAAAATGATGATGTCATCAACCTCCGGCGGTACCCTTTGGATCTCAGATTGCAGCCTGTGAAGATCATCCTCCTTGACTTCGGTGCGACTGTGGTCCTCTTCTGATCTGGGACATGCACATAAGCAACACAACTGAAAACACAGAGATGAGAAACAGAAGGCTTGTGTCTTGTAAAAGCCTCCTCCGAAGTCATCCCCTCAACCGCTTTTGTGAGAGAGCAGTTAATGAGATAAACTAAGATAGCCACAGCTAAGAGCTTCACCTCAGAAAGCACAAGGGAGACCAGCATGATGCAACAAAGAACGAGCCATCTCTTTTACGGTTTGGTTCTTCCGTTCCACAACTCCATTCTGTTGAGGAGTGTAAGAAACTATGGTCTGTCGGTGAATGCCCTTGGCACAAGGAAGTTATCAAACGGTCAAAACTCGCCGCCATTATCAGTCCACAGAAAAGAAACTGTACCCCCAGACTAATTTTCCACCTTCGCAATCCAAGTCTTGAAACTAGCAAAAAGCATTTGACTTGTGAGCTAGAAAACATACCCAGACTTTGAGAGTGAAATCATCCACAAGAAGAAGAAAATATCGAGCCCTTCCCAAGGGATTCAACCTCCATGGATCCAGCAAGATCTGCATGTATAAGCTCCGGTCTGCAGGTTGCTCGATGAGTGGCCTCCTCTGGAAATGCATCTTGATAATGCCTGCCCATCATGCAGGATGAGCAGATGTGTGAAAGAGACCTGAGCTGAGGTAGTCCATTGACAACCTGCTGAGAATGGAACTTCTGTAAGGCAGTTATGGGAACATAACCAAAGCGTGAATGCCACAGAGAAGTATCTGCCTCAAAAACCAAAGCCATCAAGAGGAAGAAAAGCTGATGAATATGTGAGTCAGTGTGAGGGATCTGGGAAGAAAAGTTGGTGATCTTGTAGAGACCTCCATCATGGACTCCATTGGCAACAACCGAGAGAGTCTTCATGTCGATCACTTCAATGACCTCATCATCAAAGTTCACACCAAGTCCCTTATGAGAAGCTTTGTACACTGAAAACAGATTTTTGAAAATCCATGGTACATATAAAACATCATGTAAGGTGGCAAAAGAACCCATAGAAACATTACCAACACCGGTGACAAGAAGCGAAGAGTTGTCGCCAATTCAAACTGAAGAAAAGAGAGTCTAGTAGTCCTCCAAGATATGGGCTTGATTGGTCGTGTGGGTAGAAGCACCACTATCACCAACCCATTCCACCACTTCAGGTGTGTCACTAACCTCTTTTGGAGAAGTCATCATTGTGATCACCAGAAGTGGATGAATTTGTGACTGCCATGTTTGCAACTTTGGTGGATCTCTCCTCTAAAACTTTTTCCTTGCCCTTGTCTTTGGTGTTGTCCTTGTCAGATACTTTGGAAGCATCCTGCGCTTTATACTTGGCTTTGGTTGCTTGAGAGTCATCAGACGAGCAAAGCAACAAGCCTCAGTATGACCTGTCCTGCCACAGTAATCACATTCATTGCTTTTGTCCTTGGGACTCCTTTGAATCTTATTTACCCTTGCCTTTGCCTTTGTTTTTGTTGTTGTTGTTGTTGTTGGAGGTTCCTTTTCTGCCTTTGCCTTTGCCCTTGTCAGAGGCAACAAAAGCAGACTCCAACTTGCCTTTTCTTGCGAAGCATGCACTTGTCGTGGAGATAACTCATGACTTCCTCAAAAGGAGGGAGAGGATCACGGAAATAAATATTATCCCTAAAAGAATCAAAGGAAGCAGGCAATTTACCAAGAAGTTTATGGATGGGATTGTTGATGGTGCTGCGGTACTCCTCAAGCTGCAGCTTGATACGGGTGATGTAACTTGGTTGAACACAATGCTAATCAATACACTTAAATACACTAAGATTTGATGGACACTTGCTCAAATACAAGAAGTAAATTGCTGAATTGACAAGAGACACAATGAGCCGGAACAACCGACCCCTCCCTCAAATAAAGTATATTAATCTTGGGAGAATCAAGTACATAGTGTCATGGGCATTTCTGACCAGATTTCCATACCAATGCATATGAATACAGTATTGCAAACAAGTGGTTGTCGATGTAGACTTGCAACCCACACTACCCTCTCAAGTGCCCATGTTCCCTACCATCTGCTCTCTATTGTTCCACCAACACATGGTAGCAACAATCTGCAAGAGAGCACGTAGGACAAGAGAACACTACACAGGGTATGTAATCTTGTAATCCAGTTCCTCCCTCCTGCTACTTGCTCCCATACAGGGTTAGTTCCGTACGTCGTACGACTGAAATCGTACGTACCTGCTGTACGGTACGGTACCGTACGGATTCGTACGATACCGTACGAGTTTTTTTTTTTTGCGGTGGTGGTGGTGTTGTTGTTGTTGCGTGGAGCAATTTCAATCTTCTAGGTTTGTCAGGAGCGTGTGCACTTGCCATTGCCATATTAGGCAAGCGATCATATTGCTTGATGAGGAGGAGGAGGCAATCTTCATGGAGCTCTATAGTGAGCCTCCATTGCCCCCTCATGATGATACCCCACTGCCTAGAGAGCCCGTGTTTGATGATGATGGCAACCTACTTAGCGAGAATGATCCCCAGAGTGTCTCGTCCACCTTCGAAGAGTCCTCCTCAGAGAACTCTCTTGATGGACACTCTAGTAGTGATCATGTTGATGATCATGCAGATGTTGGTGATGATGTAGACTTTTGATATGATATAGCTCTCTAGGCATTGGACATCTATCTCCTTCTAGCCCATCGATGATGTATTGTAGTATGTAGTATACTGTATCATGTATGTACGCATGTTGGCGGTCGCCCATGCCATGAGTTTTTGGCCTATCCTTTTGTAGCAATTTTGTACTCTAATGGCATGATGACATTATGTTCATGGTTCTACTATTTTGTAACTTCTTGTCTACAATTTTTAAGTTTAGGAAGTATTTTTTTTTTAAAAACGTACTAATATCGTACCGTACCTCAAAAAATTTTAAGGTACCAATTAGTACCGTATTTTATCGTACCGTACCGTATCGTACCTTTCGTACTAACTAACCATGCTCCCATATTTAAGCATAAAAGCTTACCAATAGCAAGTAGAGTCGATGACAGCGGAAGTCTTCGCGCGATGGAAGTCCTTGGAGTGTTAAGATCTTTGATTTGTCGCCTTTCTTCGCGACAAAAGTCTTCAAGAGGATGAAGGGAACCTTGGGAAAGCTTCCCCTATGGTTCAACTTGAGAAAGGAGAGCTGAAATTAGGGTTTTCAGCAAAAAGACCAAAAATTACAGCAATAAAGAGAGCTGTTTTGCTGAATTGCAGTCATTGGGAGAGAGTAGGAGAGTGATTAGCACTTGGAAACACTCTTGGAAGCTTGGAAAACACCCTAGCAAGTTGGATATGGCTATGGAGAGCTTGGAAATGGAGAGAAATGGTGGAAAAACAAAGTTTTCAGCCTCCAAAAATCTTCATGAAGAGAGAACACGAATTTTCTCTTAATAAGTAATTGAATTGGGGTCCAATCAAGTGAAGGGACATGGGGAGATGCCCATTTATGAGTAAAAGGGGAGGATCAGGTCCTGGACATTGAGTCTTGTCCGCCTCGGGACTTCAGTGAGTGTGAACTTGGAAGCGGTCATAATTTATAAGTGACTTTTGGGCGCCTAAACTTTAATGAAGTGGGAACGCGCTCACTTATAAATATTGGCTAAGTCCTAAGGGCTATTTGAGCCTAGATTAGGTAATACTTACCACCCGTTCACATGCCACACAACCATGTCAACAGACAGTTTCACACGCACGGTTCACGGGCGGGCGTCCCCTTACCCGGAACTACACATTGGTCAAGCAAGCATGAAAACAACATGCAATTTCAATTGCAAGCAAGCACATAAAGATGCTATGCAATGCAGCATTGGTATGGACAATCCCCGTTCATGAGACTATACCAAAATAGACGTGCTCCAGGCAAGTACACGAGGTATCAGACCCAATGGAACACCAATCCACCAAGCATTTCCGGGCATGTACACGGAGGCACAAGTCCCAACGGAAAGCCAAGTCTACAGTATCACATGAGTGGCATCAATCCCCGGCATAAACAACTGCCATGGACACCAGTCCAATGTACATACATGATAAGAAAGCACGGGTGGACCAATTGGGTGGCCAAATGGTGACAGGTGAACTCTCCAATCTTCTCAATCAAGTTATCTGACTCATTGATTGTAAGCTTTTCCATATCTGACTCCAATTTGGCAATCTTCACTGTCAAAACTCTCCCATACCTCCTCGGAAACTCCGTCCACACATCTAATGAGTATTACTCCGAGTAGAGACAAATCGTGCCTATATAGATGGATTCATGCAATGGATGATGATAAGACGAGCCCGAGCATCCAATATGCTTTTCAAAGCAGGGTCCACCAAGTGAGGTGTGAAGATAGCCATCCACACACCAGCTCCTTCCAACAATAACTGAGTGTAGTTGGTTGCTTCATGGAGTCACTGACTTGGGGAGGATTGTAGGATGATATATGGGTAGGGATGGAAGCAAGACCTGGACGAGAGAAACTTAGAGAAGAAAGATTGGGAAGAGGAACCACCAGGGGAGCGGAAGCAAGGAATCCAGGCAATGAAGGAGCTGGAGTATCAACGGGAGAAGGAGCACCAGTAGAGAAATCTCCTGAAGCCATGTCCTCTAACAAGAAACCTTCTTGGAAGAAAGAGGGCTGCTAAAAAATAGCAAATAGCCTTCTCTCAAGGTATGCATAGCAAGAGGAGAGAGAAGAAAGGAAGGGAGGTTGGGAAAAGAGAAATAGAGAATGCAAATCTCTCAGGAACCCTGGCCTCAACACCTAGAAGAGAGCTTCAGCTTCCAACAGCAAAACTGCAGCAGTCCAACAGTACAGATGCAAAAAACGCAGCAAATTGATGAAGCCTCTGCTCCAATCAGAAAAACGCAGAAATTCCTTACCTGTAGATCAGCATTTGGCTCTAATACCATGAAAGAAAGAGCAAACACAGGTTGTAGGCCCAAACCACAAACTATAGAAGGCCGTGAACAGTTGATTATTGCTGAAAATGAGCACGAGGGAAGCCTGTAAGTGCTTACAACCATAAGAGACTGTCTCTACAGCCAATGACCTCCTGCAGATATGCAAGAATGAGATGAAAACTGAGGGGAAGGGTGTGCACCCTTATATATCCCTCCTATGAGCTGGTCGGCCAGCTGTTGTCCTGTAGTATAAAATTGCTATAAAATGCCTAAAGATGGTAGAAAAATAATCTCTCATAAAATAACCATTACAAGCATGAAAAGGTGTATGTAGACCCTCTGGAGATGATATATATTCCAACAAAAAACAACTCACAAACAAGTGGAAAATATGTGCAATCAAAATGGGAAAGAAAAAAAAAACCTCAAAAATTTGGGAAAAAACATTTTTTGGGAGGTTCTGTAGGTTTTTCGAAACGTTTCACGCCTTCCATGTTTTGTTCGTTTCATGAGAACAAAAGGCGTTTTTTGTTTCCGTGGCATAGACCAAGGAGATGCATGGAAAAGGAGGAAATGAGGACACACAGATTATTGCATGCCGAGCTCTTGACAAAACCATAGGTATACACAATGTACTAAGAAATGTCAAACACACAGATTTAAGTTCATGGCTACATATTACACATCTCACGTACCTAGTAACTAATCACGGTTAAGCATGGAATTATAGAGTCTATAAGAGATCTTCAAACTGTACAGTAACTGATCATGGAGTTAAGTATCAGCACTGAAGGGAACTATAGTAAACAGCATGCCATGGCATCCCTCTTCATTGGAATAAAACTATTTGTTGATAGTAAAAAGAAATGAACGCTAGCATAGACCACAGAATCACAAACTTGGTGTCCAGTTTTTCAACGTGTTTTCTTGATTTTACAAGAACCATTGCTCTGATACCACATGTGACATCTCAAATGATAAAAGTTCAGAAATCGATGTAGATCATTCAACAGACATTCCCTGATTTAAGGTCCAGTGCACTCCCATTTAAAGCATCCAATTTGAACATTCCATGATCAGCCAGGTATGCCCCAAAAAATGATTCATAAAATCTTCCTGTCAGCATCATCATGTTATAAACTAAGGTGGTCAAAGACATGAATCGTCTCTATCATCACATAGGAGTCAGAAAACAAACGTGTAGTTGTAAGTTACACAGGCCTATGAGTGTGGTGCACCGGATTGAAGGAGCCAAGGTAACAGCTCAACATGGTAAAGAGTAACTATTCACAACAGATAACGGGGCCGGACAACAGAAGCAAGGGAGAAAATAAAAGCACTCGTAAGAAAAAAGAAAATGAAGCCCAAAAGTTCCTCATTCCAGCTGTTTCCAGGCAAGGACACACCACCCAAAATGTGGCAAGCAGGACACCAAGGACGAGCAGAAAAGGGCACTTACAAGTGAGCACACTTGAAATTAGCATAGACACCATTCCCCACACCTCAATAGGCTCAGTTGTAAAGCCCTGTTCTCGAATGACAGCAAATACACATCTACAAAAACAAAAAATCTAGTGCATCACCTTGAACAGACTAAATACGCCTGCTACTACAAAGAGGCACACAAGAAGCTATAGGAAGGCACAGACACCAGATCTAACGGGCAAGCCAAATCAGGCAACCATGACATGACACACATCAAGGTGACATGAAGATGTTTTGGCCAGGCAGGTTTGAGATAGACTCAACTTAACACTTTGTTTCCAAAAAGAAATGTTCATCTTGTGAGTTTCAACCCTTGGTTCTTTTGGCATGACTAAAATCAAACTTCTTCACGTCAAGCACTGCAAAAGAAACACATGCAATTCGTTTTCAACATCAGGTCTTTCAAAATAAAACCATGAGTGACTGCATGAGATACCTTCTGTGATCAAGCATCCTGCACCATAGATTCCAGTTGGATGGAATTGCACAAACTCCAAATCCTGCAAAAAGGCTATGCATAGATGATGCCACAACCAGGAATTCTTCACAAAAATCACATCATTGTTTCATAGTGTTAGAAGGTTTTGGCATTCCAACAAGAAGCAGCATTTCAATTACTACTTCATAAATTACCTCAAGTGGTAGGCCTGCACGAGCAACCATAGCATTTCCATCACCTGTGCATGTGTGCGCTGAAGTTGCAGAGAAATAAGCTCTGCCATAACCCTGCAGTACAATCACAAAGATATGCAAAAACCATGCAATTTTATAAAATTCACCACATCGTAACTGATAGAAAATACTTCCAGAGAGAAAATCAGCAAGCTTACTCCTGTAGCTAAGATTGTAGACTTAGCCTGAAACCTGTGCAAAGATCCATCATCGAGGTTAAGAGCAATGACTCCTTGACATTCACCTACAGTTTATGCAGAGTTTCAGCAAAAAAAAAATATATCATGCTGCCATCCAAACATGCTAAAATCCTAAAATTTTCTCATGACTGGGATCATAGGACAGATTTTTTGGTGGTCAGCAAGGACTTTTTTTTGGGTGGAGATCCTTCTTGTCAGTCCACAATAGGCTCCTCTCCAGGCTCAACCACCAGGGAGTGTAGAGGGTCCAGGCCCACACGGAGCAGCCCCCACTCAATAGTCGACTACTTTACCCCTCTCGGTTTTGTATGTTTCACAAGGTGGTGATCATCTGTATGCTGGTCATAGAGAGTTGCTACCAGTAGTTCAGTAGCCATCTCGAGTAGATGTTCGGGCTTTGAATAAATCACCGGATTGATTATCATTCCTCAGGCATACTAGTGACCTCGAGGCAGGAATATTAGTAGATTAAGGATAGGTGTTCAGGTTTGTGTTTAGCATGCTTTGATTACATTGTGCCGGTGGAAATGCAAGATCTGATTGTCTATAAACAATCTGCTGATGGCTAAGCAAGACAGGCCCTATTTTTGCTATTGCTAGGCCCAGATGACAAGGGTTGGAAAACCCTAGTGAGGATGCAATCAGAAGTCACATCTGGACCACATGGATTTTAACAAGGGCAGCAGCCAGTTTTATGAAACAGGACTGCATTCAAGAAGAAGCCACAAGGATCACAGGGGTAGGCTGGGCTGTCCTCACGGTTCCTGTTACAGGACTGAGTATTTTACCTCTTTTTCTTAAGCATTGTGTTTATGTTTAAGCATGTTTAACATTCACAAATCATGTTTAATCCTATATATGCATGTGTAAGTTTGTACACGCGTGTGGATGCAGATACATGTTTGGCGTGTGTGTGTACATGTGTGTGCATGATCATATATTTGTTCATGTGCATGTTTTTTTTGGTCTTTCTCTTACCTTGTTGCAGGAGCAGAGCAGCAGCTGAGGCATCTTGTGGGTCAGCTCTGCAAGTACAACCAGTCAGCAGCTGACGTGGCACTTTCACGTGGCTAAAATCCTAAAATTTTCTCATGACTGGGATCATAGGACAGATTTTTTGGTGGTCAGCAAGGACTTTTTTTTGGGTGGAGATCCTTCTTGTCAGTCCACAATAGGCTCCTCTCCAGGCTCAACCACCAGGGAGTGTAGAGGGTCCAGGCCCACACGGAGCAGCCCCCACTCAATAGTCGACTACTTTACCCCTCTCGGTTTTGTATGTTTCACAAGGTGGTGATCATCTGTATGCTGGTCATAGAGAGTTGCTACCAGTAGTTCAGTAGCCATCTCGAGTAGATGTTCGGGCTTTGAATAAATCACCGGATTGATTATCATTCCTCAGGCATACTAGTGACCTCGAGGCAGGAATATTAGTAGATTAAGGATAGGTGTTCAGGTTTGTGTTTAGCATGCTTTGATTACATTGTGCCGGTGGAAATGCAAGATCTGATTGTCTATAAACAATCTGCTGATGGCTAAGCAAGACAGGCCCTATTTTTGCTATTGCTAGGCCCAGATGACAAGGGTTGGAAAACCCTAGTGAGGATGCAATCAGAAGTCACATCTGGACCACATGGATTTTAACAAGGGCAGCAGCCAGTTTTATGAAACAGGACTGCATTCAAGAAGAAGCCACAAGGATCACAGGGGTAGGCTGGGCTGTCCTCACGGTTCCTGTTACAGGACTGAGTATTTTACCTCTTTTTCTTAAGCATTGTGTTTATGTTTAAGCATGTTTAACATTCACAAATCATGTTTAATCCTATATATGCATGTGTAAGTTTGTACACGCGTGTGGATGCAGATACATGTTTGGCGTGTGTGTGTGTACATGTGTGTGCATGATCATATATTTGTTCATGTGCATGTTTTTTTTGGTCTTTCTCTTACCTTGTTGCAGGAGCAGAGCAGCAGCTGAGGCATCTTGTGGGTCAGCTCTGCAAGTACAACCAGTCAGCAGCTGACGTGGCACTTTCACGTGGCACAGGTGATGTGGCAGCTGACACGTGGTACGGCTGGACTGCAGCTGATGTGGCACCTGGCTGCAAGAAGTGTACATGTGTGTGGTACACCTCTCCACTAGAAGCGCACATGGCTGGGCTGACGTAGCTGACTGTTGGTACACATGGCGGCTGGCTGCACAAGCACAGGCGCTGCCACGTAGGCAGGCATGCGCTCACAAGCAAGAGAAAGGGAGGCGAAGCGATGGGCCACCGGGCAGCCCAGTTTTCGAAAAAGAAGAAAACGCTAAAAGCGCTACGTTTATTTTTTTTATTAAAAAAAAAGAGAGAAGAAAAGCTATTCGAAAGAGTTCTTTTGAGAAAAGCACTTGTATTAGTTTTTCTTAGGGGTGAAAAGCATAGCTTTTCACCCCCAAAACTTGTATAAATAGAGGGCCAAGGCTCTTGTATCCCTCAACACAAATTGGGTGAAAGTTTGAGAAGATCTCCTCCACGTGAAGCAAGGAGGCATCTTCTCGGGAATTGTACAAGGGCTACGCCGACCTCCAGTGATAAATAAATACCTGCGGGGGCACCATGCTTTGGGCCCAAATTGGTCTTTTGTGCAGGAGCACTCTAGCTCCACTTATTCTTTTTCTTCTTCCAAGTTTATTATTCCAGTTCATAAAGAGTTTTTAGTGTGATTAAGTGTGCTCACCGCCCGTCAAGTTTCTGAAGGCCGGTTTCAAGGTTCCATTGTCGGGATTCATCATCAACTTTTTTAAGGGGCGAGCCTGTGGTGGTCGACACATTTAATTCTATGACTGGAACTAGTGTGGAGATGAAGGATTTATCTTCAGAAGAGGACGACTACTTCGATGAAGATGAGGAAAGTGAGCAAGAAATACCTTCCAATATGCTAGAAGCTGAAGATGATGATGCCACCTATGAAGCAAAGATGTAAGTTTGATGGAGGGATTAATGGAACTCGCGAAGGACTCACGTTTTCCACAAAACTTCAAAGCTGATTCTAAACTACGGAAGCAGGGGTCAGAGAAGAAAGCCAAGCCTCAACATTCAGCTCCCATCTACCCAAATTTTCAACCATACCCCGATTCTTCTTCTTCTTTTCCCCCACCTACCCATGGAAACCCTTTTAATACTTCTCATCTTGGTTACTTTGGCGGAGGCTCTATCTTTCATTCCATGACGGGTGTACCCAACATGGGCATGACTGGGAGCTATGGTATACAGCCAGGTATGCATGGAGGTATGTATGGAGGTATGCCAGGAGGTATGTATGGAACTTATGGTGGTGGTGGCAGAAGTGCTTTTGGTATGCCTGGTATGGGAGGTGGTATGATGGGCATGGGATCTGATGTTGTGGGCAATTCTTTTCTCAAACCACATCCCTATGATAATCTTGTTCCGGGCCAGAAGCCAAAAGATTATAAAGAAGGTGGTGCTACAGTAAAGTTTGATACTTTTGGTGGTGCAAAGGATCGTTTGAAGACTCTCACCTTCATTCAACAGTTTGATGCAGCATTTTTTGGTGGGAACTTCGCAGAGGCATCAAAGGTACGGAAGGCAGCTTCTTTCCTAAAGGGAAATGCTCTTCAATGGTGGTCGACACTTCTTCACCAGGGTATAGCACCTAGCACTTGGGTGGAGTTCAAGCAAATCTTCTCTTCTTTATGGTTGACACCGACTTTTGAGGTGGATGTTATAACAGAGATTCCAAAGATTATAGCAATCTGAAAGAATATAATAAGAAATTTTGGGATGCTTTGCTACCGGTCATATCCTTTAGGCCCATGTCACTGGTTGAGCAGGTAGAGACATATTTATGTGGATTACCCAAGGAGCTTCATGATTATTGCATTAAAACAAAGGTCATCAATATGACTCAGATGATAGAAAATGCTCAGACTAGAGATGCCAGGCTTACTGGTCAGATGTTAGGATTTAAGAACCAACGTCTCTTCTCAAAGAAGGCATTTAAAGAGGCAAAGGAGTCAAAGGACAACAAAGACACTGAACCACGAGAGAAGGGACAATTCAAGAATAGATTATGAGCCAAGTGCGTGATCTATTGGACAAAGGGTTGATTCAGCCGAGCTCTTCGCCCTATTGTTCACCAGTGCTTTTGGTACAAAAGAAAGATGATTCTTGGCAGATGTGCAATGATTACAGGACACTAAATAAGATTACCATCAAGAACAGATTCCCTATACCTCGAGTCGATGATATCTTGGACCGGTTACAAGGAGCAGCTTACTTCAGTTGCATTGATCTGAAGAGTGGATACCATCAAATTCGCATCAAGCCAGAAGATGTGCAACTTTTGGACTTTATGAGTTTTTGGTCATGCCTTTTGGTCTTACGAATGCTCCAACGACTTTCAATAGGATGATAGATCGGATTTTCCGACCCCACCGTGCTTTTGTGGGCACCTTCCTTGATGATATGATTGTGTTTTCTTATTCAGAAAAGGAGTATCGGGAGCATTTGACCAAAGTATTTGAGAAACTCAAAAAGCATCGATTGGTTGGCAACGGAAAGAAGAGTGAATTTTTCATGCAGGAGATTCACTTTCTTGGGCACATAGTGTCTAAGGATGGCGTCAGGATGGATCCAGCAAAAATTGAAGCGATAAAGAATTGGCCAGATTTGCAGACTATTCATGATGTGAGAAGTTTCGTAGGACTTTATTCATATGACAGGAGGTTTATCCAATTCTTTGCAGAAATTGCTTCACCTTTACATCACCTGACCAAAAAAGATGTAAAATTTCGATGGACAGAGAAGGAAGTGAAAGCTTTCAATAAGCTTAAGGAAAAGCTAACCACTCCTCCAATTTTGGTTCTACCAGATCTACATAAACCTTTTGTGGTACACTGTGATGCATGTGGGAATAGCATTGGAGCTGTTCTTATGCAAGATGAACATGTTATTGCTTATGAGAGTAGAACTTTGTCACCAGCAGAAAGGAATCTACAAGCATATGAGAAGGAGCTTTTTGCGGTGATTCATGCTCTTTCTACTTGGAAGCATTACCTTCTTGGGGCTGATTTCATTGTTCAAAGTGATCACCAGACTTTACGATACTTCCTTACTCAAATGAAGCTCTCAGAGAAGATGGGCAAACTTTTTATCCATGTTTCACTTTCAGATTGTTCATGTGGATGGCAAAAAGAATGTGGTTGCGTATGCTTTGTCTAGGAAACCACATGTGGCCACCGTCTCTATTATCTTTCATCATGAACTTGATGATATGCGAGAACAGTATGCTCATGACACCGATTTTGAGCGGATTTTTTATTGTTTGACTCAAGGAGAGCGAGTTGATCATTATTCTCTCAAGGAAGGATTTTTGATGATGCATGACAAATTGTGTCACATCTCAATTGAGGCAGAAGGTTTTGACAGAATGCCATGCTCCGCCTTATGCAGGTCATCGTGGTATTGAGGCTACAGTGAAAGCTTTGAAGCATTCTTTTATTGGCCTAGTATGCACAGATATGCTGATGCTTTTGTTCGTGATTGTATTATTTGTCAGAAGGTGAAGTATGACCGTCAAAAGACACTTGGGTTACTTCATTCTTTGCCTATTCCAGATAGACCGTGGGAGAGTATTGATATGGATTTTATCTTCGATCTTCCTAGGACAAAGAGTGGGAATAATGGCATCTGGACTATCGTGGATCGTTTCAGCAAGCAGGCTCATTTCATTCCAGTCAAGAAGAAGATTAATACAGAGCAAATGGTGAGGATATTTTTGACAAATATCTTCAAGTACCATGGGATGCCCACATCTATTGTTAGTGACCGAGATCCTCGAATGACGAGTTTATTTTGGAGAGCATTGTTTGAGAACATGAAGACTTCGTTGAAGTTCTCATCGTCTTTTCATCCACAAACAGATGGGCAATCGAAAATTGCCAACTCGGTTATATTGGATCTTCTAAAGTGTTATGTTTCAGATCATAAGGAACAATGGGAAAAGTATCTTCCTTTAGTGGAGTTTGCTTACAACACCACCATTCACACTTCAACAGGTAAGGCACCTTTCGAGATTGTGGAAGGCGGGAAGAAACTACCTCCGATCCTACATACAAAAGATAAGATCTTCGAGACAGATCGTTTTGTGGAGAATATGGATGAGGCTTACAAGAAGGTCAAGGTGGCTCTTCCAAGGACTCAAGAGAAACAGAGGAAAACAGCAAACCTCCACCGTCGATCATTGGTTTCTGATTTGGGTGATTGGGTGCTTTTGAGATTTGAGAAGGCTAGACTCAAGAAAATGAAGGGTAAATAGAGCTTATATCCTAAACTGAGTATGCGGTACTATGGGCCTTTTTAGATGATCGAGAAGATGAGTGATGTTTCTTATCGTCTTCAGTTACCGAATTATTGGAGGATTCATAATGCATTCCATGTGAGTCTTCTTAAACCTTTCAGAGGTGAGGTGCCTACAGATCAGGTTGATGAGCAACAACCAGAAGTCGAAGAACTAGATGAGATTCTTCAACCGGAACAAATTTTGCAAATAAAGAAAGAAAAGTCAGAGGAAAAGTTTCACGTCGATATCTGGTGAAGTTTCTGAACTATTCACCTATGGATTAGAAGTGGATGGAGGAGGGTGACTTGGCAGATTCACCGAGGATACTACAACTTTACCTCGAGGCTTTTGGTTTGGAGCCTACCTTAGAAAGTGCTTCAACAGGTTCAGCTGTGGATTCTGAAGTACTACTTGTTACTCAAGAGGGGGGTGACTCCGCTCCCTTGTCACAGAGTTCACTTGGATGAGATCTAGAAGTCGCTTGGTGTTCTTATCAGCACACCCGAGATACTGAACTGACAGTATATCTGCCTATGGGATTTCTATGATATATATGCACTAGTCACATGGTTTGATTCATGGATATACGGATCTTTTGAGAGAATGGGGACGTCTATTCTAGATTTTCATTTGATATGCGTCGGTGTTTACTCATGTTCATGATGTATTGCTGATCATGGGTCCTGTGGGATGGCCATGGGTAGGTAAAGCATCCAGGGAGACATGACTATTCACGAGGTGGATGCTCTTGATTTATGCATTCAAGTGTTCTGTTTCAATTGGCACGACATAGCTTTCTCGTTGCTCTCCTAGGTTCTGTTTCAATTGGCAGATCCTTTGAATGAACAATCGAGGACGATTGCTTTGTTTTAAGAGGGGGGTATGCTACAGGACTGAGTATTTTACCTCTTTTTCTAAAGCATTGTGATTATGTTTAAGCATGTTTAACATTCACTAATCATATTTAATCCTATATATGCATGTGTAAGTTTGTACACGTGTGGATGCAGATACATGTTTGGTGTGTGTGTGTGTACATGTGTGTGCATGATCATATATTTGTTCATGTGCATGTTTAATCCTATATATGCATGTGTAAGTTTGTACACGTGTGGATGCAGATACATGTTTGGTGTGTGTGTGTGTACATGTGTGTGCATGATCATATATTTGTTCATGTGCATGTTTTTTTTGGTCTTTCTCTTACCTTGTTGCAGGAGCAGAGCAGCAGCTGAGGCATCTTGTGGGTCAGCTCTGCAAGTACAACCAGTCAGCAGCTGACGTGGCACTGCCACGTGGCACAAGTGACGTGGCAGCTGACACGTGGTACGGCTGGCTGCACAGGCTGGACTGCAGATGATGTGGCACCTGGTTGCAAGAAGCGTACGTGTGTGTGGTACACCTGGCTGCTAGAAGCGCACATGGCTGGGCTGACGTGGCTGACTGTTGGTACACATGGCGGCTGGCTGCACAAGCACAGGCGTTGCCACGTAGGCAGGCATGCGCTCACAAGCAAGAGAAAGGGAGGCGAAGCGATGGGCAACCAGGCAGCAGCAAAACGCGCAAGGAAAAGCGCGATGGAGAAAAGGGCCGGGCAGCCCAGTTTTCAAAAAAGAAGAAAACGCTAAAGCGCTACGTTTTTTTTTTTAATTAAAAAAAAGAGAAGAAAAGCTATTCGAAAGAGTTCTTTTGAGAAAAGCACTTGTATTAGTTTTTCTTAGGGGGAAGAGCATAGCTTTTCACCCCCAAAACTTGTATAAATAGAGGGCCAAGGCTCTTGTATCCCTCAACACAAACTGGGTGAAAGTTTGAGAAGATCTCCTCCACGTGAAGCAAGGAGGTATCTTCTCGGGAATTGTACAAGGGCTACGCCGACCTCGAGTGATAAATAAATACCTACAGGGGCGCGCTTTGGGGCCAATTGGTCTTTTGTGCAGGAGCACTCTAGCTCCACTTATTCTTTTTCTTCTTCTTCCTCGTTTATTATTCTAGTTCATAAAGAGTTTTTAGTGTGATTAAGTGTGCTCACCACCTGTCAAGTTTCTGAAGGCCGGTTTCAGTTCCACACACTTCATTTTTTAAAAGGAGCACATATATGCTTGTCATCAGGTTCAGCCTCTAACAGCTCAAGCTACACATATTTTTGATGTGTAGATCTTTGAGTCAAGGCCTTTGAAACGGACGCACGAGTTTGGACAAGAATTTCCAACAATCATAGTAACATAATCGGTCACATTGGTGATATTAGTTGTCAACATGCTGCAGACTTATTACTTAACGGATAAAACTTCGAAACAATGACAAGGTAGTATCAATAGATTATGCACTGCTTACCCTCATCATTCATCAACAGATCAAGAGCAAAATACTCAACAAAAAACTGGGTGTTGTGTTTCATAGCCTGCCCATACAAAGTATGCAAAAGAGCATGGCCAGTCCGATCAGCAGCACATGCACATCTGTAGGCCTGGCCACCTGCAGTAAACCTGAGCGTTGGACAATGATGCTAAAGAATGCACATGCAATAAGGCACATATTCCACACCAAACCATAAATGAACTATGTCCAGACCTTTCCCATAATTAAGACTTTGACCACCGAAAGCTCGCTGATAAATCTTCCCCTCCTCTGTGCGTGAGAACGGAAGGCCGTAATTTTCTAGCTCAATCACAGCCTTTGGGGCTTCTCTGCACATGTACTGTATGGCATCTTGATCACCTGGAAAAAAACAAGAAGGAACAATGTGGTTCAGATGCAACAGAAAAGGAGCCTCACAATTAAACACCATACAAAAACTTAGTCTAGAATTCATGAATGAAATTCTGAACTGTAACGACAATAGTAACACAGCTGATAAAGGAAAAGTACTGTATAGAGTACCCTTGCACAATAAAATAATGGAAAACTAAGTGAAATTCAAGAATCAAACCCTCCTAAGAACTCCAAATCGAAGTTAGCCAAAATAATAATAATTAGCATGTCCACGTAGCACCCAATTATGGTGTACACATGGCATCTCCTCCTGCTGTGAACTTGGAGCACTGGAGAAAACAATTCACCTTTGCTCCAACTCCACCTGAATCATCCAACCCTCGCTTGTGTCCTCCTTTCAATCTTTTGTTGGATACTCAAATGACACTGTGTGTTGTCACACAACTAACTAAAATCTAGGCATAGTAGCATGGGTCTCCAGCTTCCATAGGAAACATCTTCCTCCTTGAGGTTGAACTGTAAGACTCTTGCCTCCAATTGAGGATCCTGCTTTGTCGATCCCACTCAAAGTGTTGCCATGGGAAGCTCCTCCAAACCACAACTCACCTCATCTTCCATTGTAATGAACTCGGAGAATGAACCTAGACTACAGGTATTGCCACCAATAGTGGGTTGTGCTTCCCGTGCTTCTCAGTCTCAGCTCCTCCCGGATTGCATGTCCTCACCCGGAACCAATCTTTCATGAAGTCCATGAAAAAACCACAGCTTTTGCGGCCTACTGCCTAGTTCTAGACTTGCTGCCTGAAAACCTAAGCTACATGCATGCATGGCTCCCTATAAAACACCTTTGCTCTGATACCAATATAACATGCTACACAAAAGCGTGGTTGAATAGTACAAAGATAAGATAAGAGACTTGCGAAACTTGCTGCCCCAATGCTGCAAATGTAAGGCCAGCGGGGCATGTGGTGACAGACTCAACCACATGTCCAAGAGAGAAAGATATAGAGAGAGAGGGGAGAGAGAGAAGGGAATAGGGATCTTCAACAATACACCACACTGAGCGGGGAATAGGCCCCGCCCCCTTTCAGGAATTTATTCAGGAACAATCCACAGGCACACTGGCCAGGATCAATACAATCAATGAATGCAAAACAAACAGATATGCCGATGTAGGATATCGAAGTCGATGTCGATGTCTAGGCACGAGATCTCTGATGCCGAGCACACCACGAGGATGACCCACAAGTATCTCTCACTGGGCTAGTACCAAATCGAATGAATCCGAATCCGAATCCGAATCCAAATCCAACTCCAACTCCAAGAATCACTCGCTCATCCCATGAGTAATCTCCACAACTCCTATAGCCTTGTTGATAAAGAAAACGATGGAAAAGCTCTTTATGGCAAGAAAACCAATATAAAACTCATTTTAATGGCTTTCATGCAATAAAACCCTCCAAGAAGTAGCTTTTAGGGTTTTTGGAGCAGTTTTAGGGTTTCTGAAATTTTCAATTCCGTACGGCTGTACGGATCCGTATAATCGTACATACAGGTGATAACGTCGCACGGCAGTTGATGGAGGCGCTCTAAATCAGCGGGCAGCAATGAAAAATTCCATGATTTGGTTCATGATCAAGTAGATGATGATGGAGAAGATGATCTCCACGCTTCAATGAAAATCGCACCGCGATCAAGAGATTTTCTTCAACTTGATGCTCAAGAGAAGCTCATGCTTCTTTTATACTTGGGGAAGCCTTGGTTTTTGCCAAAAAGTGATGCTTTTGCTTTGCTCCAAAAAGTAGTTTTTAGGGTTTTTGGAGCAGTTTTAGGGTTTTTGAAATTTTCAATCCCGTACAGTTCCGTACGGCTGTATGGATCCGTACAGTCGTATAGACACGTGATAACATGGCACATCAGTTGATGGAGATGCTCTCAATCAATGCCGGCAACTGAAACCGGCCTTCAGAAATTTGACATGCGGTGAAACAAACACTCGCACACAAAACACTTCAACACCCTTGAGGACCTGGAAAAGGAAAACAAACAAGGGGAGCTAGAGTGCTCCTGCAAACATTACACGGACACCGATTGGCCCTAAAACACAGTGGCACCCCTTGCGGTATTTCTTTACTTGATCAAATTTGAGTACAAAGTACAACTTGTAGAATCCTCCATCAATAGGATCCCTTATAGTTTCACCCAAGACTTCCAAAAGAGAACTCTCGTTATTACAGCACAGCATACCATGGAGAAGGCACACTGTATAACACCTCCCTGCTTGAAAAGGTCTTCTCCATCTCTACCATGGATCCCTCAAACCCTTTCCCAAACGGCAGTAGGGTTGTACCAAACCACATGTCCTTCCCTATGGTCACAGCTTGCATGTAACCTCGAGAAAACTACAACCTGTTCAGATAAATCCAAAGACATGCTTTCCACATGAAACCAAAGACCTGTATCTGATAAACCAAAGACATGTATCCCATAAACCATAGGCATGTTTCCTCGATACCAAAGTCCTGTTTCCTCTCGAAAACCAATGTCCTGTTTCCATGAGAAACCCACAGATACACCATCCAATCACGGTGCTAAAATCAGGGCTGTTTTCCATAGCAATACCGTGCGCTTTTTCCATAACCCAAAGAGAGAAAGATAGAGACCGTTTCAAGCAATCCCTGAATACACATAAGTTCAAGACGAAGAGGAACACATCTCTTCCATGAACATCATCCCGTGTATATGTAGCTTGGTCTCTGTATCCAAATCTCTTCAACAGGGCCTACAATCCACAATGAGAGAGAGAAAGAGAAAAGCCTATCTCTAGTCTCCTTCATCAAGTAGATTTGGGGAATAGGCCACCGCCACCTGTCCCCCATGGTTTGAAACAGCAGTACTGTCGTACAACAGCAGGAGCATAAACAATAGCCTTGCTCAGCCGTACAATCCACACAAAGCCGCCACAACAGTAGCCAAGAGCAGTAGTACCTCCTCCAACAACCAACCGAGCGCCCACCGGCATACACACCCCCCTGCGAGTGTGCGCCCACACACATGGGGAAGAGGGCAAGCCCTTGATGTCTCCAAAACATAGCCCAAGGAGACCTTTAAAGCTCTCCGCCCGAGGAATCCTGCTCACCCACACGTATCTGTATGTAGCGCCTAGATGCGAATCCTGCTCCGCCACATGTATCTGTATGTAGCACCTGGATGCTAATCCTGCTCAGCCAGTCCACGTACAACACTACAGCCCTGGGAGTCGCATGTGTTCTCTGGCGACTAGCCACCCACGGAGAGAAGTGCCAGACGCCACACAACACCACCCGAGGCCGTCGCCCCACCTGCACCTCCACCTGAGGCCATCGCCCCACCGGGCTGCTTCCACACATGCAACCGCCACCAACACGTGGCCTGCTCCACGCTGCAGAAAGTCTCCCGCCTGACTGCTTCCACGACCACCAACACCCGGTTGGCTCGATGCCGTGTGCCAATGACTCGTGTTCCAAGGAGACGCGCCACCCTTCGCTTTATAACCAAGATGATGCGATTCAGTTCGCTTTCTCCAAAACGCCAAAAGCAAATAGCAAAACGCATGCTTCCAAATATTTTTTTTTTTTAATCATCAAAGGTTTTAAAACCTTATAAACTTTAACCCTTCACACTTGGGCTGCCCCACATGGGTTTCTTTTTCATATCCAAATGGATGCCATTCACACTGTCCATCCCGGGCCCGTGTCCAGAGAGAAAACATAGGGTCATAACAACAGCAATGAAAATTCCATGATTTGGTTCATGATCAAGTAGATGATGATGGAAAAGACGATCTCCACGCATCAACGAAGATGGCAACGCGATCAAGAGGTTCTTCTTCAACTTTATACTTGGGAAAGCCTTGCTTTTTGCCAAAAAGTGATGCTTTTGCTTTGCATTTGCCTTTTACTTTGCTTTTAGTCTTTGTAATAGTAAAATATTACTCTCAACTTTAGTCAAAAGTTCTTGTTTTGCTTTTCTAACTTCTGGGCCTTGCTTTTTGGCTCTGGAGCTGCTTTTTGAAAAAGCAACTTTTAGTCCAACTCAACCTCCTCTTTCCAATGGTGTCCTTGCCTCTCAATCAACCCTATTTGACAGTTTGCTTTTTCTTGCTTTCTGACCAAGAACGGTGCTTTTTCTTAATCAAACCTTATGGACCATGTCCCCATGTCTTCTTCCACCTGTCTGGTGTCCAAGCATGGGTTTCATCATGTGAAATAGAGCTATAGTTACATTCCCTCCCTATTTTATCGCAGTTGTCCTCAACTGCAGACTGCAAGTGTTCCAAGCACATCCATACGTTCCATGTATATCCATGTGTTCCAAGTACATCATGTACTTCCATATGTTTCAAAATACTAGCTCCATCTGGTGAGCTTGTGCATTTGGTCTTATCCCATATCTGTGGTGTCATCTACTGTGACCGCTCCTTACAGGAGACCTGGAGATCGGAAGATAATATACACATATTTAGAACACTTAATTTAATTGTTATTAAACAATGGAAACAACATCAGCAACACAAATATTGAAAATACTGAAAATACAAATGACACCAGCACTGGGGCCGGAAAGGGCCAACCCCCCTTTTGTTCTGTCAAAGAACTGTTATGAGGATTTATCTCAGCATTTTCCCTTTGGTGACATGCCCTCACCAGTCTCGGAGCGGGTCCCTTCGGACCCACCAGCATGGCGGCCAATCCCTCGTCGAGATCCCCCCCGGACCCCCAGTGTTCTGAGAGACTGGCCGACCTCTCTGAGCCCCCGACAGGTCCTTCCCCTCAACTTTCCTCTCTGATGGATCCCTCACAACAGCACCCCTCCTCGGCCTCTACGCCCCTCCACCCGCTCTTGCCACATCCCCCAGTCTCGACACCGAATATACCCGCCGCAGCGCACTCCACACCGCCTTGATCATCCAACCCCCACCCCCCCCCCCCCCCCGGCCGCCCCCCCGGTGCCTCTCCAGAGCACTCTCGTCACCCCCCAACAACCCTTGACCCAGAGTGGAGGCAACCGGCACGATCAGTCCATCGCTTGATTCACCGATTTTCCGAGCCGGTAGAGATGACCATTGTCGCCTCCCCGATGAGGGCTCCCTCACCAGAGTCCCTTTGGGGGGGGGGCAAGATCCTAGGACAGTCTGTGGACTACAGTTTCTTCCGATGTTTGCCGACGGAAGGGACCGACATGTTTGAGGAGACACTAGCCCCAGTTCGGGTTTGTGTGGTTTTTCACCACTCCAGGCCCTCTACTACGCCGGATAATGGCGCAATGATCTTCTTTCCCCTTCAGTGCAACCCCATTGACATAGTGGGATCTTGAGTTAGTGGCAGCTGCCATCCAAGGTCAGGCAGTTGAGCTCTCCCACCATCTCCACGATCTCCGCATCACCGACATTCTCACCCATTTTTGGCCTCTAGCTAGGATGGAACTTGGAGGTTCAGCCCATCGAGGCCAGGACGGGGAGATGGTAGTCTCCCATCCAGATGTGCTGCTTTTTGTGTTCATGCATACTTCTGTTGCAGTACCTCTTCCCCCTCTTAAAGATACCTCTACTGTGATCGATGGAGTTCGGAGCGTGCATATGTGTGCGCTTGTATAGAGTGGAGTCACATGGAGGGCAAGATTAGTGGCCACCTAGCGTGCCTTCGCCTCACAAATTGTGATTATTCCCCGTCTAAACCCTCACACCCGACTCTTCAAGTGGAGGGCAGTTCCGCTAGTGCCGCATCACACCGAGATTGATATGCGGATTGTTTCATGGAACATTCAGTAGGGGGGCCTCAATGCTTTCATGGACGAGGCATCCTACGTGGCGAGCTTCAGAGGGCCATAGTGGGGGGACCCATAGACATTCTTTTCCTCCAGGAGCATCATCTCTCAGAGAGGCGCACCCGCACATGTAGGAAGATTCTTCCAGGCAAGAGTCACTTTTTGGTCCCCATCCTTCGGCCCCTCAAGGACGCAGGGAGGGGTGTGTATATCTGTCAGTAAGCAACTGCTGCCGACAGTGACTGGCTCACGAGTCATTGTCTCAGGGCGTGCACAGTGGATTACCATTACTATTGGAGAGGATAGCGTTGGCTTCCTCAACGTTTACGCTCCGAACGTTGCTACAGGTAGAGCCCTCTTTTGGAGCTCAATACCGCAAGCCCTCCCTCAGGCTGATTTTTGGTGCTTGGGCGGTGACTTTAACGCGATACAGGCAACAAAGGACAAACTTGGAGGTGGCATGGCCACAGTTTCAGAAGCAAAGTACTCAGCCTGGGAGGAGGAGGAGATTCTTGCAATCAAGGGACAGGACCCTGGGCATCTTCCAGAGTTTAGGCGTAACCCTCCAAGCCTTTGCTTCTCGAGATCGGGTAGCAGGAGCACCGGCCCCAATCTCTCTCGACATGACGGATTTTATGTTGATGAGTGGGCTTGCAGCCGAGGAGGTATGATTGGTATTTTGGCAGGCACTTCATTTTTTGACCATGCCCTGGTTATTTTGTCCTTAGAGGACCCCCGGAGGCATGACACGCATCTGAGCTCGAGGATTCCGAACAGCCTCATTCAAGACACCAAGGTTTGCAATAGGATAGAGCAGATATGGGCGAGATTGGATTTTCTTTCAAGCTCTGCTACGCGCACATTGGATGAGGGCTTAGGGGACATCCGTTGTTTCTTGCGCAAGAGGCAGTTGAGAGCCGATTAGAGGGTTTCCAGAAGCAGGAGAGGAGTTTCAGGAGTCGTCTTGCCTCTTTACAACGGCTTCAAGAGAGGTCCCCGAACAGCCTGTGGATCGAGAGTCACTTGCCACTACTCGCACGGAGATTAGATCCATAGAGGAGAGGAGGGTGGAGAACAGGTATCATGCCAAGGCCTCTTTCTGGACTCAGGCAGGTGATAGAGTCACAGGGTATTTCTTTGAGATAGCCAGCTCCCATAGGAGGAGAGACGGTATTCACAGGTTGCATGGCCAAGATGGAGCTATTGTTTCAGATCCCCCCCCCCACGTGAGAGCCATCGCCACGGACTTTTTTTGATCCCTCCTCATTGGAGCCCCAACATCTCCACAAGTGGTGGAAGCATACAATTTCCCCCTCTCCCGCTCGGTTAGACAGGGCTGTCCTTTGGCACCTTACCTCTTCCTATTCGTCGTCAAGGCCATGAGTAGTTTTCTCTCCACCCAAGCAGTGTTGCCAGGCATTTCTGAAACGGCAAGTATGAAACGGGTTTCATACGTTTTGAAACGTTTCATAAAACGTAAGAAACAGGTACAAAAAAGTTTCATACAAAATAGAAAAAGCATGTATATTTTTAACTTGAAATATACAAAAGAAAAAAATATTGACATAACTTATAAGAGACCACATTGAATTCATTTCAAAAAAAACAAAATACACGTAAGATATGATGAGATCACAAATCACATGGGTGATGACTAAACAGAAATCAAAAGGATCACCACATGGGTGAAGAGTCATGACTCAAAATCCAAGATCAAAATAAATAACATGTCCAAAGTTCAAACTAAATAACATGTCCAAATAAAATGATGCTTGCAGCTACTCGCTGCTAGCTGCATCCTCATCCTCATCTGCATCCTCATGCTCATCCTCAGCTCCATCTTCTACCTCTACAGCCTCACTCTCAGGGTCACTACCGGTAGCCGAGTCATCAAATGCCTCATCCTCTAGAGGTGCAGGTGCACCACTAGTACTAGCCTCTCGAGAAGATCGTGTAGTGTGAGCCGGAGCCATGATCTCCTCATAGAGCATAGAATAGATGTCTCTCTTCTCCTAAGGAATGTCGGGAATCTCCTTGCACTTCATGATATCAATCTTATCTCGATTCACTTGGAAAGGCTCAATGGGATGACCCTTTTGCTCTAGCAATCAGAGATTGCAATGACAAAGGACAAGCCTCTCCAATTGTGCTGTAGAGAGTCTGTTTCTCTTTTTTGTGTGAAAAAGAGCCCATGTACTCCAATTCTCCTCACAAGGCCCTGAACAGAAATCCTAGGAGAGAACTCTCAATGCAATCCGTCTCTACATTGTACAAAGAAGAATGTTAAGTTAGCGTCAAAAAGAGAGTAGCATTTGAATGTAGATTTTGAAAGAATAGGAGACAAAGATACAAGATTCAAGAACCTTACCAAGTTGGATGTCCCAATACCGTATTTCTCCAACCAAGACACTGGCTCCAACTGTGCCAGAGTATCGTTTGCGGTGAAGCCAACTGCCTCCTTGCTCGAAGAAGATGAAGCATCTGAGTCCATCATCTCTAAGTGCACAAAGGCTGCAGTCTTTGCAGCTGAAGCTAAAGAATCAGCACTCTTCCCAATCTGCTTAGGACACTTCCTCCAATAGTGGCCTTTCTCGCCACAATCATTGCAGGTCTTCTCGGCCTTCAGTATCTCTCAATCTGCAGCGGGCTTCTTCTCAGAAGACTTCTCCGATGAAGCCTTCCCTTTGTCCTTATTGTTGTTATTCCGGCCTTTCGACCGTTGGCCAATTAAGGCCTCCGAACCTCTGCCCTGTGGAGGGTTCGTGAATCTTTCCTCCTGGTCCAAGACCATGGGCACAAGCTCCTCCCATGTGATGGTGCCGAGCCTGCCATTGGTAATCAAAAACGAAGAGTAAAATGCTGAGTACTGAGAGGGCAAATGTGATAGCAACATTATGGCCATATCTGAATGGGAGAATTAGGGTTTCATGTGGGAGACATACACAGAGAGAAGAAGGAGAGAGAGAGAGAGAGAGAGAGAGAGAGAGAGAGAGAGAGAGTTGTGGGGATAAGTCAACTCATCAAGTGTGAGTGTGTGACTACCCTATCACACATGTATATTTGCACTAGTACACATAGTGCACTTAGTACATTAAAAGTACTAAGTGTACTATGTACTATAACTTATGGGCTTGTACACACTACAAGGGTGGGCATAATGCCTTTACCCCAACAGCCTCCCACTTAAAGGCAAAGTGCCCTTAAATGAAAGAAAAGAAAAATCAGCATGTACATGATAATATACAAGGCCATATCAAGGCTGAAACTGGCCTCATCCAATGCCCATCAAGTGTCTACAATGAGCAAATCGCTCTGGAGGCAAACTCTTTGTCAACAGATCAGCCGGGTTGTCATCCGTATGAATCTTAACAAGCTGAATTTGCTTGTTCTCTATTACCTCTCTGATGAAGTGATACTTCACATCCACATGCTTCGTCTTTGCATGAAAGACAGGGTTCTTTGCCAACTGAATGGCACTCTGACTGTCACAATGCAACAATGGAATATCCCCTGTATAACCCAAATCAACCACTAACCAAGATAGCCATAATGCCTCCTTGCAAGCCTCTGTGGCTGCAATATACTCGGCCTCTGTAGTAGATAAGGCTATGCACTTCTACATCTTGGATATCCATGACGCAGCACCTCCTGTGAATGTAAACACATAACCGGTAGTAGACTTCCGGTTATCTTGATGACCGGCATAATCCGAATCCGTGTAACCATGCACTAATGCATCCTGTTTGCCAAAGCAAATGCACATATCCTGTGTGCTCTTCAGGTATCTCATGACACCTTTCACTGCTTCCCAATGCTTCTTGCCAAGTTTGGCCATGTATCTAGAAACCACTCCCACTGCAAATGCAATGTCAGGCTTGGTAGCAACCATGGCATACATGAGACTGCCACAAGCTGAAGCATACGAAATCTTGGCCATATCAGCCCTGTCACTATCCGACTGTCGGCTGTCCATAGCACTGAGTTTCACATATGGAGGCAAAGGAGTACTAGTCTTCTTCCCCCCGTCCATATTGAACCTCTGCAAAACTTTGCCAATGTATTCCTTCTGAGACAAATACAACACATGCTGATTTCTGTCCGGAAGTATCCGCATACCCAAAAAGTGATTTGCATCACCCAAATCCTTCATATCAAAGGTTTGATGCAGCCTCTTTTTCAAGGCATCCATCTCTTTACGAGATTTCCCGGCAATCAACATATCATCAACATACAAGATGAGGATCAATAGACTGCCATCCAAAGCTTTCTTGGTGTATAAGCAGTGATCTATGTCACTTCTCCTGAAATCCTGGGATTTCATGAATGTATCAAATTTATGATACCATTCCCTTGGTGCCTGTTTGAGCCCATAAAGACTCTTTTTCAGCTTGCATACAAGCTTCTCCTTTCCATTCACTGCATAACCCTCTGGCTGTTGCATATATATCTCCTCATGGAGATCACCGTGAAGAAAAGCAGTCTTCACATCCATCTGAATCAAATCCAGATCATCATGAGCAACCAAAGCTAATACAGCTCTAAGTGTGGTCATTTTGACCACTGGAGAGAAGATCTCATCAAAGTCCACACCATATTCCTGCTTGAAGCCCTTAGCCACTAACCTGGCTTTGTATCTTGGCTTTGCATCTGGTGCAACTTTGAGCCTGTATACCCACTTGCATGGCAAAACCTTCTTGCCTGTAGGCAAATGCACCAACTTCCATGTTCCATTTTTGTGCAAAGAATCCATCTCTGACTTCATAGCACGCTCCCATAGAGCCTTATCTGCCCTATGTAAAGCCTCCTTATAACATGAGGGCTCCCCACAGTCAGTAAGCATCAAGTAGTCAACCCCTGGAACAAACCTGTCAGGGGCTCTGGAGGGTCTTGTGGACCTCCGTACCCAATGACCATCATTTGCAGGTTGCTGTCCAGCCTGCATATCACCTATTGGTGGCTCCTGTTCCATGCCATAAGGTTGAAATATCATGCCCGGTATCTCCTCTAACTGTGGGATATCCATAGGGATATCTTATGCCATCTCTCGCTGTCCATTTGGACCATTTTCAGCACCATTTAAGGGCTGGTTTTGCTGCTGTAATGGCTGATTTACAGCCCTTGGTTGTTGTCCATGATGTCCATCATCATCAAAGATGACTCTGCTGTTGGGGTAAGGGCATTATGCCCACCCTTATAGTGTGTACAAGCCCATAAGTTATAGTACATAGTACACTTCGTACTTTTAATGTACTAAGTGCACTATGTGTACTAGTGCAATATACATGTGTGATAGGGGAGTCACACACTCATGCTACTGATGAGTTGACTTATCCCCACAACTCTCTCTCTCTCTCTCCCTTGTTCTCTCTGTGTATGTCTCCCACATGAATTAACATAACCATAATTCTTCCTTCTCCCACACAACTGGTATCAGAGCAGGAAACGCAAAGGCCACTGTGTTTATTGAGAGCAGCAGGTAGGAGACTGATCCAAGAAGCTGGGCAGCAATTCGTGAGCTGTAGCGCTGACAGTAGGTGGCGTTGGGCGTTCAACTCGCTACTAGGCGGAGGTTGGGCGAAGGCCGCGAAAACACAAGCCTTGGTGCGGTGAGCGTGGACTGGCGACGGGTCGGCTGGCTACCGATCGGAGGCTGTGACGTTTGGAGGCTACGTCAACAAACGTCACGTGCGCTAGCGAGGAGGCCAGCGAAGCGTCTCAAGGAGCGCCATAGCTAACAGGCAGTCGCAGCAGCTAGGCGGAGGTGGCGAAGGCAGCAGCCGTTGATCGTTATTAACCAGGCGGACGTCAATATAACAGGCGTCGAGCATGGAGCGAGCGCTAAGCGAAGAAGCAGGCGGCAACGTAAACATACAGCAGCAGTCGGCACTCACGTAGCCACAAACATGTATCTAGAAACCACTTGGCGCCAGTACGCAGTGGCAATGGAGCCACCTGCACGGAACTCGCCTGTCAAGTAGGGCTCCAACTTGCGGTTCTTGGCGAACATCTCAGGGCCAGCTGTGAGTTCGACGAAGAGGAGAGGAGAATAGTCTTTATCTCTCGACCTCTTCACCATCTCCATCAACGAAGGACACACACACGTGCAGTCGTGCCGGAGACGTCATCGTCAGCACACTTTGGCACAGAAAAGGGTCTCATCAGAGAACTGTAGAGATTCACACGGGCTGCTGCAAAGGAGTCCTTCATCTGCACTAATTCTGCAGCAGCATCAGCAAACCCCCCTTTTCCTGCAACAAAAACAAAAAATCAGAAAATTACAAGATATTTTGCTTCAATTTTTTTTTGGGACTTGCAATTGAGCAGGTACAATTATCAATTGACCAGGTACAGGTGCCGAATTGCTCAATTTTGAGCGAAATTGGCGAAATTGGGTGACATTGGTCACAATCAGGATCAATTTGCAGGAAATTGGATGTCGAAATTTGGGGCTTTTGATGTAATTGTGCAATTAAGCACTCATACATGCTGTATGATGTGAAAAATCGCACATTTGGGCAAAATTGCAGCAAATTGCAGTGCAAATCAAGGGGCTTTTGTGCCGATTTGGTTGATTTGCATGCAGGCAATCGCATTTGACGCTGTGGATAATGTGTTGATGCCTTACAAGCACTCAATGTGCCTGTAAATCAAGGGGGTTTCATGTATTTGATGTATATGTGGCCAGGGGGAAGCATCGAGAACACTCTGGATGCCTTCATGTGCGTCAATGTACCATGTATGATCAGAAATTGATCTTAAATCAAGGGGCTTTTCAAGTTCTTATGCTTGTTGAGCTTGGCAAAGCAGCAGGCAAGACATTTATGCCTTGAATCCTCAAAAAATCAGCTTGCAGTCAAGGGGCTTTTGCCCAATTTCTGTTCGGGACTGTTGTATGGAGTATACAGGACTGTAAAAGTCTGATTTTCACTCATTTGGACAGCCAGGAGAGCATTTATTGCTACTGTACCTGCTGGTACAGATTTGGCACAGCTTTGTGCAAGTTTTGGCATGGCTGTACACTGTTTTGAGTGACCAAAAGGTTCAATTTCAGCTGCTGTACTTGCCGGTACAGGTTTGGTACATCATTGGTGAGCACTTGGTACTGCTGTACAGTACTTTGGAAGGGCAACAGAGCACATTTAAGGTGCTGTCCAAAATCTGCAGCAACCAGATTTTGGTGATTTCATCACATAAAGTGGGAGAAAAGTTGCATTTGTGCTTCCGCAGTGGGAGATAAAGCTTGGGAGAACAACAATGAGCACTTTGTGTGCTTTTGGTGCAGTGTTTGCACATTTTGCAGGGAGTCAGGCATTGACAGGTTGCATATTGCTATGGCAACCACAGGTGAGAGCTCTTCATTGCTTCACATCAAAAAGCTTGAAGGCTCGCATAATTATGATATTTGGCAAACCCAGTGCTACAATGTGTTGCTCCAGAAAAAGCAGCACAAGCCTATCAAAGAAAGGGGTGTGATGCCCGCTTCTCTTACTGCTGAAGAGTGGGAAGATATGGATGAGCTGGCAAGATCAGTGGGAAGATATGGATGAGCTGGCAAGATCTACTATCATGTTGTCTGTGTCAGACTCATTACTTTTCAGCATTCGTGAAGAGAAGACAGCTTGGGGAATGTGGCAGAGATTGCAGGACTTGTATGCCCAACAAAGTGCCTCAAGCAAAGTGTATTGGTTGAAGAAACTCATAGGTCTTCACATGAAGGAAGGGGCGTCTATGGCAGCCCATCTAAATGAGTTTAATGGTATTGTCAGCCAAGTTATAAATCAAAAGTTGGCAATGGACGATGAGTTCAAAGCCACTTTTCTGTTATGCACTTTGCCAGAGAGTTGGGACACATTCAGGACAGCCACTAGCAATTCGCATGCTATGCTGTCATATGCAGATGTTGAGGGTGCTCTTCTTCAAGAAGAGATGAATAGGAAAAACAACTCTGTTGGAAAGTCCAATGCAATGAATGCACGTGGGAGATCCCAAGCCAAGAAAGGGGAAGGAGCAAGTCTCGCTCCAAAAAGGATTTGGAATGCCATTATTGTGGCAAGAAGGGACACATTAAAAAGCAATGCTACAAATGGAAAAATGATCAAAAAGAAAAGGGAAAAGGCAAAGACAAAGACAAAGATGAAGCCAAAGATGTAAAGCCAAAGGGCAAAAGTGGAGTCAAGATTGAAGAAATCAATGTGTCACATGCATGTGGCAGTGAGGATGAGGTTCTATTTACGTCTTCACTTGATGCCCATTCACTTCTTACAGGTGGTCATGGTATGCACTCATGGATCATTGATTCAGGTGCCTCCTTTCATGTCACAGGTTGCAGAGACTTGTTTGTCAGGTATACTGCTGGCAATGAAGGAGTGGTTTATTTGGGTGATAACCATGCATGCAAGATTCTTGGCAGAGGTGATGTGAGGCTTGTGTTTTCAGATGGCTCACAGCTTATGTTCCATGATGTCAGGCATGTGCCTGAGATCAAAAAGAATCTGCTTTCTACTGGACAGCTGATGATGCTGATTATGTTACCACATTTGGTCGTGGAAAGTGGAAAATTAGTAAGGCCTCACTGGTTGTTGCCAGAGGCTCTAAGGTGGACACTCTTTATTTTATGCATGCAGGTGTTTGTCACCATGCTAATGTAAATGCAACCGAGCTGCCGGAAATCTCTATGTGGCATAGCCGGTTGGGACACATGAGTGTCAAAGGAATGGAGCAATTGTCTCGTTTGGGTTACTTGCCTTCTCTAAAGTTTTCAAGTTTTCAGTTTTGTGAGCATTGTATATATGGTAGGCAACTACAGTGCCCCCACAAGAAAGCTCTTGGACAGAAAGATGCTCAGTTAGAGCTTGTGCATACAGATGTATGTGAGATGCCTCAGCTTTCTTTGGGAGGGGCAAAATATTTTGTCTTTTATTGATGATGCCACACGTAAGGTGTGGGTTTATCCTCTTCGTTTGAAGAGTGATACATTCTCAGTGTTTCAGAAGTTTGTTGCTCTAGTTGAGAATCAAACTGGCAAAACACTGAAGGCTTTGCGTTCCAACAATGGTGGAGAGTATATGTACAAACAGTTTCAGGACTTTTGTGATGCTAAAGGCATCAAGAGGGAGCTCTCTACTCCTTATGATCCTCCACAAAACGGGACAGCAGAGAGGATGAACGGGACCATACAGGAGAAGGTCCGTTCTATGTTGTCACATGCTGCGTTACCTCATGGTTTTTGGGCTGAAGCTGTTATGACAGCCGTTCACCTTATAAACAAGTCACCTAACACGAGGCTTGGTGGGAAAGTGCCAGAAGAAGTATGGACAGGGAAGCCTCCGTCATACAAGCACTTGAGAGTTTTTTGTTGTGTTGCGTACGTGCACATACGCAGGGAAATGCGCACCAAACTTGATCCTAAGTCTCACAAATGCATATTCCTAGGATATGGTGACAGAGGTGAAATGGGGTTTAGACTTTGGGATCCCGTGAATAGAAAGATCATACGCAGCAATGATGTCATTTTTGATGAAACATGCATGTATAAGGAGCCTGCAAGGCAACAGGAGCCTGGCAGAGTCATCTTTGATGATGATGGACATCATGGACAACAACAAAGGGCTGTAAATCAGCCATTACAGCAAGAAAACCAGCCCTTAAATGGTGCTGAAAATGGTCCAAATGGACAGCCAGAGATGGCAGAAGATATCCCTATGGATATACCACAGTTAGAAGAAATACCGGGCATGATATTTCAGCCTTATGGCATGGGACAGGAGCCACCAATGGGTGATATGCAGGCTAGACAGCAACCTGCAAATGATGGTCATTGGGTACGGAGGTCCACTAGACCCTCCAGAGCCCCTGACAGGTTTGTTCCAGGGGTTGACTACTTGATGCTCCCTGACTGTGGGGAGCCCTCATGTTATAAGGAGGCTTTACAGAGGGCAGACAAGGCTCTATGGGAGCGTGCCATGAAGTCAGAGATGGATTCTCTGCATAAAAATGGAACATGGAAGTTGGTGCCTTTGCCTGCAGGCAAGAAGGTTTTGCCATGCAAGTGGGTTTACAGGCTCAAAGTTGCACCAGATGCAAAGCCAAGATACAAAGCCAGGTTAGTGGCTAAGGGCTTCAAGCAGGAATATGGTGTGGACTTTGATGAGATCTTCTCTCCAGTGGTCAAAATGACCACACTTAGAGCTGTGTTAGCTTTGGTTGCACATGATGATCTGGACTTGATTCAGATGGATGTGAAGACTGCTTTTCTTCACGGTGATCTCCATGAGGAGATATATATGCAGCAGCCAGAGGGTTATGCAGTGAGTGGAAAGGAGAAGCTTGTATGCAAGCTGAAAAAGAGTCTTTATGGGCTCAAACAGGCACCAAGGGAATGGTATCATAAATTTGATACATTCATGAAATCCCAGAAATTCAGGAGAAGTGACATAGATCACTGCTTATACACCAAGAAAGCTTTGGATGGCAGTCTATTGATCCTCATCTTGTATGTTGATGATATGTTGATTGCCGGAAAATCTCGTAAGGAGATGGATGCCTTGAAGCAGAGACTGCATCAAACCTTTGATATGAAGGATTTAGGTGATGCAAATCACATTTTGGGTATGCGGATACTTCGGGACAAAAATCAGCATGTGTTGTATTTGTCTCAGAAGGAATACATTGGCAAAGTTTTGCAGAGGTTCAATATGGACGGGGGGAAGAAGACTAGTACTCCTTTGCCTCCATATGTGAAACTCAGTGCTATGGACAGCCCACAGTCGGATAGAGACAGGGCTGATATGGCCAAGGTTCCGTATGCTTCAGCTTGAGGCACTTTGTTGGGCATACAAGTCCTGCAATCTCTGCCACATTCCCCAAGCTGTCTTCTCTTCATGAATGCTGAAAAGTAATGAGTCTGACACAGACAACATGATAGTAGATCTTGCCAGCTCATCCATATCTTCCCACTCTTCAGCAGTAAGAGAAGCGGGCATCACACCCCTTTCTTTGATAGGCTTGTGCTGCTTTTTCTGGAGCAACACATTGTAGCACTGGGTTTGCCAAATATCATAATTATGCGAGCCTTCAAGACTAGTACTCCTTTGCCTCCATATGTGAAACTCAGTGCTATGGACAGCCCACAGTCGGATAGAGACAGGGCTGATATGGCCAAGGTTCCGTATGCTTCAGCTTGTGGTAGTCTCATGTATGCCATGGTTGCTACTAGGCCGGACATTGCATTTGCAGTGGGAGTAGTTTCTAGATACATGGCTAAACCTGGCAAGAAGCATTGGGAAGCAGTAAAAGGTGTCATGAGATACCTGAAGGGCACACAGGATATGTGCATTTGCTTTGGCAAACAGGATGCATTAGTGCATGGTTACACGGATTCGGATTATGCCGGTCATCCAGATAACCGGAAGTGTACTACCGGTTATGTATTTACATTCACAGGAGGTGCTGTGTCATGGATATCCAGGATGCAGAAGTGCACAGCCTTATCTACTACAGAGGCCGAGTATATTGCAGCCACAGAGGCTTGCAAGGAGGCATTATGGCTATCTCGGTTAGTGGTTGATTTGGGTTATACAGGGGATATTCCATTGTTGCATTGTGACAGTCAGAGTGCCATCCAGTTGGCAAAGAACCCTGTCTTTCATGCAAAGACGAAGCATGTGGATGTGAAGTATCACTTCATCAGAGAGATGATAGAGAACAAGCAAATTCAGCTTGTTAAGATTCATACGGATGACAACCCGGCTGATCTGTTGACAAAGAGTTTGCCTCCGGAGCGGTTTGCTCATTGTTGCAGACACTTGATGGGCATTGGATGAGGCCAGTTTCAGCCTTGATATGGCCTTGTATATTATCATGTACATGCTGATTTTTTCTTTTCCTTTACTTAAGGGCACTTTGCCTTTAAGTGGGAGGTTGTTGGGGTAAAGGCATTATGCCCACCCTTATAGTGTGTACAAGCCCATAAGTTATAGTACATAGTACACTTAGTACTTTTAATGTACTAAGTGCACTATGTGTACTAGTGCAATATACATGTGTGATAGGGGAGTCACACACTCATGCTACTGATGAGTTGACTTATCCCCACAACTCTCTCTCTCTCTCTCCCTTGTTCTCTCTGTGTATGTCTCCCACATGAATTAACATAACCATGATTCTTCCTTCTCCCACACATCTGCCAGGCTCCTGTTGCCTTGCAGGCTCCTTATACATGCATGTTTCATCAAAAATGACATC
Organism: Cibotium barometz; assembly: GCF_041138505.1. Lineage (NCBI taxonomy): Eukaryota > Viridiplantae > Streptophyta > Polypodiopsida > Cyatheales > Cibotiaceae > Cibotium > Cibotium barometz. Next base: position 35,360,054 of record NC_141073.1, on the reverse strand, counting down.
ATTGCTGCGTATAATCTTTCTATTCACTGGATCCCAAAGTCTATACCCCATTTCACCTCTGTCACCGTATCCTAGGAATATGCATTTGTTAGACTTAGGATCAAGTTTGGTGCGCATTTCCCTGCGTATGTGCACGTACGCAACGCAACCAAACACTCTCAAGTGCTTGTATGACGGAGGCTTCCCTGTCCATACTTCCTCTGGCACTTTCCCACCAAGCCTCGTGTTAGGTGACCTGTTTATAAGATGAACGGCTGTCATAACAGCTTCAGCCCAAAAAACCATGAGGTAACGCAGCATGTGACAACATAGAACGGACCTTCTCCTGAATGGTCCTGTTCATCCTCTCTGCTGTCCCGTTTTGTGGAGGATCATAAGGAGTAGAGAGCTCCCTCTTGATGCCTTTAGCATCACAAAAGTCCTGAAACTGTTTGGACATATACTCTCCACCATTGTCGGAACGCAAAGCCTTCAGTGTTTTGCCAGTTTGATTCTCAACAAGAGCAACAACCTTCTCAAACAGTGAGAATGTATCACTCTTCAAACGAAGAGGATAAACCCACACCTTGCGTGTGGCATCATCAATAAAGGACACAAAATATTTTGCCCCTCCCAAAGAAAGCTAAGGCATCTCACATACATCTGTATACACAAGCTCTAACTGAGCATCTTTCTGTCCAAGAGCTTTCTTGTGGGGGCATTGGAGTTGCCTACCATATATACAATGCTCACAAAACTGAAAACTTGAAAACTTTAGAGAAGGCAAGTAACCAAAACGAGACAATTGCTCCACTCCTTTGACACTCATGTGTCCCAACCGGCTATGCCACATAGAGATTTCCGGCAGCTCGATTGCATTTACATTAGCATGGTGACAAACACCAGCATGCATGAAATAAAGAGTGTCCACCTTAGAGCCTCTGGCAACAACCAGAGAGCCCTTACTAATCTTCCACTTTCCACGACCAAATGTGGTAACATAATCAGCATCATCAAGCTGTCCAGTAGAAAGCAGGTTCTTAATCTCAGGCACATGCCTGACATCATGGAGCATAAGCTGTGAGCCATCTGAAAACACAAGCCTCACATCACCTCTGCCAAGAATCTTGAGACTTGCATGCATGGTTGTCACCCAAATAAACTACTCCTTCATTGCCAGCAATATACCTGACAAACAAGTCTCTGCAACCTGTGACATGAAAGCAGGCACCTGAATCAATGATCCATGAGTGCATACCATGACCATCTCCTGCAAGAAGTGAATGGGCATCAAGTGAAGACGTGAATAGGACCTCATCCTCACTGTCACCTGCATGTGACACATTGACTTCTTCAATCTTGACTCCACTTTTGCCCTTTGGCTTTGCATCTTTGGCTTCATCTTTGTCTTTGTCCTCTCCTTTGCCATTTTCCTTTTCATCATTCTTCCACTTGTAGCATTGCTTTTTGATATGTCCCTTCTTACCACAATAATGGCATTCCAAGTCCTTTTTGGAGCGGGACTTGCTCCTTCCCCGTTCTTGGCTTTTACCCCTTTGTTGGGATCTCCCACGTGCATTCATTGCATTGGACTTTCCAACAGAGTTGTTTTTCCTGTTCATCTCCTCTTGAAGAAGAGCACCTTCCACATCTGCATATGACAGCATAGCATTTGAATTGCTAGTAGCTGTCCTGAATGTGTCCCAACTCTCTGGCAAAGTGCATAAGAGAAAGGTGGCTTTGAACTCATCGTCCATTGCCAACTTTTGATTGATGACCTGGCTGACAACACCATTAAACTCATTTAGATGGGCTGCCATAGACGCCCCTTCCTTCATTTGAAGACCTATGAGTTTCTTCAACCAATACACTTTGCTTGAGGCACTTTGCTGGGCATACAAGTCCTGCAATCTTTGCCACATTCCCCAAGCTATCTTCTCTTCACGAATGCTGAAAAGTAAAGAGTCTGACACAGACAACATGATAGTAGATCTTGCCAGCTCATCCATATCTTCCCATTCTTCAGCAGTAAGAGAAGCGGGCATTACACCCCTTTCTTTGATGGGCTTGTGCTGCTTCTTCTGGAGCAACACATTTTAGCATTGGGTTTGCCAAATGTCATAATTATGTGAGCCTTCAAGCTTCTTGATGTGAAGCAATGAAGAGCTCTCACCAGTGATTGCCATAGCAATATGCAACCTTTGTCAATGCCCGACTCCCTGCAAGATGTGCAAACACTGCACCAAAGCACACAAAGTGCTCACAGTTGTTCTCCCAAAGTTTATCTCCCACTGCGGAAACACGAATGCAACTCTACTCCCACTGTATGTGATAAAATCACCAAAATCTGGTTGCTGCAGATTTAGGACAGCACCTTAAATGTGCTCTGTTCCCCTTCCAAAGTACTGTACAACAATACTAAGTGCTCACCAATGATGTACCAAACCTGTACCGGCAAGTACAGCAGCTGAAAATGAACCTTTTCCTCACTCAAATCAATGTACAGCCATGCCAAAACTTGTACAAAATTGTACCAAAATTATACCAACAAGTACAGTAGCAATAAATGCTCTCCTGGCTGTCCAAATGAGGCAAAATCAGACTTTTACAGTCCCCACCACTGCATACAACAGTCCCGAACAGAAAATTGGGCAAAAGCCCCTTGACTGCAAGTGGATTTCTGAGGATTCAAGGCATAAAAGTCTTCCCTGCTGCTTTGCTAAGCTCAACAAGCATAAAATCTTGAAAAGCCCCTTGATTCAAGATCAATTTCTGATCATATATGGTACATTAACGCACATGAAGGCATCCAGAGTCTTCACAATGCTTCTCCCCTGGCCACATATACATCCAATACATAAAAGCCCCTTGATTTACAGGCACATTGAGTGCTTGACAGGCATCAACACATTGCCCAAAGCATCAAATGCGAGTGCCTGCATGCAAATCAACCCAATCGGCACAAAAGCCCTTTGATTTGCACTCCAATTTTTGCAATTTTGGCCCGAATGTGAGATTGCTCACATCATACAACATGTATGAATGCCCAATTGCACAATTACATCAAAAGCCCCAAATTTTGACATCCAATTTCTTGCAAATTGATCCTGAATGTGACCAATGTCACCCAATTTTGCCAATTTTGCTCAACATCTGAGCAATTTGGCACCTGTACCTGCTCAATTGATGATTGTACCTGCTCAATTGCAAATCAAAAAAAAAAATTGAAGCAAATACCTTTGAAATCAGCTGACTTCTGTTGCAATTACAGGTACAGTATCTGAATCGTGCAGGTGGGCGTCGAATTTGCTGATGCTGCTGTGCTCCTGCTGCCGTGCAGGTATTGAGAGAGCAGCTGTATTGCTGAAGGCGACCAAGATGCTGCGACGGGAGCTGCTTTGCTGAAGGCGACTAAGATGCAGGCTCATGCGAGGTAGGCGCACGAAAAGCAACGGGCTGAAGAAGCGAGGCAACCAAGCCTACCAGGCGTACTCGACTCAGGTCAGCAACAAGGCGTGGAGTGTGGCGAGACGGCCACGGCAGCGACAACGGCGATCTTGTTGAAGGTTCCCCCCCTTTGTGGTGCGCCACCAGGCCGTGTTTGTTGCCGTCTCCGCCTAGTAGCCAGCGCTACACGCTTCCCCACGATGTCCACCTAAAGGCCTCCGCTTTTCACCAGCAGCTCGAGCGAAGCTCCGCCAGCCACCCGTAACCCTTCCGTTTGAGGTCTTGTCGCCCACGAGAAGAGCTTCGCACGCATACGAGCCAGGCTGGCGCACTTCTCGCTTTCTCTTCCAGCGGCTGCAGATCTCATCCAACAGCTCCTCGTGCTCAGGGCATATCCGCTTGCCTGCATGCACGTATCCGCCCAACGGCTGATGGGCACTGCGTAGTCTACTGACGTAGGGGCTGCAGGAGGCATTAGATGGCTTGCTGGTCGGGCTTCTACAGTCAATTTCCAGCTTTGCACCCTTGAGAACAAAACCCTAAAACCAGGGCTCTGATACCAGTTGAATGGGAGAATTAGGGTTTCATGTGGGAGACATACACAGAGAGAAGAAGGAGAGAGAGAGAGAGAGAGAGAGAGAGAGAGAGAGAGAGAGAGAGAGAGTTGTGGGGATAAGTCAACTCATCAAGTGTTTGTGTGTGACTCCCCTATCACACATGTATATTTGCACTAGTACACATAGTGCACTTAGTACATTAAAAGTACTAAGTGTACTATGTACTATAACTTATGGGCTTGTACACACTACAAGGGTGGGCATAATGCCTTTACCCCAACAATATCCTCCGATGATATCTCTTTCCCAGCCTGGAGAACTTCCTGCTGAATAGCCTACAGCTTGTTGATGTGCTCCCGCATCGTCGACGACTTTGCAGGATTCATCACCCGCATCTGTGCTTCCAAGGAGATCCTCTTCATGGGCGATACCCTGTTATAGAGAGAAGCCAGATGCTGCCATATACCTTTGGCCAGCGTCATATGCTTGATATGATTGATTATCTGTGGTGTACAATTGAGGAAAATGAAAGAACGGACCCTGGCATTGACACGATCCCATAACTGTGCCTGTGCCTCACGTTCCTTCCGAATCGAGGGTAACTCCCCTTCCTCTAACTCCAGCCGTGGAACGCCAACAAAACAGATTCCATCATTACCTTCCATATGCCATAGTTGTTCCCGTCCAACTCACGGTCCACTGGGAACGTGGGGAGTATCGGGATCTTCACATGCCTCTCAGCCATCTCAAGTAAATCTGCCATTGCGGAGGTGTAACTAAGAAGGGTGGGTGCGTGGGAAAAATGAAGAACTAAACCTGCAAGTGGCTGTCCAGCAAATCAGCCCGCCTTCCTCTTGCTTCTCCTCTTCCCGTACATTCCAAAACAGTCCACCAATTAGCAACAAAACAGCCCCCCTCTTGCTCACAAAGTTCCCAAGATCTTCCAAGAGCCCAGAGCTTTGATACCATGTCAGAATATGGAGATGAAGACAAGATCTGAAAACTTAAGAGCAAGTGCACTGCAGAAAAACACAGCAATAGAGAGGGAGAGAGAGAGGCATGTATCTCTACTATATACACAAGAAAATCCCGAAATCAAAATACAAACTGTGTGGGGGCAAGGGGCCATTTTATATGGCCCCTATGAGCCAGTCGGCCAGTAGAAAACCAGCCGACAGCACCCTAAATGATCCACAACCTGCTGCAGCTCCAGTCAGCCAGCTACAAAGGACAACCTGGGGGCCGCAGAATCAGTCGGCCACAATCTAGATGAAGCAACAGCCACACGACAACCTCCACACCTAAGGAAAAAATAGGAAAAAAATAGGGAAAAATATGGAGAGTGGGGAAAAATGAGAAAACACCTAAATCGGGAATGCACACCCACAACAAAGGCCCTGGTGTAAATATATAGACAGGAGATGACTGCTAACAATGACCTCTCGGGAAGTGGGAGGATCCATGTTTCCAACACCAAAGGTCTTGAGCAATTCGTTGCGCTCATACTCCTAGTCATGGGCGCCCTTCTACTTATCTTCGAGCTCCCAGCTAATGATTGCACCAACCGAAGCACTCGGATCCGAAGAACTAGGGACAACCGATGGGGTCTGTGTAGGAGCTAGGCTCACCCACTGAAGCCGTGGAGACTGGGGTGGTTGTCTATGGAGTGGTAGTCTTCTTAGGGCACTCCCTAGATGTGTCCTTTTGTATAACAAAAGAAGCACCGACCCCCCTCCTTGTACTGAGCTGTCTCCTCAGCACTCAATTTACCACCGGTCTTTGCCTAGCTACGCTTTTTGGTCTGGAGTAAGCTTGGTCGCATTGGTTGAGTTCTTGGAGACAAAGGCTCTCGTGCTCTGTCCTAAGAAAGACCCCGTTTAATTCTGGACTTTTCCCCCCAAGGCAATTGCCTTGGGAGTGGCAAGCTGGGAAGTCTTGGGCTTTCCACCATTATGATTCATTTCGACACTCTGCGCAAGCGAGAGTGCGTCTTTGAATGTGGCTGGCCTAAACATACGCACCTCCCATTAGATTTGCATGTCCAAGCCATAAAGGAACTGCCCTTTCTTGTTCTTGTCAGATAAGACCAACTACAAACATAAGTTTAAAATCTTATTGGTAAACTCAAGGACCGGCTGCGCGTTTTGACGCGCTCCCCTAAACTCGTCCTTAACTCACTCAAGGTAATGGGGCGATAGAAACCGCCGCTTGAGCTTGAGGACAAACTCGTCCCAAAAATAAGCTGCCATACCTAATCTGGTGTGGACATGAGCCCATTGGGTCCACCAAGGAATGGCCTCACCTACCAACTAGCCAAGATCACTCTATCTATATCACTTTTTCTAACTGCGGCAAAATATGCTTCAAACTGATGCAACCATGAATAAAGAGTTGTGGGATCAAGTTTACCATTATACTTACTGAAGTTCATTTTCTCGAAAAAATGACTCCAGGAAGCCGCTGGTGTCATTCTTGCGTCCAAAGCTGTAAGGTATCTTTTGTGTTCCACGCGTCGCCTAGCGTCGTCTTGTGCAGCAACCCGGGCTACTGTCGCACGGTCTTCCATCTGTCGAATCTCCATTGCTTGCATCTGCAACTCGAGCACCAAACTCAGCTGCGGTCGTACCCCTTCACAAGGGTCATGCAGTAGAGGATCTTGAATCTGGAAACAGAAGGAGAGAGAGGAGGAGACGGAGAAAGAGGTGCTGGAGAACAGGTGTGCTCTTCCAGGGTCAGCATCTGCACCTTCTGCTCTTCCAATTTGTTACCATGTTCTACGATTGCTCGCATCATCTGCTAGAACATCTCCTGTACACTCATGCCTGGTGTCCTATAAGGGCTGCCTGGTGCACTTTGGTCCCAAGGTCACCGTTCTCTCTCGTCGTCGTGGCTCGCCATAACACGAAAATGCACTTCCTTTCCAAACCACAATCTAACCATCCGCTATGCATGTGGGAGACTTCGGAGGCTTCCGGAGACTGAAAACCAACCGTCCTTCAAGGGACAGGGGTCACACCGAAAGGGGGTGCTCCGTCGACGGTCGGAGTCTAGAAACCAACCACACAAGCGAGAAAAAAAAAATCTTTCTTTTTTTCTGGTTTTTATGGCTGAATCTTTAGACTTGAAGAAGGCTCTAATACCAATATAACATGCGGAAGCTTCGTGTTCGGATCGGTAACTTCAATACTCAAAATTCAGCAATCTTTCACGATGAATACAATGCACAAAACTAAAATAGATGTGCAAAAAATAAAGATAAAGAGAGAGAGAGAGAGAGAGAGAGAGAGAGAGAGAGAGAGAGAAAGAAAGTTGTATTAACGTCTTCAAAAGGCCAAAATGACCTATGAGACCAAAAGGTTACATCATACCATGAGGTACATCATCCTGGGTACAAAATAGTAATAAAGAAAGATAACAAAAATCTAGAAATATAAAATCTGATCTAGGTTCATGAGCAAAGAGCTCTCGGTATCACCCTAATACATCCCTCATGGGCCGCTGTGACATGGTGCTCAAGGTGGTAAAACTAAGCTGGCACGAGAAGGTCCTACAATGATGGGAGATGACAGCCTGGATCCTCCTGTGGTGGTGTGGCCGTGGGCGAAGGCCATGGGCTCTGGGGCATCGAGCTCTGCATAACTCAATGGCTCTATCACACCTCTCGACCGAGCTCCTGCACTAGCCTGTGGTCTGGGTATGATGGGTGGATCAGCCCTCAAAGTACTTGGTATGGAAGAAGTCGGTGAGAGCTCTCTGTGCCGGTCCTCGAGCAAGTTCAACTGATCTAGATCTCACTAAGGACTCCCTGTGTCTACGGAGCTCTAGAAGAAAAAGTCCCAGGCATCTTTGATCCGGGAAGTCCATGATCCTGGAAAGTGGTCCGAACCCAACTCAGAAAGCGGCAATGGAACCTCCCCCACATCTCATAGTATACAGGGCATATGTAATGATCCTCTGTCTCAGGCTCTGTGTGACAGAGCTGGCATATCCTATCCTCTGGTGCGGCCACCCTAGGCCCACATCTGGCAATCTCCACTCTCAGTTGGTGGGACGAGGCACGGATCTGGCCGATCGCACATCTCACCCCAAAGGATAGGTGTGTGTCCATGTATGTCGGCAGATGATAAACCCATCCTCTGTCAGGCATAGGAGGTGATCTCCGTAGAAGGCCATCTTCGTCCCCAATGGAGGACTAGGTGTACTCCATGTCCTCTGAGTATCCAATCTGACAATGTCCTTCCTGATAACCCTGTTTTGCTCTGTGCGGCTGAGAGCAAATGACAAGGCCTCTATGTTGTACTGGAACGGGGGGAGTGCCTCCATCTACATACCGTGCATGCGAAACCAAGTACCTGCCTGTGCATACCAGCACTCTATATCTCCCGCAAGTGTCAACCGTCTCGAGGACTCCAGGGCTAGCCGGGGGTATCTATCAAGTGGAAGCTCCCATAGCCTGTGCCAGTATGTCATTGTCTGGAATAGAGCCTGTCACTATCAGTGCAGCCCCCATCTTTGCCCACACAATTTCATGTGGCACTGATGGCTTACTCCTAATCATGCGTGACATCAGCGCCACTAGGGGCCTCCTCCATCGGCTTCCACCCATCATATACCTCCTCTGTGTCTGTCTAGGCAGGCTCTCTCCTCTGTCTCCTCTTGTGGTATAAGCTAGGACCCCAGATGGGAGCACCATACAATAGTGCTGGTGTAACTAGAGTATCAAATAGCCAAAGCTTCATCCTCGGCTCCTGAAACTATATCTGTGAGCATTGCGTCTCTAGCGAGCCAAGGGTTGCATATCCCCTCATCGATATAGCTTCGGCTGCATTCCGCATCAAGAACTGAGGTCCAGCAAAAGTGATCCCAAGGTATGCATATGAGGTAACATACTCCACATGCTCTCCACTTAATGTTAACTATACTGGAGATCTACTTATCCACTGTGAGGAGGTGTTAAAGATAATGACCTTGGTCTTTCCAAGGTCTTTCCAAGGTTCACAATGAGGTCCCGGTCCTCGCAAAAGACCCGTAATGCATCCAAATGCCTTTGCAGCCTCTCTGGTAAATCAGAAATAAGAACAATATCATCTGCATACAAGAGATCGGTATCAGGACTCCTACCAAATGTGCTCCCGGTCCTCCTTGTCTGTCTATGTAATCCGAGATCTCATCAATGTATAGACCAAATAGAGTAGGAGACAAGGGGCAACCCTGCTTCACCCCGATAGTGCTATGTATGACCTCCTGAAGCCCGTACTCTGCCTATGACTGACTCATAGAGTGTGATCCCCCAAAGCATCTCTGCTGGCACTCCCATACCCTTCAGTCTCCTCATCAATCTGGTCCATGGGACGGTATCAAAATCTTTGCGGAAATCAGTATCTCTGATGCCCGTGAGCTCTCCTCTCCTTAATGATCCCCCGTAGTGTAAAGATATGATCTAGTGTGGAGTGCCCTCTCCTGAAGCCTGCCTATCCCAATTCTCTGAGTCTCTGCTCATCGGACCATCTACTAAGCTCATGCTCCAAAATCGAACCATAAATCTTGGCCAAGGTGTGACCAATCATGATAGTCCTGTAGTTGTTTGGGTCCATGGGGTCACCTGCTTTCAAGATAGGTACAATAGTATTCGATGACTAGCTAATGGGGAAGCCCTCACATAAAGCCCTGTTAAACATGTGAACCAGTAAAGGGGCTAGCGTGTCCCTAGCATGGGAGAAATGCTCGGTAAGGAGTCCATCATGATCCTGTGCTCTCCCAGTCTACATCCTATCAACAGCATCTCTCACCATGCTGAGGTGAAAGAAGGAAGAGTGTGGGGGACAAGGTTCGGGTGGATGGGGGAAAGGTGACTGCTCGAGGACATGGTAGAGAGAGGTGGCATAGGTGTGCCACGTGCTAGGTGAAGTAGTCGAAATCAGAAGGCGATGATCCTGGAAGATACTCCAAGCCTCCTTACAGTCCATCCCAAGAAATAGTTGGTAGAGCTCCTACTCAAGCCTCACTAGGTAGGCTCTCTTCTTTCTCTGTGTGAGACGTCAAAAGATCACTCACGCCTGCTAGTGAGTGGCGGATCCTAGCGCCATCTCCCGATGTAGACGGGCTCGGGTATCACGACATTCCTCGTCATACCAGCTATTTGTGGGACAGTCCCTCCTGGTGATGTAGGGAAGGCTCTGGAGTGCGGGAAGGCGGCTGAAGCGGACGTATGGAGGGTGGCTGAGAGGTGTGGGGATACTGGTAAGCTCATCGAGCGGGATGTGGGGGTCGAGGTCGGAGAGGATGCGGTAGACATGATCAGAATAGATGGAAGAGATCTCTCTCGTGAAGTGGTATCTCGGACGGTGATGGGGCAAAGCACATGGTAGGATGGTATATCGGCGTGTGAGGGAGAAGGCCAAGTATGCATGGTCGGCTGCAACACCGATGGGGCAAGGAGAGATGGTAAACTCCGGAATGAGTAGGATCAGAGCGAGGATCCCATTAGATTGTCCATTGTACTGGCTCCATGTCCGAAGGAGTAGGAGGTGAAGGAGTTGGATCTAGGCCATCTAGCCAGGCCATTATAAATGGCTACCCTATGAGCCCTGCCGAGGGCTAAGAGATACTCTCCATAGTCTATGTGGGCTGCTGTATCCTAAGGGGGGGAGAGAGAGAGAGAGAGAGAGGGAGAAGAGGACACAATATTGGGTCCCAAATACCCTCTGTAGGGCCCCCACCACGAATGTTGTATTTGCTTTATTAGAATGATGTAAAATCTGAAAATAAAGACAGAATCTTGACCTCACTTTTCACCTTGATTGAAGCTTTCCTATTGGCTGTCCTGGCCCTTGAAAGGCAGCAATCCTTTGTGAATTATGAGATGATGGACTGAATACAGGGCTGAGGTATTTATACCCCTTCATGCATCCAGTCGGCCAGCATCTATAATGCTCACAACTAGCAAAAATATCTAAAATATGCATTTAACTTGTTTCACACTATGTAAATGACCTGGCCAAATCTGCGCATAACTGGGACAGTGCCTAGGCTGCTGGGCAGCCCTGCACATGGGTGTGGGACTGCCCCCCACACCTGGCCGACCTGCTGGGTAGGACTTATTGCCCTGTTGGCTGCCTGGTCAGGCCCCATAGAGCTGGCCGACAGCCTGCCCAGCTAACACTTGGCCTGGTGGGCTCAGCATGGGGCCTTCCTGGCCCCTTGGGGTGGCTCTAAGCTGCCCCCTGCCCCTTCTATACATGCAAACCTACATTCCTACAGAGGTCTGGCATCCAATTGCAAACCAAATACACAGAACATCTAACATCATTCCAGAGGGAGACTCGCAGCACGGACTGGCACTGTTTCATGTGCAGGACAATGCACACCTAACCTCGGACGCATAGAGTGGAACCTTGACTGACTCGTCCCAGATTGGGCTCACATGGGACCAATTTCCACTCCGGGTCCTGCATCTTCCTGTTCACATATATGTCCACGTGGCATTCAAGTGCGGTATGACAAAATTCGTCTCCGTATGTTCCACATGAATCCGAGTCATTCCTTGACTACCGTGAGAGATCCCTTAGAAATAAGGGTATTCTTGAAATATTGATCCAGTAGAAAGATCGTATTGAAGACAACACCTCATGGGAGACTGTTTGAGTCCCTTTGAAGACAATTTCCAAACTTATGTTTAGCATACCCTCCATTGGTTGAGAGGGGGCTCTAGCTTAATGGTGCGAGAATGTTATGGCCCCATGGGTCATAACAGTTGTGTGTGTATTTGAGCCTTGAGGCTAGGTTTATGCTTAGGGCAGCCCAAGAGTGGATACACATAGATTATTCGTGACTTATGGGCGCGGGATGGTATGAAAACCTATGATTATTTATAAGTAGGCTTTTACTCTATTATTGGATCCCTATGCCTATATAAGTGACTTGAGGGCTCATGAGTAAGAATCCCTTGGAGGGGGATCATGACCCAAGCGAGGCCTAGACCTTGGTTCTAACTGACAGCTCTGAGGGGTGGCTGCCTTGGTATGGGACACCTAGAACATGGTCGCAGTGTTGGCCTAGCCTCATGGCTCAGGGATACTCAACAGTGCGAGCTATGGTTGGGTGGTGAGCCACCAACAACCAATCTATGTGCTTTGTTCTTCTATGTTTGCACGCAGGGGATGCTCGGAAGATCACGTAGCAGTTTCACAAATGGCAATTGCTGCTAACCCCCTACGTTGTCTCCTAGACATATTGCATCCTCTATATGTAAGTGGCAAGTTACTAGGATGCATCTGTTTGAAGGAGACAAAAGCAGCAAACTTTGCTAAAATAATATAGTAAGAGATAAAGGATTTATTGCAAAAAAAGATGGAAATGAGGTCCTTGTCTACTGGCTCAATGCTAACAAACATGAAAAACTTGTGAATTGCATTGACATAAACTGTAGGAAGCACACACAGAAGCCTGTCATCCCTCTCTATGATAATGTAGTATGTACCTTTCCATGTCTAAATATTCAATGCGACTATGTGCCACTATACTTCTTGTTCTTCAAGAATACTTTTCACCCCAATACAAAACACGTCTCGGATTATCACTCTAAAATTATGATAGAGCTTAACAATTGGCTTCCATGTGCATGATGACTCACCTAACCAATCACTCCCTTTGACAGTATCATACATGTGCCACCTCCAATCATCCTGTGACATGTTCCCCAATGCTGCATTGATACCGCCCTGTAGCATAAAAGCATGAACAAGATACCAAACATGGGTTATGAATAACCACCCAAGGCATACCTACAATTTTCAAAAAAGAGTGGTAAGGTAATAATTTGGTATACCTGGGCAGCAACAGTGTGAGACCGTGTAGGAAACAATTTTGTGATGCAAGCAGTATTAAATCCATGTTCAGAGAGGCCAATGGCTGCACGCAAACCTGCGCCCCCAGCTCCAACCACGACTGCATCATAAGTGTGATCAACCACTGGATATGATGTTGTCAACGTCCTTCTTAGCCCAGCCACCTGCAAAATTGTTGCAACTACTTCAACATCCCGGCATCCTAAGAAAATCCCTCAAAACCATCGGTAAAGTAGCGGCAACCATGAGGAAATTGATCTAGCCCAAAAAAGGGGTTAAAGATAAATCTAATTAGGTTCTTGCACATTAATTCCGCAGGAGAAAAAAAAGGACCTGCAACCAAAAGTACTTGGTAGTTCCAAAGAAATGGAAAAAAAAAACATAGGAATCCAAGGAGGTTTTTGCAAAGCAACTGTAATCTAGGGTTTTAGAGTATGTATGTTCTGCAATCTAGGATTTCAGGGCGCACACGTTCTTCTGCAAACTAGGTTTTCAAGAGCAGCATGTATGTTCTGCAATCTAGGCTTCTGCAAGCTAGGCAATCTAGGTTTTCAAAAGCGCATGTGATGAAAACGTAAAGAATGATCAGAGAAAAGTACCTGGTTGCGGGCAGGGCTGGCTCCGAGGGCATGCTTCGAAGCGCTCCATAACTGTCTGCTCCGCGATCGAAGAGAGAGCATGATGAGGGAGAGATTGTTGAGGACTTCAGAGGCTTACCAGCGTCGAGAAGCACAAATCAGCTGTTTTTTAAAGCAACCGCAGTGTCCCGACGGAAGTAGGCAAGTTGGCGTGGCTCGTCTCTTTACCATTCGAAGATGGGCTTCTTTACTTCATTTCACCAGATACATCTTTTCTGGGGAAATCCACATTTTAAAATGCAAAAATTACGAAAATCTAAGAATTGCCCCTTTTTTGCATGATTATCAATTCTTTAGCTCATTCATTTTTCTAGGTGCTCTAGTGGAGACCAACCCTTTTTATTACTTTTGTAATGAACCTCGTGGCTCTCTTCTTTTCTCTCCTCCTTTTAAATGGCAAACCTCCACCTTACGGGTAATCTTTGGGGCTTTGATCTTCAATCTTTGGGGCTTTGATCTTCAAAATTTCTAGACATTTACACGATGAAATTGTTTTGAGTCGAATGCCTCGAACATGGCCACTTTTCCACTTCTTTCAAGCATCGTCGAAATACTTTACTAATTTGATTAGATTAGATGAGTCACCGAGATCTACGAGACTACATGCTTTCCCCTAATTAAGCAATCAAGTGACCACTATTTGTCTTCAGGGCCATAATAGCTTGATGTAATGATGAGTGTCTACTCTACTGACTCATGCTTTTCAGGAAAGGCCATTGGATAGAATCTAGGGAATATTTTTTAGGAAAGGCCATTGGGTAGAATCTAGGGAATACTTCCTCAAACGATGAGATGGATGTGGGGCTTTTTATGCATCAATGTCAAACTACCACCATTCTCTTCATGCAACATGTAGAATAACTTGTTGATTTTGTTCTAACATGGCATAAACATATAGGAGTGCTTTCTTGTCTATTGATAATGCTCACCCTCAACTCCATCCTGCATAGCGTAGGCTCCTTACTTCCAAATCATTATCTCATCAGGCCTAGTGTGATTGTACTTGTCATGGTGTAGCCACTACGTGAATCTACATAGGGGTGTACTAACCACTTTGGTTCTTCAATCTATCGAAGCAATTTGTAGACCAACCAACTCTCCTTCATCTTTGCAAATGGGATGATTATCCAATCATATGAGAAACTCCGCTTAGTCGCTCCGTTCTCTCCAATCACCTTATTTGATCCTTGCTTGGCCTCCTTCTACCTTTGAGCTTCCTTTCGTATTTGAAATTAGCCATGACCCAAGGCTAAGGGATAATGCATATCAATGAAAGTTATATGTGAGGAGGGTGGAATGTGATACTCCACCCTCTCCCCTTTGGTCCTTGCTTGGCCTCCTTGTACCTTTGAGCTTCCTTTCGTATTTGAAATTAGCCCATGACCCAAGGCTAAGGAATAATGCATATATCAATGAAAGGTACATGTAACGAGGATGGAGTGTGATACTCTTAAGTAGATCCCAAACCAAGTTATGGGGGTGTCCACTTTGTTTGACAGGTCTTGTCTGTACCCTCATAGAGCTAAGACGTGGTAGAATCACATGTCTTTGGTGTAGTTGCCTAATTGAACTAATATAAGTAGAGGGTTTATCAATGTTCATCTCCCTCGGCCTTGACTCCTTGCCATTGCCTTTAGCTTTTGTTTTTCTTGTGCTCTTTTTTTCACTATCCTCAATACCTTGCCCTACCTTCACATAGATTGTCAGAAACTTGTCCACCAAGAGCTACATGAAGCAACTCCCATGTTGATTTTTATTACCATTTCTTTTGACGAGGGGCTAATTGGTGCAATCGAAAATCATCATTGATATCATGATTTTTTTTACTAGATTTGCCAAGCCTTTGACACTTCAAGTTATCTTTTATCCAATATATCAAAGTACCATAGACACTTTGATAGGTTCTGTGCACACCTGAGTTGTGTTCTTGTGGCTACCCTCCTTTTTGAGAGAGTGGGTTCTTGTGTCTATTGCTACGATTCTGCTGCTCAAAAGGTGGGTTAATATACATAATGTGCTTGGTCAACTCCATTGTAGATGGAATAGGCGAGGATGTTGAAGCTTGGAGTTACCCCCTCATCAAGTGGTGAGGCAGTATGAAAGTTTATTTGTTGGCCTAGTTAAGTTGAGTGCAAACAAATTCTTATGGCTCCTCCATTTTTGGGAGAGAGTTCTTGTGGCCTCCTTGCTTCTGCTTTAGCTCCACACTATGTGAGAATTTGGTGCTCTTGTCACTAAGGTTAATTGAGCATGAAGTTGGCACATGGGCACCGATCTTTTATGAACCTACTGGCTTGGGAGTTGGTGCTACTATTGTTAAGATTTCTTATTTAAGGTTGGTGTCGTTGTTATTGAAATCTCTTATTTGTGCAATCTTAGGGGGTTTTTGTTCTTTAGAATCCACACTTCTCATCATTACCTTCATAGTATCCCTAGGCTTGCAAGCTCTTTAGAACCCACAACATTTGAGTTGTTAGAGGTTATGGTTGAGCTTTTGTGGGTTGATGTGAAAGTGGTAGTTGGATACTCTTCTTTCTAGACTTTTGATATTTGCATTATGGCCTAGGTTGGTGAGGTAACCAAATTAGATTGCCACTCTCATAGTAGCCTTGAGTTACAAGCAAGTGTTTTTCCACCCATCTATTTATAATTTTCATATATCTTAAAATTGATTGACATGGTGGATGTACCTTCTTCGATGAAGCTGAAGGTTTAGTACCCTTCATGAAATTTCAAGGAAGAAATGGTGGATGATGATGCTTGGGTTTGGGTAGTGTTGATGATGCTTGGGTTTGGGTAGTGTTGATGATGAGACATATGCCTGCAATGGAGAGGCTATCGATGTTGAGGACACGTCCGTGGATTTACATTTTTCAACTACAATGATGACCTTCTATGTTATCACATCCATGCCTTAGGTTTGTTTACAAACAAGGAGGGGGTCCGAGGGACAGATGATGATGAAGTTTTGGTGATGTAAGCCTTTGACTCTTTTACTATGGTTAGTTAAAGAGGGGTTCTGAGAGTAGAGGCTTCATCATGTGGTTGGAGGGAGGGACTACCAATGTAGAGGGTAGGTATTGATTAGGAGTGGCAATTATTAGAAAGGGACTTTAGATGTAAAGGTATGTACTGATTAGCAATGGCATTATTAGAAAAGTACTTTTGATATAGAGGGTAGGTATTGAAATTAGTAGTGGCAATTATTAGCGAAGCTATACACTTGGGAAGATGATTTATTAATGTTGAGGGTTGCACAAGATTACCCTTGCCAAAGTAAGATTTGATCTTTATTTGTTATCATCAACATGATTCATGAGACATGTTTAGGAATTGTTACGAGACTGTGAGGTTATTGAGTTTATTGGAGATAGGAGCATGTTTCTTTGATAGTAGCCTTTTGCGTTGAGCATTATAGAGATCCTCTTTATCACAAAATAGTACCACCAAATTTGTGTTATCAACCTTCAAGGTGGTGAAGCATAATTGGGCGGCAATGATCCACCCGTTCACGTCATCCCATAATTAAATATGCCTTTAATATATACTCAAGCATAAAGAACTTATCATTCTTTTAGGCATTGGGGCTTTTAATTCTTTCAAGGGCTCTTCCTCCTACAAAAGCATTGTAAAAATCCCTTTAGAATTGTCTAGGGTGACCAATTACATGGATTGATTGCATACCATGAATGATGGTTCCTTCTTTAAATGTTTTTGAAGCAATCACATAAAACTTATGTGTCATGGTTCCACTCATTCTTTAAGTATGGTGAGATGGCCCAAGATTTCAATCAATTCTCCACCAGCATCTAGCGCAACACAATCTCACTATGTGAGTATTGGTTGATTTCAAAAAAACCATACTTACTATGTGAGTATGGTTTGTTTGAGATGGCCCAAGATTTCAATCAGTTCTCCACCAACATCTAGCACGACACAATCTCTGGTGATGATCGTTGGTTGGCCCAAACATGTCCAAGATTTCAATCAGTTCTCCACCAACATTTAGCACGACACAATCTCTAGTGATGATTGTTGGTTGGCCCAAACATGTCCAAGTTTCCCAAGATATGATATTTTGATTAGCATTAGTGTAAACTAATGCTCTTTTTTGTTCATCAACATTCTTACCACTTGAATATCTAGCCATACCACCTTGAGCGATGTTTCAAGATGAAGTACTACATTTGGAGTTTCATGTGCATGATTGTTAGGGAATTTAGCAACTGGAATGTCTAGCCATACCACCTCGAGCGATGTTTCAAAGGAAGTCTTGAGTTTGGAGTTTCATGTGCATGATTGTTAAGAAATCAGACCATTGTGTTGTCAACATTGTCAAGAGTTCCCAATCCATACAATGGTATCATAAGCCCACTAACCATCCTTATATACTGAGTGGTTTGAAAGCTTATAAATTGCTTGGAAATTATTGGGATCAAAGCATAGGCATGCAAGAGATGGACACTACATCATCATCTTCACAAGATAAGAGTGCCACTCCTAATAGATTTGTAATGAGTTGCAACAACACCATTAGTAACAAACTTTATATACCTTGCAAAATGAATCCATAGAAATCCTCATCTTTACTCTCAATTGAGGATTGTCTTGCAACTTTCTATTACTTGATGAATCCATAGAAATCCTCATCTTTACTCTCAGTTGAGGATTGTCTTGCAACTTTCTATTACTTGATGAATCCATAGAAATCCTCATCTTTACTCTCAGTTGAGGATTGGCTTGTAGTATCATACGTAGATTTTTCCTCTAACTCTTTCTCGTGTCTCAAAGGATTAGTTTCGATAAATAGTACCTCTTCCTCTTGAAAGGGAAACTAGTACTCCTCTTCATTTTATGTGTGGGTTGCTTTATGGATTTAATATTACAATAAGTGATCCAATCAATCCTAATCATACTCTCCCAGGTGTGCTTATTGTTTCTCACGTGTTGTAAGAAAGTGGTTTTCGGCCTGGATTGTACCATTGGGATACTAAAATTGAGGTGTTATAACTAAGGTGTTGGATAATGTTTCATCTTCTAATTCTCCTTGGATCACCAAGTTCCTATTATTCTTGCCCATGCGACGAGAAAGAGAAATGAGCCAATGTTGCCTTATATAAAGAATGAAGATAGATCGAGTAAACTACCTACCTGTCAAGACTCAACCGTGATGTGGCAAGTGTGTACAATTTATCTTTCGTGAGAGAGACCGATACCTTCTTGGTCCAGTGATAGTTAATCATTTGGAAGAATCCATCCCCATTGGCAGGATTAGCAATAGTAAGTATCTTAACTGAATGTGGTCTCCACATTCCTTACATCCTTCTCATACTTTGTAGTGTTCTTTTTAGGAGCGAGTTTTTTCTTATCCAAAGTGTTTACATGTTTAATAGCTGCAAAAAAGTAACCTTGCATCCATACCATAAATAATTAATACACAAATCAATGAATACCATCATGATGATGTAGCATGCACAAATAAGCCTAAGCTTCCATATGAGTTGTGAGAGCATTGTTGCATGTACACTATGCCATGCATTAATAGTCCTCTTTTCAAGTGCCATCTCCACCTCCACCCATTTTCTCAAATTATCACTCAATGGTTCTAGAGAGAGAACTTATCAGTCAATCCAGACTTTTGAAATAGGAAGATCTCATGTGCGAGAGCGTTGGTGCCACATGTATACGAGCCAATTTAAAACCCACATTCTCTTGCATGAGATATAATAACCATCAATCATGATTTAAGAGAGTAGATCAAGCAACCACTTACTCATTCTAGGATTGTAATTCTAGGAGTAGTTCACTCTCTTTTTGTTTATCCACGGTAATAAATTGTCACCTTAATCTCCTTTGATACTATCCACCTATTCAATCTCCTTTAATACTATCCACCTATTCAAAAAGGGAGAACTGAGAAAGAAAAAAGACTGAATATATAAAGCTATATGTTGTAAGAGCATCAATCTATAGCTTCAACTAAATCTCACCTTGCCACTCCACCTAATTTATAGATGGCATTCAGAACTCCATCATCTCCACACCCACCACCAATTAATATTAGAAGTATGAACTATATTCAAATCATGTTGGGGATTGGTGCTAACAACACATATAATTATCTACATACTTGCATCATCTTGTGTCAATCATGTGATCTAAGACCATATAATTGACTTGATCCAAAAGTTTGTGGATACAAAACAAGTTACTAAAACATTGCTTGGTAAGGAAAATTAACATAGAACATGAAGAGGCGAGTACATTGTTCAAGGTGTAGCCAGTCTTGTGGATTGGGATGCGGTGGCTCCAAAAGTTACTGTTAAGAAACATGTTAAGACCATCAAGGGAGTGGTCCTTGATGTGGCAAGTCGGGGAAGTGAACATTATTTTAGATGATATACCTATAGGGATTTGAAAATTAAAGATTGAGAGCTAGATTTGACTCCATTTCAAATCAAAATGGTTGACTAGAGAGAAGGGTGAAATCTCTTTGTCTAATCCGAAGTACAGATATCCAAATAGCAGGACATGATTTCCTAGTAGCATTTATTATGTTAAAGATGGAGGGGATCTCTAGATCTTACCCAATTTTGTTGGGCAAACCTTGGTTGTGATAAGCAAAAATCAAGCATAAGTAGGCAATTGATTAGATTACAATTTGGAACCAAAAGAAGATTACAATTTGGAACCGAAAGAAGAAGGTCCGAGTATAAGTCACGCTCAAAGATATGTTAAGCAGTCAGTTCCCTCAATACGTGTTGAAGTCTTGAATGGTTAGAGGGGGTAGATACTCATGAGGAGGTAGATATTCTTAATCACAATCCTGATGTGGTCTCATTCTTTGAGGTGGATGTGGACTAGAATGTGTCACGTACACCCCAACTGGTGATTTGCATACATCACTAGTACTCCGGGGCTGACCTCTTGGATGAAGTAGGCGTGTTGAAATAAATTAAGGCTCTAGTGGCAATGAGGGAAGCACATGAGAAGGAAATGAAGCACATCCACTAAGTTATGGAAGATGATCTAGAAGACATGAATTTGGGAGATGAGAAGGATATAAAAATGGTATAGGTCAATAGTAGTTAAGTGAATCCGTAATTTAAAAAGAATCTTCATGAGTTATTGAAATCATATATGGATGTGTTTACCTAGAGTTGAAAATATACGAAGGGGGTAGATCCTCAATTTTATCAACATCATATTAATCTTAAGGAAGATGCTATCATAGTTAAGTAGCAAGGAAGAGATTAATAAACTCTTAAAGGTGGGATTTATTTATCTAGTGGATAAGGTGACTTGGTTGTCACCCATAGTGATAGTTCCGATTGATAAACTCTTAAAGGTGGGATTGTAAGGTGACTTAGCTGTCACCCTTAGTAATAGTTCTAATTCCAAAGAAGACTGGGAAGCTGCATGTATGTGTGAATTATAGAGAATTAAATACAACAACTCAAACTGATCCTTTCACACTTCCATTTACATTTTCAATGCTAGATTTTGTAAGTAGGTCATGAAATGTATTCTTCCCCAGATGGCTTCAGGAAATATACTCAGGTTTTGATGGCTCCAAGAGCGAAGGATCGACAGTATGATAGAATGGGGAGCTTTTCTTCCAATGTATGACCTTTAGCCTCAAGAATACTCTAGCCACATTTCAAAGAATGGTCCAGTAAATCTTTTATGAATATTTAGTCACTTTTATGCGAGTATTCTTGGATGATTTCAGTGTTTTCAGCAAATTAGCGAAGCATCTTTTGTGTTTCGCACTATGTCCAAAAAAATGTTATTATTGCTTAAGCCTAAATCTAGCTAAATGTATCTTTACAATGGCTTGCATAATCCTTTTGAGACATGTAGTGTATGTAGCTAGAGTTGTAGTGGATTCTAAAAAGTGGAAGCAATTAAATCTTTAAGGGCACCTCGCAATATCAAAGAAATAGGGTAATTCTTAGGATAGATCAAGTGACATATCAGTTTTTGAGATCTTGTGTTATATCCCATGTTTCTCCTACAAAGAAAGAGGTATCATATGATTGGATAGCATAATGTCAGCAATCTTTCATATTATATTAGCTGTTGCTCTCCAATTACTCAATCGTCAGACTGGTCAATGTGTCCAAATCGTTCCATATGTTCATTGATGCATCCAACATGGCAGCTTGGGAGTATGCTCATGCAAGAATTTGATGACGAATGGTTCCACCCAATGTATTATGCTGCTATCCGAGGAAAAAAGAAATTATTCTACTACAGAAAGAGAAGCTCATGGGATGATTTATTCAGCTTAGAAATTCTAGCATTATCTTTTGGGAATCAAATTCACTTTTCATGTAGATCACACCAAGCCTTGCTATTCTTGGTGAATAAGCTAAAAAAGTAGTAAGATGGATGCTGATATTATAGGAATTCGATTTCACTTATTCGTACACATTGGGTAACTAGCATGCAGTGGGGTGGATTTCTTGTCTAGAATTGAGACTGGGAAGCCATTAAATGAGATATTAGATCAATTACTAGATGTGGATTTGTTTCAAATATACATTTCCTCGAATTGGTATGATAAGATGCTTGTTTTTTGGCAGAAGGTATTTTTCTTGAAGGAATGAGCTGGGATCACAGGAAGAGATTAGCACTTTGCACCAAAACATTTTTGTGATTACCAGACAATTGTATAAAATGGCCATTGATCATATTGTTCAATGGTGTGTGCAATTACGTGATGAGCAACAGTATTAATCGAGGCCCATTAAGGTATAAGTGGCAGTCATTTTTTTGGAGAAGTTATAGGTTGGAAGATATTTCAAGCAGGATTATGGTGGCCCTTGGTGTTAAAGGATTGGAAGTTTGCTCGTGAGTGTGATGTTTGTCAAATACTCGGCCAGGCGAATGCTACAGGAGGTTGGATGTCTCACACTTTAGTATTACCTTTGGAACCCTTTCAAAATGGGTTTTGGATTTTCTTGGCCCAACCTCTTGCTCACTGGATTGGCAAGAAGTATATTTTAGTGGTCATGGATTATTGTACTAAATGGGTAGAAGAAGCCAGAGCTTTGAGGGATAATAAAGCCAATTCAGTGGCCAAATTTCTGTATGAGCTAATCATGACAAGGTTTGGATGTCCGATAGAATTGGTCAGTGACCAAGGCAGCCATTTTCTTAATGCAATAATACAAAAGTTGACATAACAACACATGATAATTCATAAGAAATCTACAATATAATATTCACAGAAGTAGGCAAAGTCTTCCAACAAGATCTTCAAAGAATTCTGAAGAAAAAAGGTAAATGAAAACTGGATAGATTGGGATCAGAAGCTGTATTCTGCTTTATGGGCGTTTCGGACTACTTATAAGTCAACAACAGGGTAGATGATGTTTTTCATGGTATACGGTCTGAAGGTAGTAATTCCCAAGGAATTTGTGGTGCCAAGTTTACAAGTGGGTTACTGCTACGAGATTATCCTTAGAAGAGTTCAAAGCAAATAGATTTCAACAAGTACTTACTCTAAATGAGAAGCGGTTACAGAGTATTTAGACATCTACTGTCATCCAACGTCGTAGAAAACTTTGGGTCGATCAAAATTCTAAGTATTGGATCTTTAATATTGGTGACCTAGTGTAGATGATGTTTTTCATGGTATACGGTCTGAAGGTAGTAATTCCCAAGGAATTTGTGGTGCCAAGTTTACAAGTGGGTTACTGCTACGAGATTATCCTTAGAAGAGTTCAAAGCAAATAGATTTCAACAAGTACTTACTCTAAATGAGAAGCGGTTACAGAGTATTTAGACATCTAATGTCATCCAACGTCGTAGAAAACTTTGGGTCGATCAAAATTCTAAGTATTGGATCTTTAATATTGGTGACCTAGTATTGGATCTTTAATATTGGTGACCTAGTCTTATTGTTTAATTCAAGGCTGGTTTTGCACGTCAAAAAGTTGAAGCTTCACTGGATAGATCGATTCTAGATATTTGAAAGGATTGGATCCAGAACATTTAAGCTTACAACAGTTGATGGTGTCAAATTGTCGAATAAATGGTTTTCGATAAAAACCTTACTTTGGTAAATTACCAAAATTACTTCATGCTTATTCTATTTTTGTTCACACTTTGCATGATGGTATTCCACATGTCACACATGCATTGAGCCTTGGGAAGGAATATTCATAATCTATTATTGCCAATAAGGATAGGGATTTTTCACAATTTCATTCGTTGCCTTGATTCTACATCGTGTATAGTAAATTATGATTTTTTCTTTTGTGAGTGTAAATCTTCCTATTATGCGTTTCTATCTACTATTTGTTTCATTTGCACTCCGAGTATCCTTGCTTTCTCAGTTTCTTCCTTTCATGCACTTTCTATGTCATTGTTCTTCATCACCAACATGTTGGACTTTGAAAAGTTATGTGTTCAGTTGGATGTCAATAATAACACCACCAGGGCCTGGCTGGAAAAGGTGGGCTTATTGTGATTCGCATCTGTTTTGTGGATGGAGGCTATAAATAATCTTAATGCCGCAGTAGCAGCAGCAGTAGTAGCTGAGCAAGACCAAATGTAAAAGAATGATTATAATTTGCATCAAGGATGGTGTGTAGAATGGGGGCATTCTTTGGCTCGAAGGGATCTAGTAAGGAGCATAAGATAGCCAATCATTCCAACCCCATCAATCACCTCCATTTCATGTCATCACAAAAATGCTCATGTTAAGATTACTTATATTTCCAAGAGAGCCATGGGCTAGTTCATGGTTGCAAACATGGGAAAACAAGTGTCATGGGCTCCCCTGTTGTGTAAACATTTGATTGCAAAAATGAAGCATTTGAATTCTCTAATGAGGAAAAATAAAAATTTATCCTTATCTCAGTCTGCTAGGGACAATGGCTTGGTTGCTGACAAACATAAGCCAAGGGATTGTTCCCCCATAGACTGTTGCTTTCGGATTAACTCCTAACCTCCAATTTGTGAAGAAGAAAAATAGGGACTAGACATGTTAATGCCAGTATTAAAGCAAAGAAGCCAGCAATAACAACAGCAACCAAGGTAGCAGTAGAAACACCAACCCCATACATATCATTGAAATAACTGGAGAATGGTGTGGGTAAGCTGCTAAAACCCCCACAATGTCTTCATCATCAATAGTTTTTCCTAAGGAAGTAAGTTTGGATCTGGTATAATCAGCTTGTTCATGCATTGCCCAATGTGCCTCACTAGTAGGGAGCTCCATGGCAGATCTTAAGGAGCAAAACCAAGTTCCACAAATTTAACTTCGGAACACACAACCCAAGTTGGTAGAAGTTCCGGCTGTCCGAAACTGGTTGGCTGCTTTTTGGAAAATCAGAATCACATCATGAGCCAATCTCTGAAGGCCATGCAACAAGATTTGTGCCAAGCATAATCTAACAAAGATAAGTTACAAGGGGAGCTTTAGGACGTAGAGAACAAATATACTACTACATAGCTCTAGGCAAATAAAGTTTATAAGTAACATTTATTTTCTATGCATCAAATAGAAGCTGCTGCTCAGAAAGACAAGGCTTAATTACATATTCTAAGGAGTCAGATAATTGCGATGAAATTAGAAGAAGATTCAAAAGTTTATGAGTTGTCCCCACTTTAGGAATGGATACATATGAAGCCCATTGTATACATATTTTACATGATGCATATGGTGGCTATATGAAGAAATTATAGATTATGCTTCAATCGACCTGTCGAACGGATAGTCTAATACTCAAGAATTCGGAAGACAAATCCAAAGGCCCTAGCAATGCTATTAAATAGTTTGAAGGGTAGACAAAGACTACAACTAGAACTCAGACAACAACAACAACAACAACAATTTCTCAACCATCTTCATCTGATAAGGGTAAAGAGCTTACAGATGAAATAAAAAATGTGAAGCATTTAAAAGATTTACAGATTGTACATGAGAAAGCTCTAGTTTACATAAATAGAGTAAAAGCATTGAATGATAAGAAGCTAGCTACTTCAAACCAACAGTTGGAGAAAAATCGAGCAGAGATAATTAAGCAACAAAAAAAGATGATCTTATTTAACAACTCCAAAAGAGGCTTAGATCTTCAAAAGAGCTCAACATTGTAATTGAGAAGCTGAATACATATGAAGGCAAAATGAAACAGAATTCTCAGAAAGATTAGATTATTTATAAAGTATATATAAATAATGTGCTTAAAGGGTAAGTTGATTTTAGTGCAAAAACAATTCAAACATATGAAAACTTAAAAAATGTTGCACATAAATTCAAAATCCAAATAAACTTCTCAGAAAAAATAAGATACAATTTCCCGAATGGAATGGAATTTAGTTAGTACCATTCTTGAAGAACGGAATGGAATTTAGTTAATTGTTCATCATTATGATAGAAATCCCTCCATTAGGATCAATGCCCACCCTTTCAACCACATCCTCAATCTATTCCAACACTAGAGAATCCATTTGGATCTCATTGGAATCTAGCCCGGACACAACAGCAAGAAGAGTCTTCCGACTCTTTGGCCAAGGTAATCAAGCATTCTGGAGAGCTAAAGAAGAAGATGCAAAAGCAAAACCGGTTGGTTGTTGCTAGAGGCCAACAATCTTTTCAAGCTTATCTTAATCAATAAGTTCAAATGTTTTCTAAAATATATCCAAATTTACAAGTTATTGATGTGCAGTTTTGACATTCACAAGAAAGAACCATATAGGATATTTTGATCAAGATTTTAATTAGGAAGTTACTACATCCAGATATATTATCACTTATCTGTAGGATTCTCATGTGGGTCCAACCTAACCCACTGGTTATGTGAGGTGTTAATCCATAGTATTACCCATATAGTATCAAAACCTTAGTCGCCTTACTCATTATTTTTGCACTTATATATTAACCAATATATTGAAACAATATGTGTTTCTTTGTATCTTTTTTGATTATCATATAGCGCAAAGTGCAAGGTCACAATGTAATGAATGATCATCAATAGTTAGAGAGAACAATAATACAAAGCCGATGAGCATGTAGTTCAACTGGTAGACCGATTGGGTTCCATGATGAGGACCTGGGTTCGATGCCTAGGGACTACACGATAGACGACACACATGGCACACACCTATCCACCTTCCCAACAAAAAAAGAACAATAATACAAGATATGTTATACCGAGGTGATTGGTGAGGTGGATCTTAGATCATGATGTGGAGCCATGAGAAGTGAAAATCCATGAGGTATGTTGAAATATAGAAGTGAATAGGGTGTGTGCGGGAACAAGCCCTTAGCTAGAGGCTGTAAAAGAGAATCTGTAAATGTGAGAGAGCCTGTGAAAAGGTGAGAAGAATCTACTGAGAGAGAATAAAGGGTAGCATGAGGAGATTTAGGAGATGTGGAGATATTCTAGGAGAGGTGGAGAGAATCAAGCAAAAGAGGTGGAGTGAATCAAGGAGAAATCAGTGGGATTAGATGCTTGGATGTAAACTCTATAAATTGAGGCATTGGCCTAATGGTTTTTGATTATCCATGCCTACATTAAGCTATTAGTTAATTACTCACTAATCATGTCTTAATTATCATCTAATCTCTTTGTTAATGATGTTTATTCTAGCATTTGATCCACCATAGCTCATCACATTGCTGTAATTTTAACATGGTATCAGAGCCTAGCCTAGAATCCATCAATTTGTGAGCCCATTATCTTGCTAATCACCTGGCTAATTAGGATTAGTAGAAAATTAATATCTTTCACCTCTTTTTCAACTAACCTCTGCACCCCTAGCCAGTGGAGGAGCTCCCTCTCCTTGTAGGCTCAACATTAGCTCAAATGCTTCTAGCCCAACATAGCTAACTCATTTGTGCTCCAGCCCATCAAGTCAGCATAGCAAACTGCCGATTACAGCTCTCGATTTTCGTAGATTTGTAGGCACCGTTTTTTCTGAGAAAAATTGACATCTTGTCTTCTCCAGTTGTTGCAGTGGGTCTAATTCCTCTTAGCCCCGGGGGTTCTCAAGCATGCTTTACAAGCTGGTGAAGTCAGAATTTGATTTGATCGAGTCTACTGTGAGATCCAAGCTCTTCATCAAATCTGTAGGTGACTTTGGTAAAACAGAGATTAAGCATTTAATATTTGGTCAAATCTTGTGTTTCTTGGCTTAATCTCTACTAGACTAATTGCTATTGATGGCCTTGAAAGGATTTGAGCTCATTTGAACTCTAAGGCCTCAGATCTGGGCTCCCCGCATACTCTATTTTTTACACACAAAACAGAGGACTAATTTGCTAATCAGTGCTAATCACTATATTTTGGTGTAATTGAGGGTTCAAATTAACCATTAGGTATCTGATACAGATCCCTATAGGTATCTGATACAGATCCCTATAACTTCAGATTGCAATTCGGAGATGGTTTGATACTCCAACCATTCGGTACAAATTGGTTACCCTTGATTTAAATTGGTTACCCTTGATTTAATGTAATTTATGCTGATAAATTTGTGGTAATCATCATTTTGCATTTAACCCTTGGTTAATGCCTGTAAATCACACTCAAATTCAAGATTATTCATAGCCAGAGTTGCATTTGGGAATGTGCATAAGAATGAATGCTATATGCATTATGTATTGCGGGAGGTCTTACCTCTTGCCTTATTCTGGACAAGGGCAGTGTCTGATCTCTTTTTTTAAAAGGAAAATTGACATCTCGTCTTCTCCAGTTGCAGTGGGTCTAATTCCTCTTAGCCCCAGGGGTTTTCAAGCATGCTTTACAAGCTGGTGAAGTCAGAATTTGATTTGATCAAGTCTACAGTGAGATCCAAGCTCTTCATCAAATCTATAGGTGACTTTGGTAAAACAGAGATTAAGCATTCAATATTTGGTCAAATCTTGTGTTTCTTGGCTTAATCCTCTACTATACTAATTGCTATTGATGGCCTTGAAAGGATTTGAGCTCATTTGAACTCTAAGGCCTCAGATCTGGGCTCCCCGCATACTCTGTTTTTTGTACACAAAACAGAGGATTAATTTGCTAATCAGTGCTAATCACTGTATTTTGGTGTAATTAAGAGTTCAAATTAATCATTAGTATCTAATATAGATCCCTATAACTTCAGATTGTAATTCGGAGATAGTTTGATACTCCAACCATTCTGTACAAATTGGTTACCCTTGATTTAATGTAATTTCTGGTAAAATTATGCTGATAAATTTATGGTAATCATCATTTTGCATTTAACCCTTGGTTAATGCCTGTAAATCACACTCAAATTCAAGATTATTCACAGCCATAGTTGCATTTGGGAATGTGCATAAGAATGAATGCTATATGCATTATGTATTGGGCACATTACATCAGTGTAAAAATGGGATCAAACACTGCCCTTGTCCAGAATAAGGCAAGAGGTAAGACCTCCCACATAGATTTGGGTTTGCATTGCATAATGACACAAGATAAACATCAAAAGCCCAAAAGAACTGTTAACAAAACATTTAAACATGTTTCTTACATGGAGCAAGAACTGACGGACAAGCTCATGGCCCCAGCCATGAAAGAAGAAGAAGATCTCTTTCCAAGAGGAGGATCCACACCAAGGAGAAAAGCTAGAGGAAGCATTCAAGGAAGACATGGACACAAGAAGAGAAGCTGCCACAACAAGAAGACTGTTCTACATTTCTCCCCTACTTAAATGACTTTCTCTACACCATGACCGTAATGTGTGCTAAGACAAAGCTTCTATTGAGTGAACCATTAAAAAGGTCGAGCTTAGTCAGGCAGTGCCATTGAGAGGTAGCAAGATTCTCGTAAGTTTACACTTCCTAACCAAACACCTAGTCATACACAAAAAAATAAACAGTCTACTATCCACAGTGCAATGGGCAAGTAAGTAGAATCGACCAATTAGGTGCTATTAAAAATACTAAAAAATATCGTCAACAATGAAAATTCGACAGATTAGGATCAAAAGCTACAATTTGCACTATGGGCATTCAAAATAGCATACAAGGTTAGAACAAGGCAAATACCATTCAAATCGGTGTATGGGTTGGAACAAGTTTTGCCCGTGGAGTTCCTTGTGCTAAGCATGAGAGTGGCTATGCAAGAGCAACTCTCCCCGAATTAGTCTCTGCAGCACATACTAGAACAACTGCTAGCATTGGAAGAGGAAAGATTTAAAAAGGTTCCATACTGGCAAAAGCCGCATAGAGGAGAAGAAAAACATACGTGGATAGAAATACAAAATACAAACTCTTCCAGGAAGGTGATTGGGTGTTGGGGTTTAACTGAAGAATGGATCCACATCCTTGGAAAACTGAAGCTCAAACATGCAAGATTATATTAGATCATGGTTGTCCCCAAGGGTGAGGAACATTTTAACTGTTGTCCCTAGATGGTCCTCAAATGATCAAATCCCACTCTCCCAAATAGTAAATGAATTCAAATTAAAACCCTAATTCAACCAAGTCTGATTAGTTAGATGGAGTAACACGGAAATCCATCTAAGCTAACGGATCCACATGTAGCAACTTTGTTAGCTACATGACTAAGGGGATGCAACTTGTAGTGGATTATGGATAGCTTAGCACATTTATGGTGCAACAAATAATGAGAGCTATTAAAAGGCCACACAACAATCGCTAGGCATAAAAATAGAAAAAATATACCATGTACGAGCGAAAAGAACATGGAGACAAAAAGTGATGTGAGGACCAGGATAGAAACTCAATAATGTACACAAATGAAAATGATGTTCCTCATGGGATTAAAGAGAAACACTTTGCACAAACTCATCGTAGTCTCAAATCTAGATCAATATTCCAAAGAAGCAATCCATCTTGAGACAACAACATGATGGAGGAGATTTGTATAAAACATTCCTCATCTAAACCAATGGAGGCAAGGTCTAAAGAGAAATTGATCTTAAAATGTCCATCACAAAAATCTATACCATCTTGCTTGAAAACTTTGTGAAACAATAAAAAAAGGGGACAAGTTCAAATGAATACCAAAAACCTCTTCCACTTGTAGACCAAATATGTTATTTACATTGCCATTGCCAACACTACCACTCTAACTCATATTGTTCGTACCCTAAGCTAATATTTCTACACTATAATTGTTGCAAAACTTTGGATCGAATCATAATGTTTCCATTTTCATGCAGCACAATTACACAAGCATCACCTCAAACCTAAACAAAAATAACATAAGGGGTAGAAACTGCTAATAAGAAAGAAGTTAGATAAAAATTTATAGTGCTTCTATTGTCATGGAGGACTACACACGTGGCAAACTACCCTACTTAGAGTACTCCAACACCTATTATACTTCATAACTGTTAAAACCCTAAGATCTCTCTAGATAATTGTTATGCATGAACATGCACAAATCAGGCATAAACTCATCCACCCGACCACCCCCGAGCCCAAGGGATGCACACATGAAATATAATGAAATACACCATACCTTTACCTTGATGTCCCATACCATCAAGAGGTATAACTCCAATCCAATAGCATGTAGCTATAGTGAACAATATCAACCAACTCCCAAGTCGAATCCTCTATTTTCCTATCTTTCCACCTAATTTTAACCTCAGGGATTAGTCAACTACAAGGTTTCCTTTCCCTAAATTCAAGTACCTTATCAAGTTCATGTGGAACATAGGATAAATCTTATACTTCAATGAGTTCTTGAGGAGTAACTGGGTTATCCTCACCTCCTAGTTTCCCTTTCAATTTATCGATATGAAAGACTGGATGAACTCTAACAATTGGAGGTAGTTTTAGTTCATACGCAATCGTGCCAATCCGATGTATAAATCGAAATGGACCACAATATCTAGGAGATAAATTCGAACATTTTCCTATTGAAAAGTCTAAGAATCTTTAGTAACTTTTAAATAAACCAACACTCCTGGTTCAAAAGACCAAGTTGAGCATCCTCTATCAACAGAGAACCGTGCCCTATCCTGAGCACTCCTAAAGAATCCCGAGCTTTGGTCAGCATTTCTTGCATATCATGCAAGAAATCCCTCGATGCATCAAGCTCGATGTCCTTAAGACCGACATCAATAGGTGCCCTGTGTTGATACCCATACATAAGTATGCACGGACTAAAACCAACAGCCGTATATTTAAAACTGTTATAGACAAATTTCATCATTGGAATATTTTTTTTTCAATTCGATGTTTTTCCAGAGACATGCATGAAGCATATCCTTTACAATCTGATTCATATGCTCTGTTTGCCCATCAGACTGCGGATGATCAGAGCAATTTATACTCAAATTAATTTTCTCGTTGTAAACCATTCGAAATAAAGTAGGAAAACATGGCATTATAACAGCAGAAACCAGGGATTTATCAGTGCCCCGACGTACCCACATCTGTAAATGGAATAATCGACGTCCCGAGTTACCCATATCAACATAAAGAGTCATCAACATCTCGATGAGTCACATATGTCCATCCGTAAACCATCAGGTTGATTGTATAAATCACCTAAAGTACGGAACTAGAGAAATAAATGCCAACAAAGAAAAAATCCAAATTTCCTTAATCTGAACACAACAAGATAAACTTGTTGAACTTCTAAAGAAAAAGATTTCAGCAAGTGAAAATGCCAACGAGATTACACTCATCAATACATGCAGGCTATAGATAAAAGAAGTTTATCTAGAGAATGCCCACACTATAACTTCTAGAGTGAATTTAGAAAATGAGATTGTCTTTGAATGTTGAGGTGAACATGCTAAGTGATGTAAGCAAAGCAACAATCTTGAGCCCAAATTATCCCATAAGATAATATATGTGAGGGATCACTAGCGTCCCATACCATCATGATACCACCCATACATACATTAACAATTTGAAACTCCCTAGTATGCCGTCTAGGAAATATGAATAAAATCCTGTATGAAAGGAATAAGATGGCCTTATCCCAGACTTTCACATACTAAAACTTATCTCTATATACCTGAGACTACACCAAGGAATAACTCTTTTCGAGTACATTATTAGAAAAGAATTTTGAATTATTGGCGCCTTTCTAATGATAACTACCCAATAAACATAATAAAGTTGGGGTAGAAAAATAACTCACCTAGATATATAAGCACCTAGGTATCCGAGTTGGAATATGTACAAGAGTACAAGCAATATACTCCAAAATTATATGCAAAAAATGAAGGCAAATGCTATCCTCAAAGCACATGAAATTATCCAAAAGATTAAAAGATCCTTATAAAAGCATAAAAGCTCCTCGAATCCATAAAAATCATAGTTGATTATAAAAATCAATGCATGCCATCTAATGGACATTAATCATGCCAAAAGAAGCATTAAAATTGGTGGCCAACTCATCAATCCGGAGTATATGAACGTGGTGTCGTTCAAGCAAAACTCCAAAGTAAGCAAGTGAAACACATGTGTAGCACTCATTAAAAAACCCTTAGACACACAAGTGATCTAGGCAGAACTTGATGAGTCCAAATAAAAGTTGGAAAACATCCAATAAAATCCACCAAAACAAACAAATCAACTAACCCATGAGAGAATTTATCTTAGGCTTAAGAAATTAAGCATAGACCACACTTAAACAAGTGCAAATTAAATTATCATGGAAAAGTGTCAAAGGTAAAAAAGAATGAAAACATCGTTTAGAACAAATCCAGACAAAAATTATCTACTAATACGAGATATAATCGTATTAATAATATGCAAATATTTTGCACTAATGTCAACACGTGAACACGTACTTTAACACTAAATAACCCTCGAAAATATTAAATTCTCGAGAAAAAAATTATCATGATTTTTTTTTCTAAATTTTTCTAATTTTATAGGGCCTCAAAATACGATAATTTTGAATCCCACAAAACCTAGTTTATGGCATTCCAAACCTATATTTTTTAAGAAAATTTTTAGCAATTAATTTTGCCAAAATACCATTGATATTTTAAAAATACCAATTTTTAGGATTTCTAAAAATATTTTCTAGAATATTCCTAATTTTTCTTGAGAATCCCATCATTCACGAAATTTTCAATTTCGCCCCGAGAATTCTCAAATCCAATGAAAATTTATAATTTTTATGGATTTTCTAAAATTTTGTGTCAAAAAATGTATTTTTAAAGGAATTTGAATGGTCACGAGCGCCCGAATGGACACACCACATGCCAAACACCAACCCCACATTTTCCAAAAATTTAAAATAACCTTTGTCTAATTTTTCACTAATTTTCAAGAATTTTTTAAAATTTATTCCGAACGCATTAGAATACGAACGGTCAAAAAATTTCGGAATTCCAATGGTTTTTCTGGAATAAGGAAAGCCAACAATTTCGAGAAAATGAAAAAACCAGAAAAAAGGGAATCCGAAAGGTCAAAAGATTTTCCGGAATTCGGAAAGCCAAAAGGTTTCTCAAGAATAGGGAAAGCCAAAAGGTTTCCTGGAAGATGAAAAGCCAAAAGGCATGAAGTAAAAAGTTTCAGAGAATTTTCTTTTCTCAGATTTCAAATTTTCTCATATTTCAAATTTTCTCTATTTTTAAAGGCTTTTTTTCCAAGATTTTTTTAAAAAACATTGAAAAGCTTTTTTTTAAACAAAAAAAATTAAGAAATAAGTAAAAAGTTTCAGAGAATTTTCTTTTCTCAGATTTCAAAATTTCTCTATTTTTAAAGGCTTTTTTCCAAGCTTTTTCTGAAAAACATTGAAAAGCCTTTTTTAAACAAAAAATAAGAAATAAAGATTTTATTAAGCTTATAAACTTTTTTGAGGGGGGGGGATTTTTGTCGGCGGACTGCAGCAACGCAGCCCCCTCCCCCCCCTCCCGCGTGCATCGAAATGTAGAGTGAGAGAGATTTTCATCATCTCTCCACACTCTTCTCTCCTTTCCATCTTCTCAACTCAATTCACTCTTCACCCCCTCCTTCTCTCTTTGTTACCAGAGAGGTTAAGTTTAATTAATCCTTTGATTAAAGTTTTTAATTAAACTTTTATTAAATCATAAATTAAATATTAATTATGATTAATGTTTAATTAAAAAATCCCTATTAAAAGGAGTTCACACGGGCGGGAGGAAAATAGACGAGAAAAATTAGATTTGAGAGGCAAAGAGGGTCCCACGCACACGGGAGAGCATTTCATGCATTAACATGCTGCCCCCTATTGCATTTTAGCAGAAAATCGACAGAAATTTGATCGCATACTTGTGGAAAAACCTACAAAAATGTATTAAAAATACATTTTTAACCAAAAAATGCTCAAAATTTTTCTAAAAAATAAGAAAAACATTCCTAAAAACTCTAGAAATTTAGGGAATCCATTCTACCAAAAATATCCACAGTAAAATATGTGTTATTTTCATAAAAATTTCCATTAATACTTATTTCAAACCACAAAAAATAGCATTAAACTCACGGAATTTCCTCGCAACGACGATTCGTCCATGTAATAGTAGTAACACACGTTTCAATCACCATATCGACGATCCACATGCACACCTATTTACCTAGAATTGGATGATTTCTTTCAAACCAAAAGCATGGAGCCATAAGTCCTTGTGAATGGCTTTGTAGAGATTTGGTACACTTCTTTTCATTAATGAACCCAAAGCACTCTTGGAACAAATGAATAGGCATCCCGTGGAGTGCCTAAAAAGTTTGATGTACATGTACTTCCAAAGCAATGTGGCCTTCACTTGGAGTCTCTCCTCTAATATGTGGAGTTATTGAGGCACCTTGCACCCTTAAGATATCATGCTGATTGTTTCCTCTCCCATCTACATCTATCGGGGTAGCTTTAATTTTTTTCTCTGTGAATACATTTGTTCATCATTTGTAGCACTTTTTTGATCCTTTGTTGAGGTAGCTTCGCAACATTTGCTGGATCCTTTGTTGATGTGCTCGTAGCGTGTGTAGTAATGTCTATTATCTTACAAGGCCCCTCCTTGTACCTACAACCACTGCTTCATGAATCACATGTGCAATGTGAGCTAGAGAAGGTGTAGTCCTTGATGTGTGATGCTCTCTGCATTAAATTTTCTAAGGTTAAGCCATCTCCAACATGGTTTCCAATCAAGTAAGCATATTGTTTGGCAATTTGTAATGTCACATTCAATAGATCTGTAACATAAGCATCATAAAGTGTTATTTTTTTCTTGTACCCTTCTCCTACAAGCTAACTTCCAATGCATACTTTTAGCTAGGTCAGTCCTTGGTGTATGCGCTTTCTCAAAGGGGCTCTTTATTACCTATAACTAAAACAAAGGTAGTTAGGATCTAGTCCCACATATGATTCATGTTGATTACTTTTACATATCAAACTTACTATTGTCATGAGATTTCCCCAATGGGCTATCTGGACAACCCACCATCTCAACCTTGTATCCAATGAAGGAATTTTTTCCTTTGGCACATTCCCTTCATGCACCATTTTCTAATGCACTAGCCTCGCTTAGCTGCCTCCTCCTTGTTCTTGCATAATCTCCATTACTTGCACATGGAAATATGCTCATTCCTATGCTCGGGGGCCATAAGTTTCTTGGTAGACTTTTGCATACTTTGCTCTTAATGGAAAAGACAAGGGCATTTCTGCCCCAACAACATATTCTCTGGGGCCCCATTGAAAACTTCCCTCACCATAATCCAATTTGCCCCTATTTCATCAAACATAAATCCATGGAAATCTACTAGGGGTTGTCCACATTCTTTCATAGTTGCTTGTAGGTTTTCCCAAAAAAGGATCTAGCTATCCACATCCTCCTCCTTTGTCTCACTTATGGCACTAGTCATAAATTCTGAAAGCCATGGCTTTTAACAACATTAAGATGGCATTGAGACCCCAAGAATTGATGAGAATGTGCTCAAGAAGCTACTGGACCGTTGCTAGAAATAGTTTTTGATGATCTAATACTCTAGAGTCTACCATTGTATGTTCACTTCATGGGGTGTGTACTAATGTGAAATCAAACTCTTGCAAGAGTAATATCCACCTAGCTAACTTTCCCATTAAATTTTTCTTATTAGCAAGATTCACCACAATTAGTATTTTCTTTAGTAACCAAATACTTTGCCACATTCCTCTAACCATTCATATACTGCATTCTTCTTTGTCATTCGGTAAATTGGATATGCCACATAAGCCAGATATCTTAGAAATCTTATGTGCCATTTTATGTTTCCTAGGAAACTTTCTAGTTCCTTTAGATTCTTTGGTGGCAACATAGTGCATATATTACATTCACCTTTTGTAGATCTATGACAAATCCATCTTTTGACACAATGTGGCCCCGATGTTCCTAAGGATATTGCAAAGGCACACTTTGCCGAATTCAGTTTGAGCAAAATCTCTCTACATCTTTGTAGGCATAGCCTCAAATGGTGGAGTGCTATCACTCTTCTACCAAAACACACCAAAATCATCCACACAAATATCTTCATGAAATCTATCAGGTATATAAAAGATTTCTTTGATCATTTTTTGGAATGTTGTAGACACATTTTTAAGACCAAATTGTAAGAATACATGATAGTGGAAGCAGGATCAACACAATACAAAGCATTAAATTGTAGAAAGAACTAGAAAGCAAACATTATCTACTTGCAAAACTTGATTATAAATTGATGGCGTCTACCCACCTGTGCTCTCTAGGTAAGGAGCTTTGTTGATGGGCAATTTAGACAGACTCTAGATGAAGTATATCTTGCTTACAAGAATGCTTAGAACAATAAACTCGATGATACACTAAGGCTGCTAAACTAGTCTATATATAGTACCTAGGGTTAGCATTGAATGTAGGTTGACCAACGCACGACTTGGTTCAAAATGACTAATTGACCATATCATCCAACTAGCTCCCATGACCATCTGCGACTATCTAGGCCCTTAAACACACCCCGTAACACCCGAGAGAAATGTGTCCTTGGTTTGATGTCTAGCACTCACTACTATAATATGGTCACATAGCCTGCACAAGCATGCAGAGTGCCAAGTCTACATAAGCCCCCATTTGGCCACCATCCAATGCTTGAACTAGGAACTTTTGGGTGGGTCGGATGCTTACCACACAAGGGCTATCCTCATAAAGGAGGCCTTACATAATAGAGCACATCCATTATGTGTAGAATATCGCGAGGGTGGAGCATTGAGAAAATGTTTTTCCAACACAAATGTCATCACATTTGAGGTCTTTTGGTGCTATGCAGACTTAATTATAGCCATTGACCTACAACTCCAACTCAGAAAATCTATGAAGGTAAATGAAATGGATATGAGATTATTGCTGTTGAAATAAACAAGTGAATAGGGTGTGTGTGAGAACAAGCCCTTAACAAGAGGCTGTAAAAGAGAATCTGTAAATGAGAGAGAAGCTGTGAAAAGGTGAGAAGTATGTATCTACTGGGAGAGAATAAAGGATAGCATGAGAAGATTTAGGATGTGTGGAGATATTCTGGGAAGAGGTGGAGAGAATCAAGCAAAAGAGGTGGAGTGAATCAAGGAGAGATCAGTGGGATTAGATGCTTGGATGTAAAGTCTATAAATTGAGGCATTGGCCTAATGAGAATTTGCTAATTTTTATTATCCATGCCTATATTAAGCTATCAGTTAATTGCTCACTAATCTCATCTTAATCATCATCTAATCTCTTTGTTAATAATGTTGATTCTAGCATTTGATCCACCATAGCTCATCACATTGCTGCAAATTTAACATGGTATCAGAGCCTAGCTTAGAATCCATCAAATTTATGAGCCCATTCTCTTGCTAATCACCTAGTTAATTAGGATTAGAAAAAAATCAAAATTTTAAGCTCTTTTTCAATTAACCTCTGTACCCCTAGTTGGTGGAGGATCTCTCTCTCCCTTCACACATAACATTGGCCCAAACCCTTTTAGCCAAACATAGCTACACTCCCTGTGCTTCAGCCTGTTAAAACGAATCGCCAAACTGCCATCATGAGCTGCAAATTTTTATGTTTTTTCAAGCGCCATTTTTTGAAGCAAAATTGAGATCCCTTCTGTACCAGATATAATTGGTCTAATTCCTCTACCCCAGAGGTTTTCAAGGGTGCTCTACAAGCTGGTGGAGATAGTTTATTATTTCATCAAGTCTATAGTGAGATCCAAGCTCTACATCAAGTCTACAGTGAGATCCAAGCTCTACATCAAATCTGCAGGTGACTTTGGTAAAACAGAGATTAAGCATTCAATGTTTGGTCAAATCTTGTGTTTCTTAGCTTAATCCTCTACTAGACTAACTGTTATTAATGGCTTTGAAAGGAGTTGAGCTCATTTGAACTCTAAGGCCCCAGATCTGGACTCCTCGCATACTCTATTTTTTGCACATAAAACAGAGGATTATTTTGCTAATCAATGATTAATCAATACTAATCACTATATTTTGGTGTAATTGAGGGTTCAAATTAACCATTGGGTATCTGATACAGATCCCTATAACTTTAGATTACAATTCGGAGATGGTTTGATAATCCAACCATTCAGTACAAATTTGTTACCCTTGGCTTTATGTAATTTTTGGTGAATTTATACTGGTAAATCTATTGTAATCATCACCTAAACACCAGATTGAGTAGTAAAAGTGTAGACACTGCCC
Source organism: Cibotium barometz (assembly GCF_041138505.1). NCBI lineage: Eukaryota > Viridiplantae > Streptophyta > Polypodiopsida > Cyatheales > Cibotiaceae > Cibotium > Cibotium barometz. Next base: position 35,320,977 of record NC_141073.1, on the reverse strand, counting down.
TTGAATCTTGAAATTGGATCAAGAGGTAAGATCCCCTTCACATCATCATATGAGCACGGCACAAGAGATAGTCAAATTTAATGGGGACTCACAGTTTTATACATGGCAAACAAAAACCATGTATTTGCTCATGAGGGAAAAATTGTGGGGGCTAGTTGAGAGAAGAGATGAATGCCCAGAGGTGAGTGGGGAAAATGAGTGGAAGAGGAGGAATGAGAAAGCATTAGGACTTATCGCACTCAGTTTAAATGATGAAATCATTCATTACATCGCAGGGATACAATGGGCAAAAGATGCATGGGATGAACTCAATAAATTATTTGGCACTCAAGCAAAAAATTCAAAGATAAATCTGTTAATACAATTCTACAAACTGGATATGAAGGAAAGTGAACCTTTAATCACACACTTGAATAAATATAAAAGCATTAAGCAACAACTAGCAGCCCCATTGGCAAAAAGGTAGAAGATGATGAGACACTAGCAGTGCTTCTTCTGAAGAGTGTGGACAAAGGTGAATATGAAAACATTGTAGCAACCTTAAGGAATGTACCTGAACTGAAGTTGCATGAGATAGAAAGAGCTCTACTAGAGCAAGAGACCAAGGTCAAAGAGAAGAAATGGCTGGACTCAACAATTGAAGAGGAAAAACCATTCTTCACCCGAGGAGGATTCTCACGAGAACGAGGACGAGGAAGAGGCAAAGTAGGAGGAAGGACCTTCACTTGCCACAACTGTGGAAAGCCAGGACACATGGCAAGAGACTGCTACAGCAAACCCAATGGGAGAAGGAACGACATCGGCAAACTTCATCATGGAGGCTCCTAAGGAAGTGGATTTAGATCATCTTTTCTGAGAGAGAGAGAGAGAGAGAGAGAGAGAGAGAGAGAGAGAGAGAGAGAGAGAGAGAGAGAGAAACCCCACAACCCAATGTAACTTGCCCCAATAGAGTAAAACCATCTCTGAGCCATCGATGATGTAGGCCATGTGGTAGATGTATGTGTGAGCACTTTAGTCAAGGTCACGGGCACTTGTAGTAGCCTTGGACACACATAGAGAGAGAGAGAGAGAGAGAGAGAGAGAGAGAGAGAGAGAGAGAGTGTGTCAAGGACTATGAGTTTAGGGACTTGAGGCACTGGTCGTGGACTACCAAGTAAGAGGGAAACTTGGTATAGGGTCCAGGTGTGCTAGGATTATTCACTTGAGGGGAGGTGTTAAAATATACAAGTGAATAGGCTGTGTGCGAGAACAAGCCCTTAACAAGAGGTTGTAAATGAGAATCTGTATAAATGAGAGAGAAGCTGTGAAAAGGTGAGAAGTATCTACTGGGAGAGAATAAAGGGTAGCATGAGAAGATTTAGGATGTGTGGAGATATTCTGGGAAGAGGTGGAGAGAATCAAGCAAAAGAGGTGGAGTGAATCAAGGAGAGATCAGTGGGATTAGATGCTTGGATGTAAAGTCTATAAATTGAGGCATTGGCCTAATGAGAATTTGTTGATTTTTATTATCCAAGCCTATATTAAGCTATCAATTAATTAGACCCATCCTTTGCCATCGCACGAAGCAAAAAAAACAAAGCCAACAAAATGTGCACAAAATCCCCTGGAAATGAGCAAAGAAGCCATCACAATGATGCAGCAAACTGCGTGCTCAAAGGTCCAATGCACATGAATAACTATCAAGCCTTAGGCATCAAAATCTCGTCAAGAAACAACATTTTCCAATCACCACCATGTGACAATTGCTTTCCAGGCATAAAAAATGAGTCAATGCCTCAACTCTATACCCGAAATGGCACTTAGGCTGAAATGTAGTAAGAATGGCACTCAGGCCGAAATGCAATAGTGACAATACGACAATCATGTAATAGGCAAGAACCCCTCAAAATAGGCAAGAACCCCTCAAAATATCAGCTCTCCCACTGTCAAAGTATCCAGGCATAAATCGACTTCAAGCCGTCAGATGCACTATCCACTCCAATTGTCCTACAAGTTGTCCCATGTAAAGTATCCAAAACCTCGGCGTAACCAAGCTGTCAAGTGCATAAGAATGCCCAACGAGACAATAATGCAATCATGTCAATGGTAAACCAAGCCCTAGAAATCAATTGTATCACAGTGTTCTGACATCAAAACACAATAATCTGAGATCTGTCTGACATCAAAACACATTAATATGTACACGTCGCCCTACAATGGGGCTTTGCTCACTGGTGGCTGCCTCGTGCTCATGCTTCGCTTCTTGATCATGGCCTGCAAATTGGCTTATGTAGCCCCTTCTAGTCGATTGAGCTGCTGCTGTTGCTGTTTACCATGGCTGTACCCTGTTTCATCTTCTCTTACTATAGACGTAGAAAAGTACATAACCTCTTACCCAAGATGTCCATGAATGCTTTCGGTTGAAGCTCTCTCCGTGCTGCTGTGAATTGCCTTCTCTTGCCACGCCTTGAGGCTCCTGTGTAGTAAACGCAACTCACCCCTATGTGCAAGGTGTCTCAATTAGCTTCGATCTAAAGCTCTTCCTCGTATGCTCCACAAGCCCAATACGACCGTGCTCTGATACCAAATGAAGATCAGAGTGCGATATATGTTGAGAAATGTGGTGCCAAAGAGCACAAGGAAAATATGGAGTGAGTGTGAGAAGCCACATCACCAAGTGAGAATTATCTCCTTATATAAAAGGAGGACATTTCAAGCATTGGAATACAAGCACAACATCTCAAGTCTGTTCATGAGAGTACAAGTTTCCATCTTGTAACCTAATTGAGCTTGAGTCTAAAACTTAATTTGCACACACTCATGATGAGTTTTTTTCATTTCTATCCACCTTAGTTTAGCATTGTGATTAGTGTAGGGTTAGTTTATGATTAGGCAAATATCTTGTTATTAGGATGTGTAGTTACAAGAGCTCTCGATCCATAGTTTCAACATGGTATCAGAGCATAGGTTTAGGAGGCTTAGTATTTGGTTAAGGGTTTCTCACATCATTAGGGAGTGATTACCATTGTATTCCCCTTTAAAATTAGGTTTAGAGTGTGTTTCTTATATTCAATAGACAGAGAACTTTTAAAATTTTAAATCCAACGCAATTTGCCTGATGGACTCTCCTCTAACAAGGGGAAACTTGAGAAGAGAACCTCTTTGTGAGGAAGTTGATTAGAAAAATGCATTATAGAGCAGCGCACACCATGGAAGCAAGGCATCGAAGGGAAGCACCAATAAAAGATGTGCTACACATCTTAGCAGCGTGTGCAATTTGTATGATGTAACACATTCTTAGTTCTTCAATAAGAGATGTGCAAGGATCAAGAGATATTTGGTATATGGATTTTGGCACATCCAACCACATGAGAAATCATGGTGAGTAGTTTAGAGATATATAAAAAATACGAAAACTAGGTTATATAAAAATAGGTGATGATACTACGCACCCCATTGTGCATGTTAGTAATTCCATTGTTTATGTAGGATGATAAAATGAAGCACATTGCAAAGGATTGCTAGAAAAAATAGAATGACATAAAAAATGGTAAGTTGCAAAATGAGACAACTATGCATCATCAAGTAAACATGGTGATGTGAGGAAGCAGCTCTGTTGTGTGATGCAACACATGCTTAGATCCATAATAAGAGATGTGTTAGGATCAAGAGATATTTGGTATATGAATTTTGGCACTTCCAACCACATGAGTAATCATGGTGAGTAGTTTAGAGATAAAAAAGAAGAAGAAAAAACAGGTGATGATATTACGCACCCCATTATGCATGTTAGTAATTCCATTGTCTATGTAGGATAATAAAATGTTCTTCATGTTCCAAATACCTCATTTCTCTGTAAGTGAGGTTTAATCCTTAAGAATTTTTTGTGGAAGACTTCAAAAATCATTACAGCTTGGTTGTAAAGGGTAATAGAGATGGCAAAATGTTTACTTTGGATGTTAACATGCTTGAGGTTAAAGTAGCTATGTTTATGCATGGGACAATGCCATTACAGATATTGAAATATGGCACAAGCATATTGGTCATGTGAATATGCATCGGCTAAAGTCTATGCAAGCCCAAAATATTGTTACAGGTTTGCTAAAGTGAGGCCATTGGATGTTATACATTTAGATATATAACGAGAGCTGACCAAAATTGTAACAATTATAGGTTATAGATATTACGTTACACTCATTAATGATGATCACACTAGGAAAGTGTGGGTTTATTTCATGAAGGATAAAAGTGAGGTGTTTGCATACTTTTAGAGATTTAAAGCCTTTGTTGAGAAGAAAAAAGGTATGCAAATAAAATGCATGAGATTAGATGGTAGGGGAGAGTATTTTTCTAATGAGTTCAGTGAGATATTGAGAAAGTAGGGAATTTTACATGCAGGTACACTATATAAGAGAATGGTATTGTAGTAGCAAAAAGAAAAAATAGGTGTAAGAGAATGGTATTGCACAGCAGAAAGAAAATAGGCACATTGTGGAGGTGGCACATGCCTTGATGTTTCCAAAAAGAAAATGCCAAATTATTTTTGAGTTGAAGCGGTATAGCAAACTGCTATTTTCATAATAAACAGGAACGCCAACACCATTGCAGTAGTAGTTGTTCATGGCATGATGCTTGAACATAAATTTACAGGCAGCATAAAACTAAATGTTTCACTTGAAAGTGTTTGGATATATTGCATATTATGTGCATGTTCTCGATGAAGTGAGAACAAAGGTGGATCCAGAGGCAGAGAAATGCATCTTCATTAGTTCTACTTTGGAGCAGATATTATAACCCTACCACTCGTGAGATACAATGCGAGTAAGCAAAATGTTATCTTTGATAAGATAAGTAGTTGCTAGTATGCACCACTAAAGGCAATGGAAGATGTAGATGTAAGAAGTGACACATGTAGAGAAGCGGTCTCACGTATGCTTAGTGGACCTAGGGGCTAGCACTAGATCTAGTGTTATTCTATGGTCAGGTAGGTTGAGGACAGAGTAGGTACACATGTATCACACAAAGGGAAGAAAAAGGTAGATCAACCTTTTGTGCACGATCTATAGTAGGTTACTCATATGTGGATGGTGACTTTAGTAGCTCCACAAGAAGAGCCTTCATGAGGAGTTTGGCATTCTATCAGTGGCTACTCATGGTGCAAGGAGAACCAAGACTAATTTTAGGACACTTGCTAGTGATCCAGATGTACAAAGGTTTACGAGGGTTAGATACCCTATTAACACGTTGAGATATGATGGATATACAGTCCATCATAATGCTTACATGGTAAAAGCGATATAGATACTTATCACTGGTTACTCATGGTGGAAGGAGAACCAGTGTTTTGAAGATAGTAGTGATCCAGATGTATGAAGGTCTACGAGGGTTAGATACTCTGTTCAAAGGTTTATGAGGGTTAGATACCCTATTAACACGTTGAGATATGATGGATATACAGTCCATCATAATGCTTACATGGTAAAAGCGATATAGATACTTATCTCTGTAAGATTCCTCCCCCACCCCCTTTTTGATGTCTAGTATCTTTCCCTGTAATTAATCCCTCTTCAGAAATGTAAAGACCTTGTTTCTATCTGTTTTAGCCTAGAGAGAGAAAAATATTCTAGAGAGAGAATATTCAGATTTTGAATATTTTTGGATAGAAAAATATCTCTTCTAATTCAGATGAGTTCCCCTGAAACAGAAATTCAAAAAGAATTTTCCAATGTGCAATTGGAATTAATTGAAAATAGCTATAAAGAACCTTAGCCTAAGGGTCTAGATTTTCAGAAATCCTTAGACTATGGTCCAATTAAGGTTCCTATGGACCAATAGCATCAATCCATGTGTAGGGAGGAGATAAATCCAACTTGTAAAAAGAAAATACCCAAAAATGAGTAAATGCTCACATGAGGTGAAGAGTTGAAAATGTACAAGGTTTATTAGTAAAAAAACTATGAGCAATATTAAAAGTATGACATATGTAAGGAAGAGGAGTTCTTTAAAGGAGGTGCATATTTCACATAAGATGAAGAGTTGAAAATGTACAAGGTTTATTAATAAAAAATTATGAGCAATATTAAAAGTATGACATATGTAAGGAAGGGGAGTTCTTTAAAGGAGGTGCATATTTCACATAAGATGAAGAGTTGAAAATGTACAAGGTTTATTAGTAAAAAACTATGAGCAATATTAAAAATATGACATATGTAAGGAAGGGGAGTTCTTTAAAGGAGGTGCATATTTCACATGCTTGAATGAGTTTTAAACTCATAAAAATTGAGATATTTCATCTCTCCTCTCTCCTCATTCAAGTCTAGTTCCAAAAAGTTAGCTTAACTGACCTAAAAATGGTCAAATATTGACCAAACTGATTTAGAAAATTCTAGAATCAGTTTGTTTGGTTAGGAGCTCAATTTTTCCTATAAATAGAAGCCTCACCCTTGTTGAAAAATATAGAGTGTTTATGCATCGTTACTCTACTCCACCTAAGCCAAGAACTGTGAATTCATTTAATAATTCACTAGTTTTTGGAGCTTCCCTCTTTCTTCAATCCCCATTAGTGGCTCCATCAACATACTTAACCAATTGATTGGTTGGGGGCCTCTACCGTGAACAAAGAATCAAGCAAGTTGTAAGGTAATTAGTGAATATTGATCTTTCTATAATTTCTCAATGTTTCTCTCTTCTCAACCCCTCTCAAGCTTGAGAAGTTTAATTGGTATGGTTCTTTTTAAATGCTATTGAAGTTTGAATAGTAGTGAAGAGTTACATAATGCTATTGAAGTTAATTTTCATTTATGTTTAAATTCTAATGATTTTTATGTAAATTCTCTCTCTCACTCAAGAAATGGTCATACTCATGACCCATTCTCAATCCAAATCAAGCTTTTCATAAAGCTTTTCCTTAACCCAAGATTAAGCTATGCTTGAGGCCAAATTAATGGCTTTTTTCTATGCTTTTAGTTTATGTATATTAATGATTCAATCCATTATGGATTAATAATCCAATTAGAGATTATTTTAATTATTTCCTTAATGATAAGCATTATCCCTTAGAAAAATTGAGATTTATCAGTCATAGCAGCGGAGCTATGGCAAAATTTTTATAAAAATTATGCATAAAATAATCTCATTCAAAGCATAAAAAGAGGACTTCCTACCATATTCTAGGAATTATCATCCTAGATTAATTGAAAGAATTTCATTACAATCATGGAGAAATTGAATTTTAATATTATGCATAATGGATAAATTTTTATATCAAAAGTGTTATTTTTACCATTTTTATTTCATGCATAGAAGTATGCATAATGGATAAATTTTTATATCAAAAGTGTTATTTTTACCATTTTTATTTCATGCATAGAAGTATGCATAATGGATAAATTTTTATATCAAAAGTGTTATTTTTATCATTTTTAATTTTCATGCATAGAAGTATGCATAAAAGAAATTTTTTTATATCAAAAGTGTTACTTTTATCATTTTTAATTTTCATGCATAGAAGTATGCATAAGAGTTGATTATTTTATTATAAAAGTGTGACTTTTATCATAATTGAATCTCATGCATAGAGGTATGTATAAAAGTTGATTATTTTATTGTAAGAGTGTTACTTTTATCATATTGGATTTCATGCATATAGGTATGCATAAAAGATATTCTTTTTATACTAAAAGTGTGATTTTCCTCATAAATGGATTTTATGCTTAACTTAGATGCATAAGAGAAATTCTTTTATTCTAAAAGTATAATTCCCTACCAAATTGAAATCATGCATAAGAAGATGCATAAAAGATTGATTTTAATTTCGAAAGTGTTAGTCTCCTTAAATGGAATTTATGTATAAATAAATGTGTAGAGAAATCTTATATCAAATAAAAGAATTCTCTTTATAAAAAAAAAAAAAAGATATGAAATGTGATAAGATGTGATAAGAGGTGTATGAGATGTGATAAGAATTGATAAGATGTGATAAGAGGTGTATGAGATGTGATAAGAATTGATAAGATGCGTATGGAAAGTGATAGGATGTGATAAGAGGTGTGATAAGAGGTGATAAGATGCTTATGAAATAAGTTAGGATGTGATAAGATGAATTAAGATGTGTATGGGGGGATGAGGTAAGAAGTGTATGTGATAGGATAAGATGTATATGGGTTGTGATAGGGCGAGAATGGATGTGATGTAAAAGATTAGATGTGAAAGTATATGGGGTTATATAAATGGGAATGTGAAAATGGATGTATGTATGTGGATGTGTGGATATGGAGATGGGAGTGTGGATGTATGAACATGAAAATGGATATATGCATGAAGATGTATATGCATAGATGTAAATGTGGATGTAGATGTGGATGTAGATGTGAATGTGGAATGTGGATGTATAGATGTGGATGTATGGGAATGTGGATGTGGATGTATGTGAATGTGAATGTAGATGTGGATGTATAGATGTGAATGTGGAATGTGGATGTGGATGTATGTATGTATGTGGATGTAGATGTGGATGTATGGATGTGTATGTATGAATGTGGATATGGGATGTGGATGTATAAATGAGGATGTGAAAATGGAGGTAAGCATGTAGATGTGGATGCATGTATGTGAATGTGAATGTAGATGTGAATGTGGAATGTGGATGTATAGATGTGGATGTATGGGAATGTGGATGTGGATGTATGTGAATGTGAATGTAGATGTGGATGTATAGATGTGAATGTGGAATGTGGATGTGGATGTATGTATGTATGTGGATGTAGATGTGGATATATGGATGTGTATGTATGAATGTGGATATGGGATGTGGATGTATAAATGAGGATGTGAAAATGGAGATAAGCATGTAGATGTGGATGTATGGATGTGAATGTGGATGTGGATGTGGATGTATGGATGTGGATATGGATGTGAATATATGATATGTGATGTGAAGGAATCTGAAGTGAAGAGATGGAAAAGGAGGTGATTGGATGAGTACACATATACATGGAATGTGGAATAAGTAATGTGGATTAATGAGGGATAATGTGGAAAAATGAGAGTTAATATAGAAACTGTATTTGTAAACTGTTTATAAATGCTGTTTGTAAATGGCTGTTTTATGTCAAGAATGCTGGGGAAGCATTTTGACCGTCTTGTGATTAAGGTCGTGGAGACCTAACTGATAAAGTTGCAACTGCTGATGGAGAGTCAATGGAGGACGTCTCGCGTAGCAAGGTCGACCGAGGTCTTGACCAGCCTCGGTTCGATTAAAATGGTGAGCTTCCGGTACGGTGGATGAGGGACCAAGGAAGCGGCCTATGAGTGAAGCGCTAGGTCACCTGCGAAGGATCCTAGAGGGTGCTGACCATACGGTGCTCGGGCTCTGGGTCGCCTAGGATACCCACGCGTGCGTCGAGGAAGATATTGGAACAAGGAGTAAGAGTTGTTTTGTGAAACCGGGCATGGATCTGGTTGACTGACCTTGCTGGTCCTCAACGGATGAGTCCATGGCTCTTTTATATGGATCTGTTGGTTGATCTTGCTGATCTTCAACGAGAGTCCATCTTGATAAGTGATTATATTGCCGAGTATTATGGGCTAGGAACTATGGAAACGGCCTCTGTGTGGACAGGTGGTGAGCGTTCTAGTTGCCAATGATGCCATAGATACTCTGATGAAGGAATGATGGGAAATTATGAATCAACTGGATAAATTGGGAGATTGTGATCAGTGGTACTATGGTTTCATTAAAGGATTGTTTTAAAGTTAGCTGATGCTAAGAAAAAGGCAATTTTCATATTGGGTGTGTAAGTGGTGTGGCTAGTTTTATGTTTGCATGAAATTCCGGCTAGGGGGCCTTGGAACTCTTTTCCTTGGTACCCGGGACAAAACCTAACCAAATTCCAAATTGGATCCCATCACTACAGTGGTTGGGTGGTTGGCTAACCCATGGGATCGGATGGGGTTAGGCTGGACTGATGGATCCGTAAACCGAGACTCAATTTCTGTTATTACGATAGATGAAGTAAGTCCCGGATAGTAATTGTTCTATGGATAGGAATCAACGGCTGTGCCTCTTGATGGGGAAAAAAGCGTTGATCCCAATGATCCAAGTGCAAGTTTCTTCCTTGATCCGACCGAGTATCTTTATAGGTGCAGTTGGATCAGCGTGATCAGTAATGATCTTGACTACGTTAGAGTAAAAAATTATCCTGGTGGAATCGCCCGTGCTTTCCGGGTAAGGGAAGTTTTTTCCGGGTTCGGTTTTGGAAAAACCGACGGATTAGTCTCTTGTCCGGATATCCGTGGACGAGGCCCCGAGTGTGAGACCCCTACCCACGCATGATGTGCTACTTCCGCTGCTAGTACCCCGAATCCGTTGATCGGTGGGGAACAGGGATCTCACAGTTGGTATCAGAGCAGGTTTTGAAAGCTAATAAAGATAATTAAATTCTTATCTGAAATTGGTAATAAGAATTCAGAAATAGCATTTTCATAATGTATTTTCATCCCGTAAGCTTCTTTAATGAAGAAATTTTAATCAAAGAAATTGTTTTTATAGATGGAAGTTCCACATTTATCTGGTATTCCCGACCTCACCCAGTCTCAAGATATGATTGCATTTGCCTTCGAGCATCTCATCTCTTCCGCTTCAACTCAAACAAGCCGAGTAAGACTTGCACGCCATTTTAAGGATTTATATTTTCCTACCCCAGTGGAGAGAATACAACATAAGTGGGTTGCAGGGCAATATGTCCACGCTCATTGCAACCGCCATACAATGCTGTGGCAGAATCTCTCATTGACTATGATCCTGTTAAAGCTGAAAATGGTGCGTGGTGTCATTCTATATCATTCGACACCTCAAAATTTCAGACTTTCATGTCAAATTTATAGACTCCTTAGTCGATTTATCCCTAAGGAGAAAATAATAATTTCCTTCGCAGTTAGAGAACTTATGTAACAGGGCATGACTATGGCCCAGTACCGTCGTCTTATACGTCTCTCGAAGAGATTTTGAATTTTGGAGCCGAACCACTCTATGTAATTATTGCAACTTGTATATAAATATACAAATGTTTTTTTTACGGACGATCGGATAAAGAAAAATCTATTTATCAGACTTAAGTCATAGATCTCCAATAAGATCAACTGAGGAGAAAATTATGTCAAAAGTTTATCAAGACGCACAAAAAGGTTGTAATTGTTTGATATAATTCATACAAATTGTTAATTCAAATTGAAATTCGTAAATTAGTAATTGGGTCTTCAATTGGAAGTACCGCAATTGTATGGAACCCTGACTTGCTTGAGACCTAGACATGATGGTATTTACCTTATAGTTTCGAGTATCATGACTATCCGTATATACCGAGGGTATAACTGCAGCTCTTTACCGATAGTATATACGAGTAAATCTAAGACTTGAAATTATAAGCGTTAATGCTATCCAGATGATGATTTCGAATGTGGTTGATATGATTTTTAATTCTGTTTGAGAATTGATGAATTGAATTGGATTCTGATTGAAAAATGACGATTTTTGAAATTTAGTTGAAATGTAATAAGCTGAGCGAAACCACAATGAGGATGAATGGGACGAGTCCCAGTGATGATATTCATAACTGGAATGATGATAATGATTTCAGCAAATCACTATGAGATTAGTGGATTGTGCTGTCAGATTGCTACTGTTAACACTTGAGACGGTAGATTAAGTTAAGGGATGACAAATTGAGAACTTGCTTAACTAAAATTCCTGTGGAGGAATGTTCAGAAGGAAAATTTTCAGACTAATGGGCCATTATCGTGTTAAAGATATGAATGATATGATCTGAATGAATTGTTATTTAATGATGAGTTCTATATAAGGGATAATTATCCCCGTATTCTGTTGGGTTGACCAGAATATAAGGAACCCCAGAATAAATTGGATCTTAAGAAAAAGAGTTGTCCTCTACCTTGCGAGATGAGGACATCTCGCACTTTTCAAGTGGGGTAGAATGTAAGATTCTCCCCCAGCCTTAGAGGTATACAGGAGTAAGAATCTCCCTTTCTGATCTTATAATTATTCTCTCTCTAAAATAAAAGAAAGATTCTGTTTAAAAAAGGAAGAACCTTTTTCCTGAATACTTCTCAAGAGTCCCACCTGTTTTAAGATTCAGAACAATGAGTTCAGAAGGAGAATCGATGTTTTGGATATCAAGGTTTTGGTCTTCATTCGAGTACGGCCCAAAAGAAGTTCTTTATCTCTTGGGAAGAAGTTATCTCCCAGATATTGTGGACCAAAGAAAGTAGGTGATTTAGCTTACGAGCTTCTTTTATCTCCTCATCTCAAAGTTTGAATGCCTTCTATAGAAAAATGTGCCAAACCCAAATCATGGAAAGACGGTAAAACTTCAGTGGCAAGTTACCGTTGGCTTCTAAGTTACGCTAGCTCCTTCCTTTATATAAGTCGTAACTTATACTTGTCGTTCACAGTAATCTTACTTCCATCGATCTCCTTTCTTTCTTAATCTCCTTCATGGCTTGGCAACAAGAATTAGTTTTATCCATGATGATTTCTCACCTTCAAGACGCAAGGGAGTCTGTGAAGAAAGATTTTATAGAGCAGTATGAGCGCTCACTTTTCCCTCACTTGGGAACTTCTGTAGCGCAGACAAAATGGCGGACCTATCAAGACATAACTAGGGTAAGGCCCTGGGGTCAGCAGCACTTTCGTAACAATGTCCGCTTGGCCATGGTTATTGAAGCTTTGGGTTTGGGTCCTCGATACTACTGCGTCATGAGATCAAGGCATCCTGGGTTTTCTGAGCGGGTCTTCTTACTGGCGTGTTTTCTTCCTCATGAGAAGATATGCCTTTACCCCGTTTTTGGCTTGCCTCTCAGAGGTCCTTTTCTTAGAACACCTCATACCACTGAGATAGGCACAGCAATAACCCACAGAATCATTCCCATAGATGAGTTACCTTATACTTGTGCAGCTTGTGAGGACTGCTTTTGTGACCATATGATGGACGGGCTTATGGAAGTGTAAAGAGTTCCTCTATCTTTACTGTATAAGTTCCGAGAATGAATAAAGTTTAAATCTTGTTCGTATTTTGAATCTTGCTCTCTTTAAGACTTATCTTGGTGGTTAATCTTGATTAAAATTTTTCTCTAACTCTCATATTCATGCATCTTGCGAAATTATCCCAGTTTGCGAGATGAGGACATCTCGCATTTTTTTAAGTGGGGTAGAATGTAAGATTCCTCCCCCACCCCCTTTTTGATGTCTAGTATCTTTCCCTGTAATCAATCCCTCTTCAGAAATATAAAGACCTTGTTTCTATCTGTTTTAGCCTAGAGAGAGAAAAATATTCTAGAGAGAGAATATTCAGATTTTGAATATTTTTGGATAGAAAAATATCTCTTCTAATTCAGATGAGTTCCCCTGAAACAGAAATTCAAAAAGAATTTTCCAATGTGCAATTGGAATTAATTGAAAATAGCTATAAAGAACCTTAGCCTAAGGGTCTAGATTTTCAGAAATCCTTAGACTATGGTCCAATTAAGGTTCCTATGGACCAATAGCATCAATCCATGTGTAGGGAGGAGATAAATCCAACTTGTAAAAAGAAAATACCCAAAAATGAGTAAATGCTCACATGAGGTGAAGAGTTGAAAATGTACAAGGTTTATTAGTAAAAAAACTATGAGCAATATTAAAAGTATGACATATGTAAGGAAGAGGAGTTCTTTAAAGGAGGTGCATATTTCACATAAGATGAAGAGTTGAAAATGTACAAGGTTTATTAATAAAAAATTATGAGCAATATTAAAAGTATGACATATGTAAGGAAGGGGAGTTCTTTAAAGGAGGTGCATATTTCACATAAGATGAAGAGTTGAAAATGTACAAGGTTTATTAGTAAAAAACTATGAGCAATATTAAAAATATGACATATGTAAGGAAGGGGAGTTCTTTAAAGGAGGTGCATATTTCACATGCTTGAATGAGTTTTAAACTCATAAAAATTGAGATATTTCATCTCTCCTCTCTCCTCATTCAAGTCTAGTTCCAAAAAGTTAGCTTAACTGACCTAAAAATGGTCAAATATTGACCAAACTGATTTAGAAAATTCTAGAATCAGTTTGTTTGGTTAGGAGCTCAATTTTTCCTATAAATAGAAGCCTCACCCTTGTTGAAAAATATAGAGTGTTTATGCATCGTTACTCTACTCCACCTAAGCCAAGAACTGTGAATTCATTTAATAATTCACTAGTTTTTGGAGCTTTCCTCTTTCTTCAATCCCCATTAGTGGCTCCATCAACATACTTAACCAATTGATTGGTTGGGGGCCTCTACCGTGAACAAAGAATCAAGCAAGTTGTAAGGTAATTAGTGAATATTGATCTTTCTATAATTTCTCAATGTTTCTCTCTTCTCAACCCCTCTCAAGCTTGAGAAGTTTAATTGGTATGGTTCTTTTTAAATGCTATTGAAGTTTGAATAGTAGTGAAGAGTTACATAATGCTATTGAAGTTAATTTTCATTTATGTTTAAATTCTAATGATTTTTATGTAAATTCTCTCTCTCACTCAAGAAATGGTCATACTCATGACCCATTCTCAATCCAAATCAAGCTTTTCATAAAGCTTTTCCTTAACCCAAGATTAAGCTATGCTTGAGGCCAAATTAATGGCTTTTTTCTATGCTTTTAGTTTATGTATATTAATGATTCAATCCATTATGGATTAATAATCCAATTAGAGATTATTTTAATTATTTCCTTAATGATAAGCATTATCCCTTAGAAAAATTGAGATTTATTAGTCATAGCAGCGGAGCTATGGCAAAATTTTTATAAAAATTATGCATAAAATAATCTCATTCAAAGCATAAAAAGAGGACTTCCTACCATATTCTAGGAATTATCATCCTAGATTAATTGAAAGAATTTCATTACAATCATGGAGAAATTGAATTTTAATATTATGCATAATGGATAAATTTTTATATCAAAAGTGTTATTTTTACCATTTTTATTTCATGCATAGAAGTATGCATAATGGATAAATTTTTATATCAAAAGTGTTATTTTTACCATTTTTATTTCATGCATAGAAGTATGCATAATGGATAAATTTTTATATCAAAAGTGTTATTTTTATCATTTTTAATTTTCATGCATAGAAGTATGCATAAAAGAAATTTTTTTATATCAAAAGTGTTACTTTTATCATTTTTAATTTTCATGCATAGAAGTATGCATAAGAGTTGATTATTTTATTATAAAAGTGTGACTTTTATCATAATTGAATCTCATGCATAGAGGTATGTATAAAAGTTGATTATTTTATTGTAAGAGTGTTACTTTTATCATATTGGATTTCATGCATATAGGTATGCATAAAAGATATTCTTTTTATACTAAAAGTGTGATTTTCCTCATAAATGGATTTTATGCTTAACTTAGATGCATAAGAGAAATTCTTTTATTCTAAAAGTATAATTCCCTACCAAATTGAAATCATGCATAAGAAGATGCATAAAAGATTGATTTTAATTTCGAAAGTGTTAGTCTCCTTAAATGGAATTTATGTATAAATAAATGTGTAGAGAAATCTTATATCAAATAAAAGAATTCTCTTTATAAAAAAAAAAAAAGATATGAAATGTGATAAGATGTGATAAGAGGTGTATGAGATGTGATAAGAATTGATAAGATGTGATAAGAGGTGTATGAGATGTGATAAGAATTGATAAGATGCGTATGGAAAGTGATAGGATGTGATAAGAGGTGTGATAAGAGGTGATAAGATGCTTATGAAATAAGTTAGGATGTGATAAGATGAATTAAGATGTGTATGGGGGGATGAGGTAAGAAGTGTATGTGATAGGATAAGATGTATATGGGTTGTGATAGGGCGAGAATGGATGTGATGTAAAAGATTAGATGTGAAAGTATATGGGGTTATATAAATGGGAATGTGAAAATGGATGTATGTATGTGGATGTGTGGATATGGAGATGGGAGTGTGGATGTATGAACATGAAAATGGATATATGCATGAAGATGTATATGCATAGATGTAAATGTGGATGTAGATGTGGATGTAGATGTGAATGTGGAATGTGGATGTATAGATGTGGATGTATGGGAATGTGGATGTGGATGTATGTGAATGTGAATGTAGATGTGGATGTATAGATGTGAATGTGGAATGTGGATGTGGATGTATGTATGTATGTGGATGTAGATGTGGATGTATGGATGTGTATGTATGAATGTGGAATGTGGATGTGGATGTATAAATGAGGATGTGAAAATGGAGGTAAGCATGTAGATGTGGATGCATGTATGTGAATGTGAATGTAGATGTGAATGTGGAATGTGGATGTATAGATGTGGATGTATGGGAATGTGGATGTGGATGTATGTGAATGTGAATGTAGATGTGGATGTATAGATGTGAATGTGGAATGTGGATGTGGATGTATGTATGTATGTGGATGTAGATGTGGATATATGGATGTGTATGTATGAATGTGGATATGGGATGTGGATGTATAAATGAGGATGTGAAAATGGAGATAAGCATGTAGATGTGGATGTATGGATGTGAATGTGGATGTGGATGTGGATGTATGGATGTGGATATGGATGTGAATATATGATATGTGATGTGAAGGAATCTGAAGTGAAGAGATGGAAAAGGAGGTGATTGGATGAGTACACATATACATGGAATGTGGAATAAGTAATGTGGATTAATGAGGGATAATGTGGAAAAATGAGAGTTAATATAGAAACTGTATTTGTAAACTGTTTATAAATGCTGTTTGTAAATGGCTGTTTTATGTCAAGAATGCTGGGGAAGCATTTTGACCGTCTTGTGATTAAGGTCGTGGAGACCTAACTGATAAAGTTGCAACTGCTGATGGAGAGTCAATGGAGGACGTCTCGCGTAGCAAGGTCGACCGAGGTCTTGACCAGCCTCGGTTCGATTAAAATGGTGAGCTTCCGGTACGGTGGATGAGGGACCAAGGAAGCGGCCTATGAGTGAAGCGCTAGGTCACCTGCGAAGGATCCTAGAGGGTGCTGACCATACGGTGCTCGGGCTCTGGGTCGCCTAGGATACCCACGCGTGCGTCGAGGAAGATATTGGAACAAGGAGTAAGAGTTGTTTTGTGAAACCGGGCATGGATCTGGTTGACTGACCTTGCTGGTCCTCAACGGATGAGTCCATGGCTCTTTTATATGGATCTGTTGGTTGATCTTGCTGATCTTCAACGAGAGTCCATCTTGATAAGTGATTATATTGCCGAGTATTATGGGCTAGGAACTATGGAAACGGCCTCTGTGTGGACAGGTGGTGAGCGTTCTAGTTGCCAATGATGCCATAGATACTCTGATGAAGGAATGATGGAAAATTATGAATCAACTGGATAAATTGGGAGATTGTGATCAGTGGTACTATGGTTTCATTAAAGGATTGTTTTAAAGTTAGCTGATGCTAAGAAAAAGGCAATTTTCATATTGGGTGTGTAAGTGGTGTGGCTAGTTTTATGTTTGCATGAAATTCCGGCTAGGGGGCCTTGGAACTCTTTTCCTTGGTACCCGGGACAAAACCTAACCAAATTCCAAATTGGATCCCATCACTACAGTGGTTGGGCGGTTGGCTAACCCATGGGATCGGATGGGGTTAGGCTGGACTGATGGATCCGTAAACCGAGACTCAATTTCTGTTATTACGATAGATGAAGTAAGTCCCGGATAGTAATTGTTCTATGGATAGGAATCAACGGCTGTGCCTCTTGATGGGGAAAAAAGCGTTGATCCCAATGATCCAAGTGCAAGTTTCTTCCTTGATCCGACCGAGTATCTTTATAGGTGCAGTTGGATCAGCGTGATCAGTAATGATCTTGACTACGTTAGAGTAAAAAATTATCCTGGTGGAATCGCCCGTGCTTTTCGGGTAAGGGAAGTTTTTTCCGGGTTCGGTTTTGGAAAAACCGACGGATTAGTCTCTTGTCCGGATATCCGTGGACGAGGCCCCGAGTGTGAGACCCCTACCCACGCATGATGTGCTACTTCCGCTGCTAGTACCCCGAATCCGTTGATCGGTGGGGAACAGGGATCTCACAGTTGGTATCAGAGCAGGTTTTGAAAGCTAATAAAGATAATTAAATTCTTATCTGAAATTGGTAATAAGAATTCAGAAATAGCATTTTCATAATGTATTTTCATCCCGTAAGCTTCTTTAATGAAGAAATTTTAATCAAAGAAATTGTTTTTATAGATGGAAGTTCCACATTTATCTGGTATTCCCGACCTCACCCAGTCTCAAGATATGATTGCATTTGCCTTCGAGCATCTCATCTCTTCCGCTTCAACTCAAACAAGCCGAGTAAGACTTGCACGCCATTTTAAGGATTTATATTTTCCTACCCCAGTGGAGAGAATACAACATAAGTGGGTTGCAGGGCAATATGTCCACGCTCATTGCAACCGCCATACAATGCTGTGGTAGAATCTCTCATTGACTATGATCCTGTTAAAGCTGAAAATGGTGCGTGGTGTCATTCTATATCATTCGACACCTCAAAATTTTAGACTTTCATGTCAAATTTATAGACTCCTTAGTCGATTTATCCCTAAGGAGAAAATAATAATTTCCTTCGCAGTTAGAGAACTTATGTAACAGGGCATGACTATGGCCCAGTACCGTCGTCTTATACGTCTCTCGAAGAGATTTTGAATTTTGGAGCCGAACCACTCTATGTAATTATTGCAACTTGTATATAAATATACAAATTTTTTTTTACGGACGATCGGATAAAGAAAAATCTATTTATCAGACTTAAGTCATAGATCTCCAATAAGATCAACTGAGGAGAAAATTATGTCAAAAGTTTATCAAGACGCACAAAAAGGTTGTAATTGTTTGATATAATTCATACAAATTGTTAATTCAAATTGAAATTCGTAAATTAGTAATTGGGTCTTCAATTGGAAGTACCGCAATTGTATGGAACCCTGACTTGCTTGAGACCTAGACATGATGGTATTTACCTTATAGTTTCGAGTATCATGACTATCCGTATATACCGAGGGTATAACTGCAGCTCTTTACCGATAGTATATACGAGTAAATCTAAGACTTGAAATTATAAGCGTTAATGCTATCCAGATGATGATTTCGAATGTGGTTGATATGATTTTTAATTCTGTTTGAGAATTAATGAATTGAATTGGATTCTGATTGAAAAATGACGATTTTTGAAATTTAGTTGAAATGTAATAAGCTGAGCGAAACCACAATGAGGATGAATGGGACGAGTCCCAGTGATGATATTCATAACTGGAATGATGATAATGATTTCAGCAAATCACTATGAGATTAGTGGATTGTGCTGTCAGATTGCTACTGTTAACACTTGAGACGGTAGATTAAGTTAAGGGATGACAAATTGAGAACTTGCTTAACTAAAATTCCTGTGGAGGAATGTTCAGAAGGAAAATTTTCAGACTAATGGGCCATTATCGTGTTAAAGATATGAATGATATGATCTGAATGAATTGTTATTTAATGATGAGTTCTATATAAGGGATAATTATCCCCGTATTCTGTTGGGTTGACCAGAATATAAGGAACCCCAGAATAAATTGGATCTTAAGAAAAAGAGTTGTCCTCTACCTTGCGAGATGAGGACATCTCGCACTTTTCAAGTGGGGTAGAATGTAAGATTCTCCCCCAGCCTTAGAGGTATACAGGAGTAAGAATCTCCCTTTCTGATCTTATAATTATTCTCTCTCTAAAATAAAAGAAAGATTCTGTTTAAAAAAGGAAGAACCTTTTTCCTGAATACTTCTCAAGAGTCCCACCTGTTTTAAGATTCAGAACAATGAGTTCAGAAGGAGAATCGATGTTTTGGATATCAAGGTTTTGGTCTTCATTCGAGTACGGCCCAAAAGAAGTTCTTTATCTCTTGGGAAGAAGTTATCTCCCAGATATTGTGGACCAAAGAAAGTAGGTGATTTAGCTTACGAGCTTCTTTTATCTCCTCATCTCAAAGTTTGAATGCCTTCTATAGAAAAATGTGCCAAACCCAAATCATGGAAAGACGGTAAAACTTCAGTGGCAAGTTACCGTTGGCTTCTAAGTTACGCTAGCTCCTTCCTTTATATAAGTCGTAACTTATACTTGTCGTTCACAGTAATCTTACTTCCATCGATCTCCTTTCTTTCTTAATCTCCTTCATGGCTTGGCAACAAGAATTAGTTTTATCCATGATGATTTCTCACCTTCAAGACGCAAGGGAGTCTGTGAAGAAAGATTTTATAGAGCAGTATGAGCGCTCACTTTTCCCTCACTTGGGAACTTCTGTAGCGCAGACAAAATGGCGGACCTATCAAGACATAACTAGGGTAACACCCTGGGGTCAGCAGCACTTTCGTAACAATGTCCGCTTGGCCATGGTTATTGAAGCTTTGGGTTTGGGTCCCCGATACTACTGCGTCATGAGATCAAGGCATCCTGGGTTTTCTGAGCGGGTCTTCTTACTGGCGTGTTTTCTTCCTCATGAGAAGATATGCCTTTACCCCGTTTTTGGCTTGCCTCTCAGAGGTCCTTTTCTTAGAACACCTCATACCACTGAGATAGGCACAGCAATAACCCACAGAATCATTCCCATAGATGAGTTACCTTATACTTGTGCAGCTTGTGAGGACTGCTTTTGTGACCATATGATGGACGGGCTTATGGAAGTGTAAAGAGTTCCTCTATCTTTACTGTATAAGTTCCGAGAATGAATAAAGTTTAAATCTTGTTCGTATTTTGAATCTTGCTCTCTTTAAGACTTATCTTGGTGGTTAATCTTGATTAAAATTTTTCTCTAACTCTCATATTCATGCATCTTGCGAAATTATCCCAGTTTGCGAGATGAGGACATCTCGCATTTTTTTAAGTGGGGTAGAATGTAAGATTCCTCCCCCACCCCCTTTTTGATGTCTAGTATCTTTCCCTGTAATCAATCCCTCTTCAGAAATATAAAGACCTTGTTTCTATCTGTTTTAGCCTAGAGAGAGAAAAATATTCTAGAGAGAGAATATTCAGATTTTGAATATTTTTGGATAGAAAAATATCTCTTCTAATTCAGATGAGTTCCCCTGAAACAGAAATTCAAAAAGAATTTTCCAATGTGCAATTGGAATTAATTGAAAATAGCTATAAAGAACCTTAGCCTAAGGGTCTAGATTTTCAGAAATCCTTAGACTATGGTCCAATTAAGGTTCCTATGGACCAATAGCATCAATCCATGTGTAGGGAGGAGATAAATCCAACTTGTAAAAAGAAAATACCCAAAAATGAGTAAATGCTCACATGAGGTGAAGAGTTGAAAATGTACAAGGTTTATTAGTAAAAAAACTATGAGCAATATTAAAAGTATGACATATGTAAGGAAGAGGAGTTCTTTAAAGGAGATGCATATTTCACATAAGATGAAGAGTTGAAAATGTACAAGGTTTATTAATAAAAAATTATGAGCAATATTAAAAGTATGACATATGTAAGGAAGGGGAGTTCTTTAAAGGAGGTGCATATTTCACATAAGATGAAGAGTTGAAAATGTACAAGGTTTATTAGTAAAAAACTATGAGCAATATTAAAAATATGACATATGTAAGGAAGGGGAGTTCTTTAAAGGAGGTGCATATTTCACATGCTTGAATGAGTTTTAAACTCATAAAAATTGAGATATTTCATCTCTCCTCTCTCCTCATTCAAGTCTAGTTCCAAAAAGTTAGCTTAACTGACCTAAAAATGGTCAAATATTGACCAAACTGATTTAGAAAATTCTAGAATCAGTTTGTTTGGTTAGGAGCTCAATTTTTCCTATAAATAGGAGCCTCACCCTTGTTGAAAAATATAGAGTGTTTATGCATCGTTACTCTACTCCACCTAAGCCAAGAACTGTGAATTCATTTAATAATTCACTAGTTTTTGGAGCTTCCCTCTTTCTTCAATCCCCATTAGTGGCTCCATCAACATACTTAACCAATTGATTGGTTGGGGGCCTCTACCGTGAACAAAGAATCAAGCAAGTTGTAAGGTAATTAGTGAATATTGATCTTTCTATAATTTCTCAATGTTTCTCTCTTCTCAACCCCTCTCAAGCTTGAGAAGTTTAATTGGTATGGTTCTTTTTAAATGCTATTGAAGTTTGAATAGTAGTGAAGAGTTACATAATGCTATTGAAGTTAATTTTCATTTATGTTTAAATTCTAATGATTTTTATGTAAATTCTCTCTCTCACTCAAGAAATGGTCATACTCATGACCCATTCTCAATCCAAATCAAGCTTTTCATAAAGCTTTTCCTTAACCCAAGATTAAGCTATGCTTGAGGCCAAATTAATGGCTTTTTTCTATGCTTTTAGTTTATGTATATTAATGATTCAATCCATTATGGATTAATAATCCAATTAGAGATTATTTTAATTATTTCCTTAATGATAAGCATTATCCCTTAGAAAAATTGAGATTTATCAGTCATAGCAGCGGAGCTATGGCAAAATTTTTATAAAAATTATGCATAAAATAATCTCATTCAAAGCATAAAAAGAGGACTTCCTACCATATTCTAGGAATTATCATCCTAGATTAATTGAAAGAATTTCATTACAATCATGGAGAAATTGAATTTTAATATTATGCATAATGGATAAATTTTTATATCAAAAGTGTTATTTTTACCATTTTTATTTCATGCATAGAAGTATGCATAATGGATAAATTTTTATATCAAAAGTGTTATTTTTACCATTTTTATTTCATGCATAGAAGTATGCATAATGGATAAATTTTTATATCAAAAGTGTTATTTTTATCATTTTTAATTTTCATGCATAGAAGTATGCATAAAAGAAATTTTTTTATATCAAAAGTGTTACTTTTATCATTTTTAATTTTCATGCATAGAAGTATGCATAAGAGTTGATTATTTTATTATAAAAGTGTGACTTTTATCATAATTGAATCTCATGCATAGAGGTATGTATAAAAGTTGATTATTTTATTGTAAGAGTGTTACTTTTATCATATTGGATTTCATGCATATAGGTATGCATAAAAGATATTCTTTTTATACTAAAAGTGTGATTTTCCTCATAAATGGATTTTATGCTTAACTTAGATGCATAAGAGAAATTCTTTTATTCTAAAAGTATAATTCCCTACCAAATTGAAATCATGCATAAGAAGATGCATAAAAGATTGATTTTAATTTCGAAAGTGTTAGTCTCCTTAAATGGAATTTATGTATAAATAAATGTGTAGAGAAATCTTATATCAAATAAAAGAATTCTCTTTATATAAAAAAAAAAAGATATGAAATGTGATAAGATGTGATAAGAGGTGTATGAGATGTGATAAGAATTGATAAGATGTGATAAGAGGTGTATGAGATGTGATAAGAATTGATAAGATGCGTATGGAAAGTGATAGGATGTGATAAGAGGTGTGATAAGAGGTGATAAGATGCTTATGAAATAAGTTAGGATGTGATAAGATGAATTAAGATGTGTATGGGGGGATGAGGTAAGAAGTGTATGTGATAGGATAAGATGTATATGGGTTGTGATAGGGCGAGAATGGATGTGATGTAAAAGATTAGATGTGAAAGTATATGGGGTTATATAAATGGGAATGTGAAAATGGATGTATGTATGTGGATGTGTGGATATGGAGATGGGAGTGTGGATGTATGAACATGAAAATGGATATATGCATGAAGATGTATATGCATAGATGTAAATGTGGATGTAGATGTGGATGTAGATGTGAATGTGGAATGTGGATGTATAGATGTGGATGTATGGGAATGTGGATGTGGATGTATGTGAATGTGAATGTAGATGTGGATGTATAGATGTGAATGTGGAATGTGGATGTGGATGTATGTATGTATGTGGATGTAGATGTGGATGTATGGATGTGTATGTATGAATGTGGATATGGGATGTGGATGTATAAATGAGGATGTGAAAATGGAGGTAAGCATGTAGATGTGGATGCATGTATGTGAATGTGAATGTAGATGTGAATGTGGAATGTGGATGTATAGATGTGGATGTATGGGAATGTGGATGTGGATGTATGTGAATGTGAATGTAGATGTGGATGTATAGATGTGAATGTGGAATGTGGATGTGGATGTATGTATGTATGTGGATGTAGATGTGGATATATGGATGTGTATGTATGAATGTGGATATGGGATGTGGATGTATAAATGAGGATGTGAAAATGGAGATAAGCATGTAGATGTGGATGTATGGATGTGAATGTGGATGTGGATGTGGATGTATGGATGTGGATATGGATGTGAATATATGATATGTGATGTGAAGGAATCTGAAGTGAAGAGATGGAAAAGGAGGTGATTGGATGAGTACACATATACATGGAATGTGGAATAAGTAATGTGGATTAATGAGGGATAATGTGGAAAAATGAGAGTTAATATAGAAACTGTATTTGTAAACTGTTTATAAATGCTGTTTGTAAATGGCTGTTTTATGTCAAGAATGCTGGGGAAGCATTTTGACCGTCTTGTGATTAAGGTCGTGGAGACCTAACTGATAAAGTTGCAACTGCTGATGGAGAGTCAATGGAGGACGTCTCGCGTAGCAAGGTCGACCGAGGTCTTGACCAGCCTCGGTTCGATTAAAATGGTGAGCTTCCGGTACGGTGGATGAGGGACCAAGGAAGCGGCCTATGAGTGAAGCGCTAGGTCACCTGCGAAGGATCCTAGAGGGTGCTGACCATACGGTGCTCGGGCTCTGGGTCGCCTAGGATACCCACGCGTGCGTCGAGGAAGATATTGGAACAAGGAGTAAGAGTTGTTTTGTGAAACCGGGCATGGATCTGGTTGACTGACCTTGCTGGTCCTCAACGGATGAGTCCATGGCTCTTTTATATGGATCTGTTGGTTGATCTTGCTGATCTTCAACGAGAGTCCATCTTGATAAGTGATTATATTGCCGAGTATTATGGGCTAGGAACTATGGAAACGGCCTCTGTGTGGACAGGTGGTGAGCGTTCTAGTTGCCAATGATGCCATAGATACTCTGATGAAGGAATGATGGGAAATTATGAATCAACTGGATAAATTGGGAGATTGTGATCAGTGGTACGATGGTTTCATTAAAGGATTGTTTTAAAGTTAGCTGATGCTAAGAAAAAGGCAATTTTCATATTGGGTGTGTAAGTGGTGTGGCTAGTTTTATGTTTGCATGAAATTCCGGCTAGGGGGCCTTGGAACTCTTTTCCTTGGTACCCGGGACAAAACCTAACCAAATTCCAAATTGGATCCCATCACTACAGTGGTTGGGCGGTTGGCTAACCCATGGGATCGGATGGGGTTAGGCTGGACTGATGGATCCGTAAACCGAGACTCAATTTCTGTTATTACGATAGATGAAGTAAGTCCCGGATAGTAATTGTTCTATGGATAGGAATCAACGGCTGTGCCTCTTGATGGGGAAAAAAGCGTTGATCCCAATGATCCAAGTGCAAGTTTCTTCCTTGATCCGACCGAGTATCTTTATAGGTGCAGTTGGATCAGCGTGATCAGTAATGATCTTGACTACGTTAGAGTAAAAAATTATCCTGGTGGAATCGCCCGTGCTTTCCGGGTAAGGGAAGTTTTTTCCGGGTTCGGTTTTGGAAAAACCGACGGATTAGTCTCTTGTCCGGATATCCGTGGACGAGGCCCCGAATGTGGGACCCCTGTCCCGTGCGAGAAGTGCTACTTCCGCTGCTAGTACCCGAACCCGTTGCTCGGTGGGAACAGGGGGATCTCACAATCTCACTGGTTACTCATGGTGGAAGGAGAACCAGTGTTTTGAAGACACCTAGTAGTGATCCAGATGTATGAAGGTCTACGAGGGTTAGATACTCTGTTTTGACAGGCTGAGATATGATGGATATATAGTCCATCATTATGCTTATATGGTAAAAGCAATATAGGAGTTGGAGTCCACTTGTTTTGAGCAAGCACATGGAAATAAAAATTTCCATGGATGAGAACATGGAAACATTGGATATAAATGAAACATGGGAGTTAGTGCCTTAGCCTAAGGAAAAGAAGGCAATTAGATGTAAGTGGGTGTATGGAGTCAATCATAACTCGGAAGGATAAGTAAGAGAAGTTATAATGCAAGATTGGTTACCAAGGGTTCTTATGGCATTGACTATGATGAGACATTCAGCCTGGTTGTGAGAATGACAATACTGATGAGAGCTGTCTTTGCTATGGTTGGCCATTATATCAAATGGATGTAAAAAATATATTCTTGCATGCTAACTTGCAAGAAAAATTATACATGATGCATCCACCAGGTTTTATGAGAGTGATACACACCCAGTTTGTGTGCAGGTTATGCAAAGCCTTGTATAGCTTGAAATAGGTACCCAGAGTATGGTAAAACGAGATTGATTACCATTAGATTTCAGATATCCAATGCACATTTTTCACTCAATGTGAAAAAGATAAATAGAGGGATCATGTTATTAGTCATTTATGTGGATGACTTGATTATCATTTTTGCTAGTGATGTTGACAAACATTTTAGTTCCATTGGAGTAGAATACAAAGCTTTCCATACATAAATGCACATAATGGATAGATTTTGGATGACCCCACTATGTACATGCACATAGGAAGTAGCTTGATCTACATGATCATTACTAGGCCATGAGTCAATTTATGTAGGCTCCCAAGAAGCCACACATGGATGTGGCTATACGAATTCTCAAGTATATGAAGTCCATAGGTAATTTTGGACTTTTCTATGAGGCTGGCACATAGATACAGCTATTTAAGTACACAAGTGATGATTGGGCTCGTAGTGTCGCAATAGACATGAGATATACCAATGGCTTTATATTTTCTTTTAGGAGTGGTGTTGTGAGTTGGAGTAGCAAAAAATAACCGATAGTTGCCTTGTTAAGTATAGAGATAGAGAGAACATGGGTGCTTCTTATGGCAGCTTCTCGTGAGACAGCTTGGTTTTAGAAGCTACTTGGTGATATGGGTGTGAGTTGGAGTAGCAAAAAATAACCGATAGTTGGAGTAGCAAAAAATAACCGATATACCAATGGCTTTATATTTTCTTTTAGGAGTGGTGTTGTGAGTTGGAGTAGCAAAAAATAACCGATAGTTGCCTTGTTAAGTATAGAGATAGAGAGAACATGGGTGCTTCTTATGGTAGCTTCTCGTGAGACAGCTTGGTTTTAGAAGCTACTTGGTGAGCTCGTGGATAGGTCTATTATCATTTATTGTGACAATATGAGTAGTATACAATTGGCTAGTAACCCAATCTATCATGCTAGGACAAAGCACATTGAGGTGCATTATCACTTTTGAGGAGGGAGCAGGTTCTAGAAGATGATATGGATTTGGTATATGTCAGCACAGAGGATTAGATGGCTGAAATCTTTATGAAGGAATTAGGCACAATGAATCTTCGCAAGTTTAAGAGCTTACTTAGAGTACAATGTGTGGAGTTGAGATTAAGGAGTGTTGAGATAACAAACTCAACTAGTGATATGGACATTGATGACCCATCTGGGTGATAGCTTCCACACTTATGCCACTCTGGCATGATTGGTGAGATTATGGTTGATATGTTGCTAGTGGATGATAGATTGTGTGATAGACATATTTGGATGACTAGAGGATGGCATTGTTAATAGTGCTAACTCATATAGTAGGAGAGTACTTTTCCTTAGTATATACTCTTATCTTTATGACATACTAGATTAAGAGAAGAAGAAGATAGAAGCAAACTTAGCCATCTATCTCTGTCTTTGATCTCTCTCTCTCTCTCTCTCTCTCTCTCTCTCTCTCTCTCTCTCTCTCCATACTAGATTAAGAGAAGAAGAGATAGAAGCAAACTTAGCCATCTATCTCTGTCTTTGATCTCTCTCTCTCTCTCTCTCTCTTGTGTGTGAGTTAGCTTGCAAGGAACTCAAGCTCTCCCTCTCCCCCACATTCTCTTTAATACATCACTTCTCATGCCATGACTTAAAAGCCGCATGTTGCTATGTGAGGAGTGACATCCTTTTCTTTTAGAAGCTCGAGCTCCTCCTCATCACACCTAAAATAAGCTCCTAGTATCCTTTTTCCATGAGGAAGTTTCTCAACTTGAACTCCATGCTTGGAAGTTATTCTTGTCCAACTTCTCACTCACAATCTAGGATAGACTATCCGACATGTTTTCCTATAGGTAATTGATATAATAATGCTTGCAAATAGTTCTATGCATACACCAAACCTATAATCTCTAACACAGCGGTAGTGGTACTGCAAACTTGTTACATTGCAATTGTATGTTATAGACCAAACTTGTAATCTCCAACACATCGGTAGCAATACTGTAAGCTTGTTATACTGTAGGCCCAAAACGCATCTGAATCACCTCAAAATGCACACAACAGTGTCTTCTTCCTTCGCTTGGGAGGATGGCCTGTAGCTCTCACAGCTACCCAAGGTGTTACTCCAAAATCAACGATGGAAAGAGATTGGATTACCATTTCCCTTGTATTGCTTCCTTTACTTGCTTCTTGAGCTCTTCACATGAACCGATGCTCTGATTCCATGAGAAGAATGTAGGGGAAAGGGTGAGCTTGAGCTCCGTGCAAACAAAGGCACACACAACACAAGAGTAAACAAACAAACAAGAGAGAGGGATGGCACAGAAACAGACAAGAGAGATGGATGGCTGTATTTTCTTCTATTCTCTTCTCTTCTCTACAACCATAACATAAAGAGATAACAATGCAAACTATAAGGGAAAGTACAACATAAAGAGGATAACAATGTATAGTATAAGGGAAAGTACTCTCCTGCTCTATAAGGAAAAGTATAACATAAAGAGAGAACAATGCATACTATAAGGGAAAGTACTCTCTTACTATAACATACAAAGGTCAGGGCCATAGTGTAAACTGACTACATGAGCTAGCATTATAACCATGTCATAACTCTAATACACCAAAGTGTAGCCTATAAACCAATGGCGATATATCACCCATAATCTCACCAACGATACCAGTGGCATAACTATGGAGTTGTCATCTTGTCATATCACCAAGATCTGCACTAGTTGAGCTTGATATCTCATTAAATTTTCTAGGTGTGGCCATGTATTCCTGTTGCATTCGAGGGGATAGGGCGTATGCCACTTGGATTGGACTCTTATGTAACCTATGGGGCTGGGTAGTTCCTAGTGTCAATAAAACTTCCTTGGGTGTGCCATTGGTTGATCTTCTATTGGGCAAACAAGGAATCCAATTGTTGGTTCACCATACGGATTTTGTCCATGTCAAGGGGATATCCAGGTGACTATGGAAGTTGCCTTGGAATGTGAGATCTCATGCGGTTGGCAGTTATGTGAGAGCCGCTTCTCATGGACAGGTCAGGACACCCCTGGGTTCTTCCCACTATCATCTTCGTTAGCTTCTTTTGAAGTAGTCTGCGATGGTTTCTCATTGAGATCAAGCCCTTTATGGAATGATTCAAGGATGGAGGGCTCATGAATGATCAACACCTTTCTCATGTCATGGGAAACTTGGATGCTCATCCACTATCTTAGAGAAAAGGTAACTGCATTGACACTGGCTAGCACTTGAGAAGACCCACTTCTCATTTGTCACCACCACGAGAGTTGTATATGTAGATATTGGGAGCCTCAAGAGAAGATACCATGCTAGTCTCTTAAGACACCAATCCTCTCTCATAATCTCTTACACATCCACTCATATGCAAGCCAAAGAAGCACAAGAAGGCAAGTGGATCACACACACACACACTCTCTCTCACACAATCACAATAGCATTTACAAAGAGGCAAGAGGGAAAATAACTTGGGCATAAGGAAGCAAGAGCGTCAATGACAGGGTGTCAAATTACATTTAGGTTGGTTAAGTAGCTCAAAGTCCCTTCCTGCAAAGCCATTCCCCCTTGCTTTTTCCATTTCCCTTGCTCCCAATTGTGTTCAAGCTACATGAACCCCTTCAAGAAGTTGTGAGTCTAAGACCCCTAATAAGAACGGGAAGACTGTATGAAATTTGGTACTTGGCAAAGCTTAATTTGTGGAGAGGTAAGTTGTGAGTCTAAGACCCCTAATAAGAATGGGAAGACTGTATGAAATTTGGTACTTGGCAAAGCTTAATTTGTGGAGAGGTAAGTGTGAAGGAGAATTTGCCACAATAATTTGAAAGTGATAAGGAAAGAGACTCATGAACTCTGATAGGGGTTTGATGTCTTTGAGAGAGATAAAAGCTAGGCCATTCCACACTAGAAAGGTTTAGCTAGGCATTAGCTTATCTTAATAAGAATCTAAAGGTAGGGGAAAGAAAGCACTACAAGGGTGATTTGCCAAGAGCATAGTTTCTCTTACCTTGCTGGATCTTCTTTTCTTCCTTAACCCTCCCAGTATAACCTTCTCTCTATTTTCTTGATCTCATCATTGTCTATCCCTCCCTCCTTTCCCCTCCGTTCCCCCACCCTATATTATCGACCAACTTACAAGGCTAGGAGTCTAAAGTTTAAGGTGTGGTGTAGTGTGTAAGGGGGGACGAAGAACATTGACTATAATGTCGGTTCACGGTTGTTGGAGTTTGCACTCCTTTCACACTACACCACACCTTAAGCTTTAGACTCCTAGCCTTGTAAGTTGTTCGATAATATAGGGTGGGGGAACACACTGTGTAGAGGGAAAAGGAAGGAAGGATAGACAATGATGAGATCAAGAAAATAGAGAGAAGGTTATACAGGGAGAGTTAAGGAAGAAAAAGAAGATTAAGCAAGGTAAGAGAAATTGTGCTCGTGGCCCTTGTATTACTTTTCTTTCCCCTACCTTTAGACTCTTATGAAGATAACCTAATTCCTAGCTAAACCTTTCTAGTGTGGAATGGACTAGCTTTTATCTCTCTCAAAGACATCAAACCCCTATCAGAGTTCATGAGTTTCTTTCCTATATATTTTTATTGGTTTTTGTTTTGTTTAGTCGAGCCTAAAATTAAAAAGATAAAGCAAAACAAAGTAAGTCAACACATCTACTCTACTGAAGTAGGCAAATAAACAAAAAAGATGATACAAGGAAATTTATAAAGGGACTTACCTATGTTGCAAATCGAAGAAGCTCTCCGGAAACATAGTGTTTGTAGCTCACGCTTCTCCAACTTCCATGCTTTTTTCTAAGATCTCACAACCTTAGACTACAGAAATCATCTCAATTATTGAACAAGGGTAAATCCTGTTTGTTGTCGATCCGCGATTCCCCTTGTCCTTGTTCCGAGTTTATACTCAATGTGTTCGAAAATTTCCTACATCCTCAAGTGTCATCAACTCTACAAGTTGAGCAAAGGTGTTGTCATAGTTGTGCAATGCCATATAATAGGACATGAGAATGACGATCATGGTGAGAATGAGGATCACACCGTTGGGGGGGGGGGGGTGGGGGGGATTACGAAGAACATTGACTATAATGTTGGTTTATGCTTGTTGGAGTTTTCACACTACACCACACCTTAAGCTTTAGACTCCTAGCCTTGTAAGTTGGTCGATAATATAGGGTGGGGGAACACACTATGTGTAGAGGGGAAAGGAAGGAAGGATAGACAATGATGAGATCAAGAAAATAGAGAGAAGGTTATATAGGGAGGGTTAAGGAAGCAAAAGAAGATTAAGCAAAGTAAGAGAAACTGTGCTCTTGGAAAAATCAACCTTGTAGTGTTTTTCTTTCCCCTACCTTCTTTGGACTCTTATGAAGATAACCTAATGCCTAGTTAAGCCTTTCTAGTGTGGAATGGCCTAGCTTTTATCTCTCAAAGACATCAAACCCCTACCAGAGTTTATGTGTCTCTTTGCTATATTAATTTTATTGGTTTTTATTTTGTTTAGTTGAGCCTAAAATTAAAAAGATAAAGGAAAACAAAGTAAGTCAACACATCTACTGTACTGAAGTAGGAAAATAAACAAAAAAGATGATACAAGGAAATTTATAAAGGGAAGTACCTATGTTGCAAATCGACGAAGAAGCTCTCCAAGGAAACATAGTGTTTGTAGCTCAAGCTCCCATGCTTTTGTTAAAGATTTCACAACCTTAAACTACATAAATCATCTCAATTATTGAACAAGGGTAAATCCTGTTTGTTGTCCATCCACAATTCCCCTTATCCTTGTTCTGAGTTTACACTCAATGTGTTTGAAAATTTCCTACATCCACAAGTGTCATCAACTCTACAAGTTGAGCAAAGGTGTTGTCATAGTTGTGCAATGCCATATAATAGGACATGAGAATGATGATCATGGTGAGAATGAGGATCACACCGTTGGATTACGAAGAACATTGACTATAATGTCAGTTCATGCTTGGTGGAGTTTGCACTCCTTTCACACTACACCAGACCTTAAGCTTTAGACTCCTAGTTTTGTAAGTTGGTCGATAATATAGGGTGGGGGAGCACACTATGTGCAGAGGGGAGAGGAGGGAAGGATAGACAATGATGAGATCAAGAAAATAGAGAGAAGGTTATATAGGGAGGGTTAAGGAAGCAAAAGAAGATTAAGTAGAGTAAGACAAACTGTGCTCTTGGCCAAATCGACCTTGTAGTGTTTTTCTTTCCCCTACCTTTAGATTCTTATGAAGATAAACTAATGCCTAGCTAAGCCTTTCTAGTGTGGAATGGCCTAGCTTTTATCTCTTTCAAAGACATCAAACCCCTATCAGAGTTTATGTGTCTCTTTGCTATATTAATTTTATTGGTTTTTGTTTTGTTTAGTGGAGCCTTAAATTAAAATGATAAAGGAAAACAAAGTAAGTCAACACATCTACTCTACTGAAGTAGGAGAATAAACAAAAAATATGATACAAGGAAATTTAGAAAGGGACTTACCTTTGTCGCCAATCGAAAAAGCTCTCCAAGGAAACAAAGTGTTTGTCGCTCAAGCTTCTCCAACTTCCGCACTTTTCTTTAAGATTTCACAACCTTAAGCTACAGAAATCATCTTGATTATTGAACAAGGGTAAATCCTCTTTGTTGTCGGTGCACAATTTCCCTTGTCCTTGTTTTGCGTTACACTCTATCTGTTTGAAAATTTCCTACATCCACAAGTGTCATCAACTCTATAAGTTTAGCAAAGGTGTTGTCATAGTTGTGCAATGCTTTTCTTTAAGATTTCTATAGCTTAAGGTTGTGAAATCTTAAAGAAAAGCATGGAAGTTGGACACTATGTTTTCTTGGAGAGCTTCTTCGATTTCTGACAAAGGTAAGTCCCTTTCTAAATTTCCTTGTATCAACTTTTTTCTTTATTGTCCTACTTCAGTAGAGTAGATGTGTTGACTTACTTTGTTTTCCTTTATCTTTTTTATTTTAGGCTCACCCTATCTTATCGACCAACTTACAATGCTAGGAGTCCAAAGCTTAAGGTGTGGTGTAGTGTGAAATGAGTGCAAACTCCAACAAGCATGAACCGACATTATAAACAATGTTCTTCGTAACCCCCCCCAATGATGTGATCCTCATTCTCACCACCATGATCATCACTCTCGTGTCCCATTATATGGCATTGCACAACTACGACAACACCTTTGCTCAATTTGTAGAGTTGATGACACTTGTGGATGTAGGAAATTTTCAAACACACAGAGTGTAAACGCGAAACAAGGACAAGGGAAATTGTGGACCGACAAGAAAGAGGATTTACTCTTGTTCAATAATTGAGATGATTTTTGTAGCTTAAGGTTGTGAAATCTTAAAGAAAAGCATGGAAGTTGGAGAAGCTTGAGCTACAAACACTATGTTTCCTTGGAGAGCTTCTTCGATTTCCCACAAAGGTAAGTCCCTTTCTAAATTTCCTTGTATCATCTTTTTTCTTTATTCTCCTACTTCAGTAGAGTAGATGTGTTGACTTACTTTGTTTTCCTTCCCTCCTTTCCCCTCTGCACATTGTGTTTCCCCTCTGCACATTGTGTTTCCCCACCATATCTTATCGACCAACTAAAAATGCTAGGACTCTAAAGCTTAAGGTGTGGTGTAGTGTGAAATGAGTGCAAACTCCAACAAGAATGAACCGACATTGTACTTTGCACACAAACATCAAGCCTGAACGAGGAGGGCAATCTAGCAATAATGATGCTTTCACAAATAGCAACTACAGGGGAACAACATTAACAATACGTATGCATTTGCCTAAAATAGTCTCTTAAGATAGAAATTAGACATTGCCAGCATAGACAAAGCTTCAAGAGGTATAAAAGCATATATACAAATTGAACTCCATTAAAATGCATGTAAATTCTCTAAAAACCGAGCAATGAAGCAACATAACAAGCATTGGAAAGCCATACTAAAATTGCACTCTCACGGACTTTGGCCGCCCTGTGCATCCCAAATTCTTAATAAAATTCTGTGCAGGGAAAGAGGTAGAGAAGGGACCTAGTTGGAAAACAAGGCCATTGCTGTCCATAGAGATGGTTTCAATGTTCCACCACACCTAAAACATATGGATTGATATGCCGTTGAGGTTGTGTAGACGTTCGGCGATGTTCTTCGTAAGCCCCCCCCCCCCCCCCCCAACACTATGATCCTCATTCTCACCATGTTCATCACTCTCGTGTCCCATTATATGGCATTGCACAACTATGACAACACCTTTGCTCAACTTGTGGAGTTGATGACAATTGTGGATGTAGGAAATTTTCAAATACATAGAGTGTAAACATGAAAGAAGGACAAGGGAGATTTTGGACCACCAACAAAGAGGATTTACCCTTGTTCAATAATTGAGATGATTTCTGTAGCTTAAGGTTGTGAAATCTTAAAGAAAAGTATGGAGGTTGGAGAAGCTTAAGCTACAAACACTATGCTTCCTTGGAGAGCTTCTTCGATTTCCTACAAAGGTAAGTCCCTTTCTAAATTTCCTTGTATCATCTTTTTTCTTTATTCTCCTACTTCAGTGGAGTAGATGTGCCGACTTACTTTGTTTACCTTTATCTTTTTAATTTTGGGCTCAACAAAACAAAACAAAAAGCAATAAAAATAATATAAGAAAGAGACTCATGAACTCTGATAGGGGTTTGATGTGTTTGAGAGAGATAAAAGCTAGGCCATTCCACACTAGAAAGGTTTAGGTACGCATTAGGTTATCTTCATAAGAGTCTAAAGGTAGGGGAGAGAAAAGCACTACAAGGGTGATTTGGCAAGAGCACAGTTTCCCTTACTTTGCTTAATCTTATTTTCTTCCTTGACCCTCCCTGTATAACCTTCTCTCTATTTTGTTGATCTCATCATTGTCTGTCCTTCCCTCCTTTCACCTCTGCATAGTGTGTTCCCCCACCCTATATTATTGACCAAGTTACAGGGTTAGGAGTCTAAAGCTTAAGGTGTGGTGTAGTGTGAAAGGAGTGCAAACTCCAACAAGCATAAACCAACATTATAGTCAATGTTCTTCGTACCCCCCCAACAGTGTGATCCTCATTCTCACCCATGATCATCACTCTTGTGTCCCATTATATGGAATCGCACAACTATGACAACACCTTTTCTCAGCTTGTAGAGTTGATGATACTTGTGGATGTAGGAACTTTTCAAACACATAAGAGTGTAAACTCAGAACAAGGATGTTTAGAATAGACCTTTTGGATAGACCTTAGGTGGATTATTTTTCAAGTTATATGTATGGTTTTTTGGTATTATGGGAAGTTGGTTAGCTTTGGGAAGTTGGAAGGTAGAGAGTCGTGGGAAGTCTATATAGTTGGAACCGTTTTGTTCAGTGGTACACGAATATGGTTCTTGGCAGATTTTATGTGTAGCTATGGCGGATTTTGTAATGACAATACAGTTGACAGATTTTGTGCTTCATCTCTTCTAGTCATTTCATTCTGTATTCTGTGTATTGAGAGTGGTGCAAGTGCAGCAGTGTTGTGTGAGACATGTGTGTAGAGTTGTAGTGAAATTCGAAGTAAGATGAAACTATGTTGGTTTGTCAGAGTGAGTGTCATTGTGAAATGTCAGACCTAAGAATGGAGAAAAACTGCTCTACTCAGGCAACAATAAACAGTGGCGACACGGTGCTTATGATGGGTATTCATGGTCGAGTTCACTTTCTTCTATTAGAAGGACGGGTGCTAAGAAGATGCAGAGCAGCAGTAGAAGTGATGGTTGTAGAGGTGGTTATGTTTTCTTGGAAGTCAAATGCTAGAGAATTCACAGCAATTTCTTCATTCGTATTTCACAAGGTGGGCAGCGAGGCAGCAAGGTTTGCAGCAACAAGCAGAAGATGATTGGAATCAAGAACGAGGTGACAAAATTGGAGTCAGATGGTCGACAAATCTGATTTGCAGATAGAAGTCAGAATTTGTAGTCAATTCTGTAGTAGTCAAAATTCAAAAACAATATCTGAATCACAGATGACATTTGATTTGCAGACTGAATCTGCTTTTTTGCAGTGTCGAAAGGTAACTTTTTATGGTAAATTTTTCAAGGAGAAATCATAATATTATCAATTTAAAATATTTCAATCAATTTTAAGCAGCCAATTAAATGAACTTTACGGATCTCGGTACAACATCCGTGGCTCTCCGTTTAGCAAACTTAATGGGTCTCGGATTGGTGTGGTGCATCTTTCTTGAGGGCCGAATATGATTGTTGTATTTTAATTATGTGAGTGTGTCATGGGGGGTAAGAAGAAGAAGAAAAAATGTGAGGTTTGCATGAGTTGGAAGCATGAGGTAGAGGATTGTCCGTGTGCAATTGATGAGTGCTCAAAGGGAGATGCATGTAGGAAATGGTGTATGGTTGACCTATGCACAAAGTTTCATAAAATTATCCATAAAGTGCATACAGCATCAGCTTGGGAGGAAATGAAGAATGCATTGGTGGAAAGGTTAGATAACTTTGAGGATGTCTTGGAGAGTGCATCTGAATGGTTAGCTGATCACAAAGGAGACAGGAAAAAGTCATGTTCCAGTAGGAAAAGCATTGGGAAGTTATAAAAAGCATGTGAGAAGTTGAGAGATGCATATGCGGATGAGTTTGAAGGGGAGTCAAGTGATGATGATGACATTTGGATTGGCATGGAGTTTGAAAGTCATCAAGTGAGAGTACCAAAGATGGTGGAGAAGGAGGTGCAAAAGGAGCTTGGCCAAGAGAGCCTCAAAGAGCCCTTAGATACGTCTAATCTACCACTAGAGTATGCTCATGCAGTGACTATGGAATTTCTGTCAAACATATCTACACAAGAGAATTTGCAGTTGAAAGATGTTGCGGGATCGATACATGAATCCCATAAATAGATTTTGAACTTAGAAACCCAATGTGCTCAACAAACCTTACAGGAGTTTACACATGCTGATTGTGATGGTTTGCGAATTCAAGCAAAAAGTCAGACCATTGTGTCTGATGTTTCCAATGATAACAGAAATCAGACTTTTGATTTTGAATGTTTTGAAGGACATATTTTGATGTCACAGGTTGATATTCAACAAGGAGATGTTTCAATTGCAGAGAATTTTAACAAACAGATTGCTTTTTGTTTTGGACTGAATTGGGTTGAATCAGATAAAGGTCTTATCGATCAGATTGAGCAGGGGGATTGTCATCAAGAGTAAGTCATTGAAGAGTATAAAGCAGGTTTGACAAGTTTGGAGGATCAACATATGATGTTTGACATGTAGGATGATGCAATTTCAAGCTTTAGCTCAATGGATGTGCATTCTGAGCGAGATGTGGGACAGGTTGTTGTCAACCCAAACATACTTTTGTCAGAGGACATGTGTTGTAAAGCTGATGAGCCAATAGAAGTGGATTCTTACAGAATGGGTTGTCAGATGTGGACGATGGGTTGTCAGAATTCAGATTTTCATATGTTTCCAATTTTGTGGTTGCAAGTTGGGTTTAAAAGAATGCATTACAAGGTGCAATGTGATCAGAATTCACTATTTTCAAATCAGATTTCACTGTTTTAGAGTCAAATTTCAAAGGATGTTGAGGAGGAAATTCCGTCAGGTTCAGAAAATTTGCACAAAGGTGTGAAATATGTAGATGACACTTTTTTGTATAGTTCAGAACTAATGTCAGATCATTTCAGACAGAAAAAACAG
Source organism: Cibotium barometz (assembly GCF_041138505.1). NCBI lineage: Eukaryota > Viridiplantae > Streptophyta > Polypodiopsida > Cyatheales > Cibotiaceae > Cibotium > Cibotium barometz. The sequence continues at coordinate 35,282,850 of NC_141073.1, read as the reverse complement.
ATCTTGGTTGATTGTCAAGGCGGACTTGTACCTAGTTTTGCAGAGGACAAAATAGCTGAAATATGCTATTTCAAAGTTGGAGGATAGTTTGAGGATTGCTAATCCAATCTTAGATCATGCAAAAGTGTTAAATCGGATTCAAGAGGATTTTCAGAAAAAGATTTTACCGAATGATTTGACAAAAATTCTGCCAGGTGTTCAGAAAATTCCACCCCATGTTTTGGAAGTATTTAGAAACTTCTTCTTTTCAAGGAGATTCAGATCATCAGAGATTGAGAAGTGCAGGGAGGAGGATTCAGAATTCAGATTTTCATGTGTTGTAGTCTTTGAAGTTGCTGATTGGGCAACGAAGAATGCATTATAGGATGCATAGTGATCAGTTTTTATGGTTTGTGGATCAGATCACATCTAAACAGGTTCAGAGGATTCCAGAGGATTATATGTGGATTATTTACTTGATTTTTATGGAATTTTCAGATTTCAGAGCAAACTTGGTTTGTATACATCTCAGTAGGTTTCTTGCATATTGGTGTCACATTTTCATAGCAGATGGCCAAATAAACCTACAGGAGCTGATTGAGGCTGATTTTGATGGTTGGAGGATTCAAGCGGAATGCCAAATTCATCAATGGGAAGTTGCAAAAAATGTTGAGGGTCAAAGTTTTGGTTTTGAAGTGTCTCAATCTCTGATTTTGCTATCAAAGGTTCAATCTAATCTTAAATATGTTTTCATTGTGTTTTAAAATGCAGAGGAAGCAATATTTCAATGAACGGATAGGAAGTCAAATCAACAAAAAGTCAGTAGTGCAGCAGATTAGTCAGAAATCAGTAGAGCATTATGTTTCAAATGGAAAGTCAGCACATATGCAAAATTTCAAAGAGGAGGATGTTCTGATGGTGTTTATGTTGATTTTGTTTTATCTTTTTGCAAGATTCTGTGCTTGTCTAGTTTACGGATTAAGGGATTGTGGGTCTGATGTCAACCATTGGCTCAAGCCACCGAGCTGTGCAAGGTGTTTAGAATAGACCTTTTGGATAGACCTTAGGTGGATTATTTTTCAAGTTATATGTATGGATTTTTGGTATTTTTGGAAGTTGGTTAGCTTTGGGATCTTGGAAGGTAGAGAGTCGTGGGAAGTCTATATAGTTGGAGCCGTTTTGTTCAGTGGTACATGAATATGGTTCTTGGCGGATTTTATGTGTAGCTATGGCCGATTCTGTAATGCCAATACAGTTGACAAATTTTGTGCTTCATCTCTTCTAGTCATTTCATTCTGTATTCTGTGTATTGAGAGTGGTGCAAGTGCAGCAGTGTTATGTGAGACATGTGCGTAGAGTTGTAGTGAAATTTGGAGTAAGATGAAACTGTGCTGGTTTGTCAGAGTGAGTGTTGTGAAATGTCAGACCTAGGAATGGAGAAAAACTGCTCTGCTCTGGCAACAATAAACAAAGGACAAGGGCAATTGTGGACTGACAACAAAGAGGATTTACCCTTGTTCAATAATTGAGATGATTTCTGTAGCTTAAGGTTGTGAAAAGAAAGGAATTTGGAGAAGCTTGAGCTACAAACACTATGTTTCCTCTTGGAGAGCTGCTTCGATTTCCAACAAAGGTAAGTCCCTTTCTAAATTTCCCACAACAATCATTCTCACAACAATCATCACTCCCGTGTCCCATTATATGGCATTGCACAACTATGACAACACCTTTGCTCAACTTGTAGTGCTCAACTTGTAGAGTTGATGACACTTGTGGATATAGGAAATTTTCAAACACATAGAGTGTAATGCGAAACAAGGACAAGGGAAATTGTGGACTGACAATAAAGAGGATTTACTCTTGTTCAATAATCGAGATGATTTTCGTAGCTTAAGGTTGTGAAATCTTAAAGAAAAGCATGGAAGTTGGAGAAGCTTGAGCGACAAACACTATGTTTCCTTGGAGAGCTTCTTTGATTTGCGACAAAGGTAAGTCCCTTTCTAAATTTCCTTGTATCATATTTTTTCTTTATTCTCCTACTTCAGTAGAGTAGATGTGTTGACTTACTTTGTTTTCCATTATCTTTTTAAATTTAGGCTCAACTAAACAAAACAAAAACCAATAGAAATAATATAGCAAAGAGACTCATAAACTCTGATAGGGGTTTGATGTCTTTTAGAGAGATAAAAGCTAGGCCATTCCACACTAGAAAGGCTTAGCTAGTGATTAGGTTATCTTCATAAGAGTCTAAAGGTAGGGAAAAGAAAAGCACTACAAGGGTGATTTGCCAAGAGCACAGTTTCTCTTACTTTGCTTAATCTTCTTTTGCTTCCTTCACCCTCCTTGTATAACCTTCTCTCTATTTTCTTGATCTCAGCATTTTTTATCCTTCCCTCCTTTCCCCTCTGCACATTGTGTTACCCCACCCTATATTATCGACCACGTTATAAGGCTAGAAGTCTAAAGCTTAAGGTTTGGTGTAGTGTGAAAGAAGTGCAAACTCCAACAACCGAACCAACATTATAGTCAATGTTCTTCGTACCCCCCCCAACGGTGTGATCCTCATTCTCACCATGATCATCACTCTCGTGTCCCATTATATGGCATTGCACAACTATGACAACACCTTTGCTCAACTTGATGAGTTTATGACACTTGTGGATGTAGGAAATTTTCAAACACATAGAGTGTAAACTCAGAACAAGGACAAGGGCAATTGTGGACCGACAACAAAGAGGAATTACCCTTGTTCAATAATTGAGATGATTTCTGTAGCTTAACGTTGTGAAATCTGAAAGAAAAGTATGTAATTTGGAGAAGCTTGAGCTACAAACACTATGTTTCCTTGGAGAGCTTCTTCGATTTCCCACAAAAGTAAGTCCCTTCCTAAATTTCCTTTTATTATCTTTTTTCTTTATTCCCCCACTTCAGTAGAGTAGATGTGTTGACTTACTTTGTTTTCCTTTATCTTTTTAATTTCAGGCTCAACTAAACAAAACAAAAACCAATAAAAAATATATAGGAAGGAGACTCATGAACTCTAATGGGGGTTTGATGTCTTTGAGAGATAAAAGCTAGGCCATAGGTTATCTTCATAAGAGTCTAAAGGTAGCGGAAAAAAAGCACTACAAGTGTGATTTGCCAAGAGCACAATTTCTCTTACCTTGCTTAATCTTCTTTTCTTCCTTAACCCTCCCTTATAACCTTCCCTCTATTTTCTTGATCTCATCATTGTCTATCCTTCCCTCCTTTCCCCTTTGCAGAGTGTGTTCCCCCACCCTATATTATTGACCAAATTACAAAGCTATAAGTCTAAAGCTTAAGGTGTGGTGTAGTGTGAAAGGAGTGCAAACTCCAACAAGCATGAACCGACATTATAATCAATGTTCTTTATAATCTCCCCCCCTCTAAATGGTGTGATCCTCATTCTCACCACACGATCATCACTCTCGTGTCCCATCATATGGCATTGCATAACTATGACATTACCTTTGCTCAACTTGTAGAGTTGATGACACTTGTGGATATAGGAAATTTTCAAACACATAGAGTGTAACGCGAAACAAGGACAAGGGAAATTGTGGACCGACAATAAAGAGGATTTACCCTTGTTCAATAATCGAGATGATTTTCGTAGCTTAAGGTTGTGAAATCTTAAAGAAAAGCGTGGAAGTTGGAGAAGCTTGAGCAACAAACACTATGTTTCCTTGGAGAGCTTCTTCGATTTGCGAGACAAAGGTAAGTCCCTTTCTAAATTTCCTTGTATCATCTTTTTTCTTTATTCTCCTACTTCAGTAGAGTAGATATGTTGACTTATTTTGTTTTCCTTTATCTTCGTAAATTTAGGCTTAACAAAACAAAACAGAAAGCAATAAAAATATATAGGAAAGAGACTCATGAACTCTGATAGGGGTTTGATGTCTTCGAGAGAGATTAAAGTTAGGCCATTCGTTACTAGAAAGGTTTAGCTAGGCATTAGGTTTTCATAAGAGTCTAAAGGTAGGTAAAAGAAAAGCACTACAAGGGTGATTTGCCCCAAGAGCATAGTTTCTCTTAACTTGCTTAATCTTCTTTTCTTCCTTAACCCTCCTTGTGTATAACCTTCTCTCTATTTTCTTGATCTTATCATTGTTTGTCCTTCCCTCCTTTCACCTCTGCACAGTGTGTAGTGTGAAAGGAATGCAGACTGACATAGCCCTAATGAGAATTTGCTGGTTTTTGAGTATCCATGCCTACATTAATCTATTTGCTAATCACCCATTATATCTTAATTATTTACTAATCACTTTGTTAATGATATTGATTCTAGTGTTTGATCCACCATAGCTCATCACAATGCTCAAATTTCAACATAGCTAAACCTTTCTAGTATGGAATGGCCTAGCTTTTATCTCTCTCGAAGACATCAAAGTTCATGAGCAAAGGTGTTGTCATAGTTGTGCAATGCCATATAATGGAACATGAAAGTGATGATCGTGGGTGAGAATCAGGATCACACCAATGGGGGGGGTTACGAAGAACATTGACTATAATGTCCGTTCATGGTTGTTCGAGTTTGCATTCCTTTCACACTACACACTATGCAGAGGTGAAAGGAGGGAAGGACAAACAATGATAAGATCAAGAAAATAGAGAGAAGGTTATACACAGGGAGGGTTAAGGAAAAAAAGAGGATTAAGCAAGGTAAGAGAAACTATACTCTTGGCAAATCACCCTTGTAGTGCTTTTCGTTGACCTACCTTTAGACTCTTATAAAGATAACCTAATGCCTAGCAAAACCTTTCTAGTATGGAATGGCCTAGCTTGTATCTCTCTCCAAGACATCAAACCCCTATCAAAGTTCATGAGCAAAGGTGTTGTCATAGTTGTGCAATGCCATATAATGGAACACGAGAGTGATGATCGTAGGTGAGAATAAGGATCACACCATTGGGGGAGGGGGTTTACGACGAAGAACATCGACTATAATGTCCGTTCATGCTTGTTGCAATTTATAGAGTTTACATCAAGCATCAAATCCCATTGATTTCTCCATGATTCACTCCCAGAATATCTCCACCTCTTGCCTGATTCTCTCCACCTCTTCTCTTTTCCCTGAATATCTCCCAGAATAACTCCACAATTTCCACACTTCCTAAATTCTCTCATGCTACCCTTTATTCTCTCCCAGTAGATTCTTCTCACCTTTTCAAAGGTTCTTTCACAATTACATCTTCTCTTTTACAGTCTCTAACCAAGGGCTTGTTCCCACACACACCCTATTCACTTGTATTTTCAACACCTCCCCTCAAGTGAATAATCTTAGCACACCTGGACCCTATACCAAGTTTCCCTCTTACTTGATAGCCCGCGACCAGTGCCTTAAGTCCCTAAACTCCATAGTCCTTGACACTCTCTTTCTCTATGTGTCCAAGGCTACTATAAGTGCCTGTGACCTTGACTAAAGTGCTCACACATACATCTACCACTTGGCCTACATCATCGGTGGCTCAGAGGTGGTTTTACTTTATTGGGGTAGGTTACATTGGGTTGTGGGGTCTCTCTCTCTCAGAAAAGATGATTCGACTCCACTTCCTTTGGAGCCTCCATGAAGTTTGCCGATGTCGTTCCTTCTTCATTGGGTTTGTTGTAGCAATCTCTCACCATGTGTCCTGGCTTTCCACATTTGTGGCAAGTGAAGGTCCTTCCTCCTACTCTGCCTCTTCCTCATCCTCGTCCTCGAGAGAATCCTCCTCGGGTGAAAATGCTTTTTCTTCTCCTGCTGTTGAGTCGAGCCCTTTCTTCTCTTTGCCTCTACTCTCTTGCTCTAGTAGAGCTGCTTCTATCTCGTGTAGCTTCAATTCAGGTACATTCTTTAGTGTTGCTACAATGTTTTCATAATCTTCTTTGTCCCCACTCTTCAGAAGTACAGCTAATGCTTCATCATCTTCTACCTTTTTGCCAATAGCTGCTAGCTCTGTTGCTTAATGATTTTATATTTGTTCAAGTGTGTGATTAAAGGTTCACTTTCCTTCATGTCCAATTTGTAGAATTGCATTAACAGATTTATCTTTGAATTTTTTGCTTGTGTACCAAATAATTTATTGAGTTCATCCCATGCATCTTTTGCCCATTGTATCCCTGTGATGTGATGAATGATTTCATCATTTAAACTGAGTGCAATAAGTCCCAATGCTTTTTCATTCCTGCTCTTCCACTCATTTTGCCCTCTCTCTGATATTCATCTCTCCCTTCAACTAATCCCCACAGATTTTTCCTCATCAGCAATACATGGTTTTTGTCTGCCATGTATAAAACTGTTCCCCATTAAATTTGGCTATTTCCTGTGCTGAACTCATGGTGATGTGAAGGGGGTCTTACCTCTTGATCCAATTTCAAGATTCAAGGGCAGTGTCTACCCTTTTACAACTCAATCTGGTGTTTAATAGATGATTACAACAATTTTATCAGCATAAAATCACCAAAAATTACATTAAATTAAGGGTAACCAATTTGTACGGGATGGTTGGAGTATCAAACCAACTCCGATTTGCAATCTAAAGCTATAAGGATCTATATCAGATACCTAATGGTTAATTTGAACCCTCAATTGTACCAAAATACAGTGATTAGTACTGATTAATTATTGATTAGTAAATTAATCATTGATTAGTATTGATTAATCACTGATTAGCAAATTAATCATTGATTAGTACTGATTAATCACTGATTAGCAAATTAATGCTTTGTTTTGTGTACAGAAAACAAAGTATGCGGGGAGTCTAGATCTGGTGCCTTACACTTCAAATGAGCTCAAATGCTTTCAAAGGCATCAATAGCAATGAGTCTAGTAGAGGATTAAGCCAAGAAACACAAGATTTGACCAAATATTGAAAGCTTAATCTCTGTTTTACCAAAGTCACCTATAGATTTGATGAAGAGCTTGGATCTCACAATGTAGACTTGATGAAATTGAATTCTGTCTTCACCAGCTTGTAGAGCATGCTTGAATACACCTTGGGCTAAGAGGAATTAGAGACATTTGATCTGAGCAAGAAGAAATCTGCAAATTACTCAGAAAAAAATGCGCCGACCAAAACGTCAATTTCTGCTTCCTTCTTGCTGGCGGTTTGCTGCGCTGTCTTGATGGGCTTGAAGCCAAAGGAGTTGGCTAGCTTGTGTTAGAAGGGCTTGCCCTAATTGTGAGTGTGCAGGCTGAATGGAGTCCTCCACTGGGGCTGGGGGTGAAGGGGGGAAGTGAAAAATAACTAAAATTTGGATTATTTCTTAATTATCTATTAATCTTAATTAATTAACTAATGGACTCATAAACTTGATGGATTCTAGGCATGGCTTTGATACCATGTTGAAATTTGAGCATTGTGATGAGCTATGGTGGATCAAACACTAGAATCAATATCATTAAGTGATTAGCAAATAATTAAGATGTAATTAGTGGGTAATTAGCAAATAGATTAATGTAGGCATGGATACTCAAAAACTGGCAAATTCTCATTAGGGCTATGCCTCAATTTATAGAGTTTACATCAAGCATCAAATCCCATTGATTTCTCCATGATTCACTCCCAGAATATCTCCACCTCTTGCCTGATTCTCTCCACCTCTTCTCTTTTCCCTGAATATCTCCCAGAATAACTCCACACTTCCTAAATTCTCTCATGCTACCCTTTATTCTCTCCCAGTAGATTCTTCTCACCTTTTCACAGGTTCTTTCACAATTACATCTTCTCTTTTACAGCCTCTAACCAAGGGCTTGTTCCCACACACACCCTATTCACTTGTATTTTCAACAAGCTAAGCATTAGGTGATCTTCATAAGAGTCTAAAGGTAGGTCAACGAAAAGCCCTACAAGGGTGATTTGCCAAGAGCATAGTTTCTCTTACCTTGTTTAATCCTATTTTCTTTCTTAACTCTCCCTGTATAACCTTCTCTCTATTTTCTTAATCTTATCATTGTCTGTCCTCTCCTCCTTTCACCTCTGCACAGTGTGTAGTGTGAAAGGAATGCAAACTTCAACAAGCATGAACCGACATTATAGTCAATGTTCTTAGTAACTCCCCCCCCCAAACGGTGTGATCCTCATTCTCACCACCACGATCATCACTCTCGTGTTCCATTATATGGCATTGCACAACTATGACAACACCTTTGCTCAACTTGTAGATTTGATGACACTTGTGGATGTAGGATATTTTCAAACACATAGAGTGTAAACACAAAACAAGGGCAATTGTCGACCGACAACAAAGAGGATTTACCCTTGTTCAATAATTGAGATGATTTTTGTAGCTTAAGGTTGTGAAATCTTAAAGAAAAGCATAGAAGTTGGAGAAGCTTAAGCTATAAACACTATGTTTCCTTGGAGAGCTTCTTCGATTTCCCACAAAGGTAAGTCCCTTTCTAACTTTCCTTGTATCATCTTTTTTCTTTATTCTCTTACTTCCTTGTATCATCTTTTTTCTTTATTCTCCTACTTCAGTAGAGTAGATGTGTTGACTTACTTTGTTTTCCTTTATATTTTTAATTTTAAGCTAAACTAAACAAAACAAAAACCAATAAAAATAATATAGGAAAGAGACTCATGAACTCTGATAGGGGTTTGATGTCTTCGAGAGAGATAAAAGCATGAACCAACATTATAGTCAATGTTCTTCGTAACCCGCCTCCCCCAACGGTGTGATCCTCATTCTCATCACACGATCATCACTCTCGTGTCCCATTATATGGCATTGCACAACTATGACAACACCTTTGCTTAACTTGTAGAGTTGATGACACGTGTGGATGTAGGAATTTTTCAAACACAGAATTTAAAAGGATTTACAAGGGCAATTGTGGACCAACAACAAAGAGGATTTACCTTTTTTCACCCTTGTTCAATAATTAAGATGATTTTTGTAGCTTAAGGTTGTGAAATCTTAAAGAAAAACATGGAAGTTGGAAAAGCTTGAGCTACAAACACTATGTTTCCTTGGAGAGCTTCTTCGATTTCCAACGACAAAGGTAAGTCCCTTTCTAAATTTCCTTGTATCATCTTTTTGCCTTATTCTCCTACTTCAGTAGAGTAGATGTGTTGACTTACTTTGTTTTCCTGTATCTTTTTAATTTTAGGCTCACCTAAACAAAAGATGTGTTGACTTACTTTGTTTTCCTTTATCTTTTTAATTTTAGGCTCAACTAAACAAAACAAAAACTAATAAAAATATATAGGAAAGAAACTCATGAACTCTGACAAGGTTTTGATGTCTTTGAGAGAGGTAAAAGCTAGTCCATTCCACACTAGAAAGGTTTAGATAGGCATTAGGTTATCTTCATAAGAGTCTAAAGGTAGGGGAAAGAAAAGCACTACAAGGGTGATTTGCCAAGAGCACAATTTCTCTTACCTTGCTTAATCTTTTTTTTCTTCCTTAACCCTCCCTGTATAACCTTCTCTCTATTTTCTTGATCTCGTCATTGTCTATCCTTCCCTCCTTTCCCCTCTGCACAGTGTGTTCCCCCACCCTATATTATCGACCAATTTACAAGGCTAGGAGTCTAAAGCTTAAGGTGTGGTGTAGTGTGAAAGGAGTGCAAACTCCAACAACCGTGAACCGACATTATAGTCAATGTTCTTTGTACCCCCCCAATGGTGTGATGCTCATTCTCACCATGATCATCACTCTCGTGTCCCATTATATGGCATTGCACAACTATGACAACACCTTTGCTCAACTTGTAGAGTTGTTGACACTTGTGGATGTAGGAAATTTTCAAACATATAGAGTGTAAACTCGGAACAAGGACAAGGGCAATTGTGGATCGACAACAAAGAGTATTTACCCTTGTTCAAAAATTGAGATGATTTCTTTAGCTTAAGGTTGTGAAATCTTACAGAAAAGCATGGAAGTTGGAGAAGCTTGAGCTACAAACACTATGTTTCCTTGGAGAGCTTCTTCGATTTCCCACAAAGGTAAGTCCCTTTCTAATCTTTATTCTCCTACTTCAGTAGAGTAGATGTGTTGACTTACTTTGTTTTCCCTTATCTTTTTAATTTTAGGCTCAGCTAAACAAAACAAAAACCAATAAAAATATATAGGAAAGAGACTCATGAACTCTGATAGGGCTTTGATGTCTTTGAGAAAGATAAAAGCTAGGCCATTCCACACTAGAAAAGTTTAGGTAGGCATTAGGTTATCTTCATAAGAGTCTAAAGGTAGGGGAAAGAAAAGCACTACAAGGGTGATTTGCCAAGAGCACAGTTTCTCTTACCTTGCTTAATCTTCTTTTCTTCCATAACTCTAAATATATAACCTTCTCTCTATTTTCGTGATCTTATCATTGTCTATCCTTCCCTCCTTTCGCCTCTGCACATTGTGTTTCCCCACCGTGTCTTATCAACCAACTAACAACACTAGGAGTCTAAAGCTTAAGGTGTGGTGTAGTGTGAAATGAGTGCAAAGTCTAACAAGCATGAACTGACATCACTCTCCTGTCCCATTATATGGCTTTGCACAACTATGACAACACCTTTGCTCAACTTGCACGTGTGGATGTAGGAAATTTTCAAGCACATAGAGTGTAAACAGGAAACAAGGACAAGGGCAACTGTGGATCGACAACAAAGAGGATTTAGCCTTGTTCCATAATTGAGATGATTTCTCTAGCTTAAGGTTGTGAAATCTTAAAGAAAAGCATGGAAGTTGGAGAATCTTAAGCTATAAACACTAGTTTCCTTGGAGAGCTTCTTCGATTTCCAACAAAGGTAAGTCCCTTTCTAAACTTCCTTGTATCATCTTTTTCCTTTATTCTCCTACTTCAGTAGAGTAGATGTGTTGACTTACTTTGTTTTCCTTTCTCTTTTTAAATTTAGACTAAACAAAACAAAACAAAAAACAATAAAAATAATATAGGAAAGAGACTCATGAACTTGATAGGGGTTTGATGTCTTCGCGAGAAAGATAAAAAGCTAGGCCATTCCATACTAGAAAGGTTTAGCTAGGCATTAGGTTATCTTCATAAGAGTCTAAAGGTAGGGGAAGGAAAAGTACTACAAGGGTGATTTGCCAAGAGCACAATTTCTCTTACCTTGCTTAATCTTCTTTTCTTCCTTAACCCTCCCTATATAACCTTCTCTCTATTTTCTTGATCTCATCATTGTCTATTCTTCCCTCCTTTTCCCTCTGCACAGTGTGTTGCCGTACCCTATATTATCAACCAAATTACAAAGCTAGGAGTCTAAGGCTTAAGGTGTGGTGTAGTGTGAAAGGAGTGCAAACTCCAACAAGCATGAACCGACATTAAAGTCAATCTTCTTCGTACCCCCCGCCCCTGGAGCAGTGTGATCCTCATTCTCATCACAATCATGACTCTCGTGTGCCATTATATGGCATTGCACAACTATGACAACACCTTTGTTTGTGACACTTGTGGATGTAGGAAATTTTCAAACACATAGAGTGTAAACTCAGAGGAAAAGGGCAATTGTGGACCAACAACAAAGAGAATTTACCCTTGTACAATAATTAAGATGATTTCTGTAGCTTAAGGTTGTGAAATCTTAAAGAAAAGCATGGAAGTTGGAGAAGCTTGAGCTACAAACACTATGTTGCCTTGGAGAGCTTCTTTGATTTCCCACAAAGGTAAGTCCCTTTTTCTAAATTTCCTTGTATCATATTTTTGCTTTATTCTTCTACTTGAGTAGAGTAGATAAGTTGACTTACTTTGTTTTCCTTTATCTTTTTAAGTTTAGGCTCAACTAAACAAAACAAAAAACAAATAAAAATATATAGGAAAGAGACTCATGAACTTACTTTGTTTTTCTATTATCTTTTTAATTTTAGGCTCAACTAAACAAAACAAAAAATAAATAAAAATATATAGGAAAGAGACTCATGAACTCTGATAGGGGTTTGATGTCTTTGAGAGAGATAAAAGTAGGCCATTCCACACTAGAAAGGTTTAGGTAAGCATTAGGTTATCTTCATAAGAGTCTAAAGGTAGCGGAAAGAAAAGCACTACAAGGGTGATTTGGCAAGAGCACAGTTTCCCTTACCTTGCTTAATCTTATTTTCTTCCTTAACCCTCCCTGTATAACCTTCTCTCTATTTTCTTGATCTCATCATTGTTTGTCCTTCCCTTCTTTCACCTCTGCATAGTATGTTCCCCCACTCTATATTTTTGACCAAGTTACAAGGCTAGGAGTCTAAAGCTTAAGGTGTGGTGTAGGAAAGGAGTGCAAACTCCAACAAGCATAAACCGACATTATAGTCAATGTTCTTCATAACCCCCCCCAACAGTGTGATCCTTATTCTCACCCAACGATCATCACTCTCGTGTCCCATTATATGGAATCGCACAACTATGACAACACCTTTTCTCAACTTGTAGAGTTGATGATACTTGTGGATGTAGGAACTTTTCAAACACATAAGAGTGTAAACTCGGAACAAGGACAAGGGCAATTATGGACCGACAAAAACAACAAAGAGGATTTACCCTTGTTCAATAATTGAGATGATTTTTGTAGCTTAAGGTTGTGAAATCTTAAAGAAAAGAATGGAATTCGGAGAAGCTTGAGCTACAAACACTATGTTTGTAGCTCAAGAAAAGAATGGAATTCGGAGAAGCTTGAGCTACAAACACTATGTTTCCTTGGAGAGCTGCTTGGATTTCCAACAAAGGTAAGTCCCTTTCAAAATTTCCTTGTATCATCTTTTTTCTTTGTTCTCCTACTTCAGTAGAGTAAATGTGTTGACTTACTTTGTTTTCCTTTATCTTTTTAATTTTAGGCTCAACTAAACAAAACAAAAAATAAAAATATATAGGAAAGACACTCATGAACTCTAATAGGGGATTGATGTCTTTGAGAGAGATAAAAGCTAGGCCATTCCATACTAGAAAGGTTTAGCTAGGCGTTACGTTATCCTCATAAGAGTATCAAGGTAGGGGAAAGAAAGGCACTACAAGGGTGATTTGCCAACAGCATAGTTTCTCTTACCTTGCTTAATCTTCTTTTCTTCCTTAACCCTCCCTGTATAACCTTCTCTCTATTTTCTTGATCTCATCATTGTCTATCCTTCCCTCCTTTCCCCTCTGCACAGTGTGTTCCCCCACCCTATATTATCGACCAACTTACAAAGCTAGGAGTCTAAATCTTAACGTGTGGTGTAGTGTGAAAGGAGTGCAAACTCCAACAAGCATGAACCGACATTATAATCATCCTCATTCTTTCCACGATCATCACTCTCGTGTCCCATGATATGGCATTGCACAACTATAACAACACCTTTGCTAAACTTGTAGAGTTGATGACACTTGTGGATGCAGGAAATTTTCAAACACATAGAGTGTAACGCGAAACAAGGACAAGGGAAATTGTGTACCGACAACAAAGAGGATTTACCCTTGATCAATAATTGAGATGATTTCTGTAGCTTAAGGTTGTGAAATCTTAAAGAAAGTGCGGAAGTTGGAGGAGCTTGAGCAACAAACACTATGTTTCCTTGAAGAGCTTCTTTGATTTGTGACAAAGGTAAGTCCCTTTCTAAATTTCCTTGTATCATCTTTTTTGTTTATTTTCCTACTTCAGTACAGTAGATGTGTTGACTTACTTTGTTTTCCTTTATCTTTTTAATTTTAGGCTCAACTAAACAAAATAAAAACCAATAAAATTAATATAGCAAAGAGACACATAAACTCTGGTAGGGGTTTGATGTCTTTGAGAGATAAAAGCTAGGCCATTCCACACTAGAAAGGCTTAACTAGGCATTAGGTTATCTTCATAAGAGTCTAAAGGTAGGGGAAAGAAAAACACTACAAGGTTGATTTTGCCAAGAGCACAGTTTCTCTTACTTTGCTTAATCTTCTTTTGCTTCCTTAATCCTCCCTATATAACCTTCTCTCTATTTTCTTGATCTCATCATTGTCTATCATTCCTTCCTTTCCCCTCTGCACATAGTGTGTTCCCCCACCCTATATTATCGACCAACTTAAAAGGCTAGGAGTCTAAAGCTTAAGGTGTGGTGTAGTGTGAAAGGAGTGCAAACTCCAACAAGCATGAACCGACATTATAGTCAATGTTCTTCGTAATCCCCCCCACCCCCCCAACGGTGTGATCCTCATTCTCACCATGATCATCATTCTCGTGTCCTATTATATGGCATTGCACAACTATGACAACACCTTTGCTCAACTTAAAGAGTTGATGACACTTGTGGATGTAGGAAATTTTCGAACACATTGAGTATAAACTCGGAACAAGGACAAGGGGAATTGCGGATCTACAACAAACAGGATTTACCCTTGTTCAATAATTGAGATGATTTCTGTAGTTTAAGGTTGTGAGATCTTAGAAAAAAGCATGAAAGTTGGAAAAGCTTGAGCTACAAACACTATGTTTCCTTGGAGAGCTTCTTCGATTTGCAACATAGGTAAGTCCCTTTATAAATTTCCTTGTATCATCTTTTTTGTTTATTCACCTACTTCAGTAGAGTAGATGTGTTGACTTACTTTGTTTTGCTTTATCTTTTTAATTTTAGGCTCGACTAAACAAAACAAAAACCAATAAAAATATATAGGAAAGAAACTCATGAACTGTGATAGGGGTTTGATGTCTTTGAGAGAGATAAAAGCTAGTCCATTCCACACTAGAAAGGTTTAGCTAGGCATTAGGTTATCTTCATAAGAGTCTAAAGGTAGGGGGAAAAAAAGCAATACAAGGGTGATTTGCCAAGAGCACAATTTCTCTTACCTTGCTTAATCTTCTTTTTCTTCCTTAACCCTCCCTGTATAACCTTCTCTCTATCTTCTTGATCTCATCATTGTCTATCCTTCCCTCGTTTCCCCTCTACACACCCCTCTACACAATGTGTTCCCCCACCCTATATTATCGAACAACTTACAAGGCTAGGAGTCTAAAGCTTAAGGTGTGGTGTAGTGTGAAAGGAGTGCAAACTCCAACAACCGTGAACCACCCCCCAGACGGTGTGATCCTCATTCTCACCATGATCATCACTCTCGTGTCCCGTTATATGGCATTACACAATTATGATAGCACCTTTGCTCAACTTGATGAGTTGATGACACTTGTGGATGTAGGGCAAGGGCATAGAGTGTAAACTCGGAACAAGGACAAGAGCAATTGTGGACCATCAACAGAGATGATTTACCCTTGTTTAATAAAAAATATATAAGAAGGAGACTCATGAACTCTGATAGGGGTTTGATGTCTTTAAGAGAGATAAAAGCTAGGCCATTCCACACTAGAAAGGTTTAGCTAGGCATTAGGTTATCTTCATAAGAGTCTAAACGTAGCGGAAGAAAAGCACTACAAGGGTGATTTGCCAAGAGCACAGTTTCTCTTACCTTGTGTAATCTTTTTTTCTTCCTTAACCCTCCCTGTATAACCTTCCCTCTATTTTCTTGATCTCATCATTGTCTATCCTTCCCTCCTTTCCCCTCTGCAGAATGTGTTCCACCACCCTATATTATTGACCAACTTACAAAGCTAGGAGTCTAAAGCTTAAGGTGTGGTGTAGTGTGAAAGGAGTCCAAACTCCAACAAGCATGAACCGACATTATAGTCAATGTTCTTCGTAATCCCCCCCCCAACGGTGTGATCCTCATTCTCACCACAATAATCACTCTCGTGTCCCATTATATGGCAATCCACAACTATGACAACACCTTTTCTCAATTTGTAGAGTTGATGACACTTGTGGATGTAGGAAATTTTCAAACACATAGAGTGTAAAACTCGGAATAAGGACAAGGGCAATTGTTGACTGACAACAAAGAGGATTTACCCTTGTTCAATAATTGAGATGATTTCTATAGCTTAAGGTTGTGAAATCTTAAAGAAAAGCATGGAAGTTGGAGAAGCTTGAGCTACAAACACTATGTTTTCTTGGAGAGCTTCTTCGATTTCTGACAAAGATAAGTCCCTTTGTAAATTTCCTTGTATCATCTTTTTTCTTTATTCTCCTACTTTAGTAGAGTAGATGTGTTGACTTACTTTGTTTTCCTTTATCTTTTTAATTTTAGGCTCACCCTATCTTATCGACCAACTTACAATGCTAGGAGTCCAAAGCTTAAGGTGTGGTGTAGTGTGAAATGAGTGCAAACTCCAACAAGCATGAACCGACATTATAGTCAATGTTCTTCGTATCCCCCCCAATGATGTGATCCTCATTCTCACCACTATGATCATCACTCTCATGTCCCATTATATGGCATTGCACAACTATGAAAACACCTTTTCTCAACTTGTAGATTTGATGACACTTGTGGATGTAGGAACCTTTCAAACACATAGAGTGTAAAACGAAACAAGGACAAGGGAAATTGTGGACCGACAACAAAGAGGATTTACCCTTTCTCAATCATTGAGATGATTTCTGTAGCTTAAGGTCGTGAAATCTTAAAGAAAAGCATGGAACTTGGAGAAGCTTGAGCTACAAACACTATGTTTCCTTGGAGAGCTTCTTCGATTTTTGACAAAGGTAAGTCCCTTTCTAAATTTCTTTGTATCATCTTTTTTTTTTAAATTCTCCTACTTCAGTAGAGTAGATGTGTTGACTTACTTTGTTTTCCTTTATCTTTTTAATTTTAGGCTCAACTAAACAAAATAAAAAACCAATAAAAATATATAGAAAAGAGACTCATGAACTCTGATAGGGCTTTGATGTCTTTGAGAGAGATAAAAGCTAGGCCATTCCACACTAGAAAGGTTTAGGTAGGCATTAGGTTATCTTCATAAGAGTCTAAAGGTAGAGGAAAGAAAACCGCTACAAGGGTGATTTGCCAAGAGCAGAGTTTCTCTTACCTTGCTTAATCTTCTTTTCTTCCTTAACCCTCCTTGTATAACCTTCTCTCTATTTTATTGATCTTATCATTGTCTGTCCTTCCCTCCTTTCACTTTTGCATAGTGTGTAGTGTGAAAGGAATGCAAACTCCAACAAGCATGAATCGACATTATAGTCAATGTTCTTCGTTACCCCCCCCAACGGTGTGATCCTCGTTCTCACCACGATCATCACTCTCGTGTCCCATTATATGTGTACAACTATGACAACACCTTCGCTCAACTTGTAGATTTGATGACACTTGTGGATGTAGGAAAGGTTTAGCTAGGCATTAGGTTATCTTCATAAGAGTCTAAAGGTAGGGGAAAGAAAAGCACTACAAGGTTGATTTTGCCAAGAGCACAGTTTCTCTTACCTTGCTTAATCTTCTTTTCTTTCTTAACCCTCCCTGTATAACCTTCTCTCTATTTTCTTGATCGCATCATTGTCTATCCTTCCCTCCTTTCCCCTCAGCACAGTGTGTTCTCTACCCTATATTATCGACCAACTTACAAGGCTAGGAGTCTAAAGCTTAAGGTGTGGTGTAGTGTGAAAGGAGTGCAAACTCCAACAAGCATGAACCGACATTAAACAATGTTCTTCGTACCCCCCCAAATGGTGTGATCCTCATTCTCATCAAGATCATCACTCTCGTGTCCCATTATATGGCATTGCACAACTATGACAACACCTTTGCTCAACTTGTAGAGTTGATGACACTTGTGGATGTAAGAAATTTTCAAACACACATAGTGTAAATGCGAAACAAGGACAAGGGAAATTCTGGACCGACAACAAAGAGGATTTACCCTTGTTCACAATAATTGAGATGATTTCTGTAGCTTAAGGTTGTGACATCTTAAAGAAAAGCATGGAAGTTGGAGAAGCTTGAGCTACACACACTATGTTTCCTTGGAGAGCTTCTTCGATTTCCCACAAAGGTAAGTCCCTTTCTAAATTTCCTTGTATCATCTTTTTTCTTTATTCTCCTACGTCAGTAGAGTAGATGTGTTGACTTACTTTGTTTTCCTTCCCTCCTTTCCCCTCTGCACATTGTGTTTCCCCACCGTATCTTATCGACCAACTAACAACGCTAGGACTCTAAAGCTTAAGGTGTGGTGTAGTGTGAAATGAGTGCAAACTCCAACAAGCATGAACCGACATTATAGTCAATGTTCTTTGTAAGCATCCCCCCCAACACTGTGATCCTCATTCTCACCATGATCATCACTCTCGTGTCCCATTATATGGCATTGCACAACTATGACAACACCTTTGCTCAACTTGTAGAGTTGATGACACTTGTGGATATAGGAACTTTTCAAACACATAGAGTGTAAACTCGGAACAAGGACAAGGGAAATTGTGGACCAACAACAAAGAGGATTTACCCTTGTTCACTAATCGAGATGATTTCTATAGCTTAAGGTTGTGAAATCTTAAAGAAAAGCATGGAAGTTGGAGAAGCTTGAGCAACAAACACTATGTTTCCTTGGAGAGGTTCTTCGATTTCCAAAACAAAGGTAAGTCCCTTTCTAAATTTCCTTGTATCATCTTTTTTCTTTATTCTGCTACTTCAGTAGAGTAGATGTGTTGACTTACTTTGTTTACCTTTATCTTTTGAATTTTAGGCTCAACAAAACAAAACAGAAAGCAAAAAAATATATAGGAAAGAGACTCATGAACTGTGATAGGGGTTTGATGTGTTTGAGAGAGATAAAAGCTAGGCCATTCCACACTAGAAAGGTGTAGATATGCATTAGGTTATCTTCATAAGAGTCTAAAGGTAGGGGAAAGAAAAGCACTACAAGGGTGATTTGGCAAGAGCATAGTTTCCCTTACCTTGCTTAATCTTTTTTTCTTCCTTAACCCTCCTTGTATAACCTTCTCTCTATTTTCTTGATACCATCATTGTCTGTCCTACTCTCCTTTCACCTCTACATAGTGTGTTCCCCCACCCTATATTATTGACCAAGTTACAAGGCTAGAAGTCTAAAGCTTAAGGTGTGGTGTAGTGCGAAAGGAGTGCAAACTTCAACAAGCATAAACCGACATTCTAGTCAAAGTTCTTCGTAACCCCCCCAACAGTGTGATCCTCATTCGCACCCACGATCATCACTCTCGTGTCCCATTATATGGAATCGCACAACTATGACAACACCTTTTCTCAACTTGTAGAGTTGATGATACTTGTCGATGTAAGAACTTTTCAAACACATAAGAGTGTAAACTCGGAACAAGGACAAGGGCAATTGTGGACCGACAACAAAGAGGATTTACCCTTGTTCAATAATTGAGATGATTTCTGTAGCTTAAGGTTGTGAAATCTTAAAGAAAAGAATGGAATTTGGAGAAGCTTGAGCTACAAACACTTTGTTTCCTTGGAGAGCTAGTTTGATTTCCAACAAAGGTAAGTCCCTTTCTAAATTTCCCACAACAATCATTCTCACAACAATCATCACTCTCGTGTCCCATTATATGGCATTGCACAACCATGACAACACCTTTGCTCAACTTGTAGAGTTGATGACACTTGTGGATATAGGAAATTTTCAAACATATAGAGTGTAACGCAAAACAAGGACAAGGGAAATTGTGGACCGACAATAAAGAGGATCTACCCTTGTTCAATAATCGAGATGATTTATGTAGCTTAAGGTTGTGAAATCTTAAAGAAAAGCTTGGAAGTTGGAGAAGCTTGAGCAACAAACACTATGTTTCCTTGGAGAGCTTTTTCGATTTGCGACAAAGGTAAGTCCCTTTCTAAATTTCCTTGTATCATCTTTTTTCTTTATTCTCCTACTTCAGTAGAGTAGATGTGTTGACTTACTTTGTTTACCTTTATCTTTTTAATTTTAGGCTCAACTAATCAAAACAAAAACCAATAAAAATAATATAGCAAAGAGACTCATAAACTCTGATAGGGGTTTGATAACTTTGAGAGAGATAAAAGCTAGGCCATTCCACACTAGAAAGGCTTAGCTAGGGATTGGGTTATCTTCATAAGAGTCTAAAGGTAGGGGAAAGAAAAGCACTACAAGGGTGATTTGCCCCAAGAGCACAGTTTCTCTTACTTTGTTTAATCTTCTTTTGCTTCGTTAACCCCCCTATATAACCTTCTCTCTATTTTCTTGATCTCATCATTGTTTATCCTTCTCTCCTTTCCCCTCTGCACATTGTGTTGCCCCACCCTATATTATCGACCAACTTACAAGGCTAGGAGTCTAAAGCTTAAGGTGTGGTGTAGTGTGAAGGGAGTGCAAACTCCAACAACTGTGAACCCACATTATAGTCAATGTTCTTTGTACCCCCCCCCCAACGGTGTGATCCTCATTCTCACCATGATCATCACTCTCGTGTCCCATTATATGGAATTGCATAACTATGACAACACCTTTGCTCAACTTGATGAGTTGATGACACTTGTGGATGTAGGAAACTTTCAAACACACAGAGTGTAAACTCAGAACAAGACAAGGGCAATTGTTGACCGACAACAAAGCAAATTTACCCTTGTTCAATAATTGAGATGATTTTTGTAGCTTAACATTGTGAAATCTTAAAGAAAAGTATGTAATTTAGAAAAGCTTGAGCTACAAACACTATGTTTCCTTGGAGAGCTTCTTTGATTTCCCACAAAAGTAAGTCCCTTTCTAAATTTCCTTTTATGATCTTTTTTCTTTATTCTCCTACTTCAGTATAGTAGATGTGTTGACTTACTTTGTTTTCCTTTATCTTTTTAATTTTAGGCTCAACTAAACAAAACAAAAACCAATAAAAAATATATAGGAAGGAGACTCATGAACTCTAATAGGGGTTTGATGTCTTTGAGAGAGATAAAAGCTAGGCCATTCCACACTAGAAAGGTTTAGCTAGGCATTAGGTTATCTTCATAAGAGTCTAAAGGTTGCGGAAAGAAAAGCACTACAAGGGTGATTTGCCAAGAGCACAGTTTCTCTTACCTTGCTTAATCTTCTTTTCTTCCTTTAACCCTCCCTGTATAACCTTCCCTTGTTTTTCTTGATCTCATCATTGTCTATCCTTCCCTCCTTTCCCCTCTGCAGAGTGTGTTCCCCCACCCTATATTATTGACCAAATTACAAAGCTATGAGTCTAAAGCTTAAGGTGTGGTGTAGTGTGAAAGGAGTGCAAACTCCAACAAGCATGAACCAACATTATAATCAATGTTCTTCATAATCCCCCCCCAATGGTGTGATCCTCATTCTCACCACACGATCATCACTCTCGTTTCCCATCATATGGCATTGCACAACTATGACATTACCTTTGCTCAACTTGTAGAGTTGATGATACTTGTGAATGTAGGAAATTTTCAAACACATAGAGTGTAAACTCAGAATAAGGACAAGGGCAATTGTGGATCGACAACAAAGAGTATTTACCCTTGTTCAATAATTGAGATGATTTTTGTAGCTTAAGGTTGTGAAATCTTAAAGAAAAGCATGGAAGTTAGAGAAGCTTGAGCTACAAACACTATGTTTTCGGAGGGCTTCTTCGATTTCCCACAAAGGTAAGTCCCTTTCTAAATTTCCTTGTATCAACTTTTTTCTTTATTCTCCTACTTCAGTAGAGTAGATGTGTTGACTTACTTTGTTTTTCTTTATCTTCGTAAATTTAGGCTCAACAAAACAAAACAAAAAGTAATAAAAATATATAGGAAAGAGACTCTCATGAACTCTGATAAGGGTTTGATGTCTTCGAGAGAGATAAAAGCTAGGCCATTCCATACTAGAAAGGTTTAGCTTGGCATTAGGTTATCTTCATAAGAGTCTAAAGGTAGGTCAAAGAAAAGCACTACAAGGGTGATTTTCCCCAAGAGCATAGTTTCTCTTACCTTGCTTAAACTTCTTTTCTTCCTTAACCCTCCCTGTGTATAACCTTCTCTCTATTTTCTTGATCTTATCATTGTTTGTCCTTCCCTCCTTTCACCTCTACACAGTGTGGAGTGTGCAAGGAATGCAAACTCCAACAAGTATGAACGGACATTATAGTCATTGTTCTTCGTAACCCCCCCCCAATGGTGTGATCTTGATTCTCACCCACGATCATCACTCTCCTGTTCCATTATATGGCTGTGCACAACTATGACAACACCTTTGCTCATGAACTTTGATAGGGGTTTGATGTCTTCGAAAGAGATAAAAGCTAGGCCATTCCATACTAGAAAGGTTTAGCTAGGCATTAGGTTATCTTCATAAGAGTCTAAAGGTAGGTCAACAAAAAGCACTACAAGGGTGATTTGCCAAGAGCATAGTTTCTCTTACCTTGCTTAATCATCTTTTCTTCCTTAACCCTCCCTGTATAACCTTCTCTCTATTTTCTTGATCTTATCATTGTCTGTCCTTCCCTCCTTTCACCTCTGCATAGTGTGTAGTGTGAAAGGAATGCAAACTTCAATAGGCATGAACCGACATTATAGTCAATGTTCTTTGTAACCCCCCCCCAACGGTGTGATCCTCATTCTCACCACCACGATCATCACTCTCGTGTTCCATTATATGGCATTGCACAACTATGACAACACCTTTGCTCAACTTGTAGATTTGATGACTTCTGGATGTAGGATATTTTCAAACACATAGAGTGTAAACACGAAACAAGGACAAGGGCAATTGTCGACCGACAACAACGAGGATTTACCCTTGTTCAATAATTGAGATGATTTTTGTAGCTTAAGGTTGTGAAATCTTAAAGAAAAGCATAGAAGTTGGAGAAGCTTAAGCTATAAACACTATGTTTCCTTGGAGAGCTTCTTCGATTTCCCACAAAGGTAAGTCCCTTTCTAAATTTCCTTGTATCATCTTTTTTCTTTATTCTCCTACTTCAGTAGAGTAGATGTGTTGACTTACTTTGTTTTCTTTTATATTTTTAATTTTAGGCTAAACTAAACAAAACAAAAACCAATAAAAATAATATAGGAAAGAGACTCATCAACTCTGGTAGGGGTTTGATGTCTTTGAGAGACATAAAAGCTAAGCCATGGAAAGGAGGCTAAGATGGTGCAGCTCCTTTAGGATAAAAGGGACCCAATTTTTTTCGGGTCAGCTCTCAACCTAGAGAAAAGGGCAATCCTTCTTGGGGGGTAGGTCGAAGAGCATACCTGCGGGCAGCTCTTCACTCAAGTGCAGAAAATCTTCTGCACAGTAGTAGCAACAAGGGGGCCATCTGGGGTAGCAAGGGAACACCTAGAGTTCCAGACTAGTTGTCTAGTGTACACACAAGCAGAAGGCAATAATATACAAGAAGAAGGTGACCTAATTGAAGAAGCACAGCCCTTTCAGAAGTACAAGCCTTATGGGCTGAGATGTACACAGCCTTTATGGAGGGTTTAGACATCAAGAGGATCTTGAGACAAATGGCGGTAGACAGAGAGTCCATCCAGGAGGATATGATTGAGTACGCTGCCATGACTGTACCCCAGCTTGAGTCAATCATCACTCAAAAAAAAGGTTTAGCTAGGCTTTAGGTTATCTTCATAAGAGTCTAAAGGTAGGGGAAAGAAAAGCACTACAAGGGTGATTTGCCAAGAGCACAGTTTCTCTTACCTTGCTTAATCTTCTTTTCTTCCTTAACCCTCCCTGTATAACCTTCTCTCTATTTTCTTGATCTCATTATTGTCTATCCTTCCCTCCTTTCCCCTCTGCACAGTGTGTTCCCCCACCCTATATTATCGACCAACTTACAAAGCTAGGAGTCTAAAGCTTAAGGTGTGGTGTAGTGTGAAAGGAGTTTCAACAAGCATGAACCACCATTATAGTCAATGTTCTTGGTAACCCACCCCCCCAACGGTGTGATCCTCATTCTCATCACGATCATCACTCTCGTGTCCCATTATATGGCATTGCACAACTATGACAACACCTTTTTTCAACTTGTAGAGTTGATGACACTTGTGGATGTAGGAAATTTTCAAACACATAGAATGTAAAATCGGAGGACAAGGGCAATTGTGGACCAACAACAAAGAGGATTTACCCTTGTTCAATAGTTAAGATGATTTTTGTAGCTTAAGGTTGTGAAATCTTAAAGAAAAGCATGGAAGTTGGAGAAGCTTGAGCTACAAACACTATGTTTCCTTGGAGAGCTTCTTCGATTTTCGACAAAGGTAATTCCCTTTCTAAATTTCCTTATATCATCTTTTTGCTTTATTCTCCTACTTCAGTAGAGTAGATGTGTTGACTTACTTTGTTTTCCTTTATCTTTTTAATTTTAGGCTCAACTAAACAAAACAAAAAACCAATAAAAATATATAGGAAAGAGACTCATGAACTCTGATAGGGGTTTGATGTCTTTGAGAGAGATAAAAGCTAGGCTATTCTACACTAGAAAGGTTTAGGTAAGCATTAGGTTATCTTCATAAGAGTCTAAAGGTAGGTTTAGGTAAGCATTAGGTTATCTTCATAAGAGTCTAAAGGTAGGGTGATTTGCCAAGGGCACAGTTTCCCTTTCCTTGCTTAATCTTATTTTCTTCCTTAACCCTCACTGTATAACCTTCTCTCTATTTTTTTGATCTCATGATTGTTTGTCCTTCGTGTTGAAATATACAAGTGAATAGGGTGTGTGCGGGAACAAGCCCTTAGCAAGAGGCTGTAAAAGAGAATCTATAAATGAGTAAGAAGCTGTGAAAAGGTGAGAAGTATCTACTGGGAGAGAATAAAGGGTAGCATGAGAAGATTTAGGAGGTGTGGAGATATTCTGGGAAGAGTTGGAGAGAATCAAGCAAAAGAGGTGGAGTGAATCAAGGAGAAATCAGTGGGATTAGATGCTTGGATGTAAACTCTATAAATTGAGGCATTGGCCTAATGAGAATTTGCTTATCCATGCCTACATTAAGCTATCAGTCACTAATCACATCTTAATTATCATCTAATCTCTGATCCACCATAGCTCATCACATTGCTGCAAATTTAACATGGTATCAGAGCCTAGCCTAGAATCCATCAAATTTATGAGCCCATTATTTTGTTAATCACTTAGCTAATTAGGATTAGTAGATAATTAAGTTTTTTTTAAAACCTCTTTTTCAATTTGCCTCTGTACCCCCAGCTGGTGGAGGAGCTCTCTCTCCCTTCACACATAAAATTGGCCCAAACCCTTTTAGCCAAGCATAGCCATACCCCTTGTGCTTCAGCCTATCCAATCACATCTGCAAATTGCAGGCACACGTTGTAGAAATCCGTGTTTTTTTCAGCACCTTTTTTTCTGAAGAAAATGAAGATCTTGTCTGAACCAGGTATAATGGCTCTAATTCCTCTTGGCCTTGGGGGTTTTTAAGGGTGATCTACAAGATGGTGAAGACAGTTTTTGATTTGATCGAGTCTATAGCGAGATCCAAGCTCTTTATCAAATCTACAGGTGACCTTGGTAAAACAAAGATTACGCATTCAATGTTTGGTCAAATCTTGTGTTTCTTAACTTAATCCTCTACTAGACTAATTGCTATTGATGGCCTTGAAAGGATTTGAGCTCATTTGAACTCTAAGGCCCCAGATCTGGACTCCCCGCATACTATGTTTTTTGCACACAAAACAGAGGATTAATTTGCTAATTAGTGATTAATCAATACTAATCACTATATTTTGGTGCAATTGAGGGTTCAAATTAGCCATTGGGTATCTGATACAGATCCCTATAACTTCAAATTGCAATTCGGAGATGGTTTGATACTCCAACCAATCCGTATAGTTTCGTTACCCTTGGTTTAATGTAATTTATGCTGATAAATCTGTTGTAATCATCACCTAAACACCAGATTGAGTTGTAAAAGGGTAGACATTGCCCTTGAATCTTGAAATTGGATCAAGAGGTAAGACCCCCTTCACATCATCTCATGAGTATGGCACAAGAGATAGCCAAATTTAATGGGGAGCAGTTTTACACATGGTACACAAAAATCATGTATTTTCTCATGAGGAAAAATCTGTGGGGGCTAGTTGAGGGAAGAGATGAATGCCTAGAGGTGAGAGGGAAAAATGAGTGGAAGAGCAGGAATGAGAAAGCATTAGTTCATCACATCACAGGGATACAATGGGCAAAAGATGCATGGGATGAACTCAATAAATTATTTGGCACTCAAGCAAAAAATTCAAAGATAAATCTGGTAATGCAATTCTATAAACTGGATATGAAGGAAAGTGAACCTTTAATCACACACTTGAACAAATATAAAAGCATTAAGCAACAACCGTCAGCTCTATTGGCAAAAAGGTAGAAGATGATGAGGCACTAGCAGTGTTTCTGAAGAGTGTGGACAAAGGTGAATATGAAAACATTGTAGCAACATTAAAGAATGTACCTGAATTAAAGCTGCACGAGATAGAAGGAGCTCTACTAGAGCAAGAGACCAGAGTCAAAGAGAAGAAATGGCTGGACTCAATGGCTGGAGAAGAAAAAGCATTCTTCACCCGAGGAAGATTCTCTCGAGGACGAGGACGAGGAAGAGGCAGAGTACGAGGAAGGACCTTCACTTGCCACAACCATGGAAAGCCACGACACATGGCAAGAGATTGCTATAGCAAACCCAGTGGAGAAGGAACGACATCGGCAAACTTCATGGAGGCTCCTAAGGAAGTGGAGTTAGGTCATCTTTTCTGAGAGGAGAGAGAGAGAGAGAGAGAGAGAGAGAGAGAGAGAGAGAGAGAGAGAGAGAGAAACCCCACAACCCAATGTAACCTGCCCCAACAGAGTAAAACCACCTCTGAGCCACCGCCGATGATGTATGTGTGAGCACTTTAGTCAAGGTCACCGGGCACTTGTAGTAAGCCTTGGACACATAGAGAGAGAGAGAGTGTGTGTGTCAAGGACTTTGAGTTTAGGGACTTGAGGCACTCGTCACGGACTATCAAGTCGGACTATCATGTAAGAGGGAAATTTGGTATAGGGTCCAAGTGTGCTAGGAGTATTCACTTGAGGGGAAGTGTTGAAATATACAAGTGTGCTAGGAGTATTCACTTGAGGGGAAGTGTTGAAATATACAAGTGAATGAAAGACTGGATGAACTCTAACCATTGGAAGTAGTTTAAGTTCATACGCAACCGTGCTAATCAGATGTATAAATCAAAATGGACCATAATATCTAGGAGATAAATCCCACCCTATATTATCGACCAACTTACAAGGCTGGGAGTCCAAAGCTTAAGGTGTGGTGTAGTGTGAAAGGAGTGCAAACTCCCACAAGCATGCACCGACATAGTTAATGTTCTTTGTAACCCCCCCCAACAATGTGATCCTCATTCTCACAAAATGATCATCACTCTCGTGTCCCATTATATGGAATTGCACAGCTATGACAACACCTTTGCGCAACTTGTAAAGTTGATGACACTTGTGGATGTAGGAACTTTTCAAACACATAGAGTGTAAACTCAAAACAAGGACAAGGGCAATAGTAAACCAACAACAAAGAGGATTTACCCTTGTTCAATAATTGAGATGATTTCTGTAGCGTAAGGTTGTGAAATTTTAAAGAAAAGCATGGAATTCAGAGAAGCTTGAGCTACAACAACTATGTTTCCTTAGAGAGCTTCTTCAATTTTCGACAAAGGTAAGTCCCTTTCTAAATTTCCTTGTATTATCTTTTTTCTTTATTCTCCTACTTCAGTAGAGTAGATGTGTTGACTTACTTTGTTTTCCTTTATCTTTTTAATTTTAGGCTCAACTAAACAAAACAAAAACTAATAAAAAATATATAGGAAGGAGACTCATAAACTCTGATAGGGGTTTGATATCTTTGAGAGAGATAAAAGCTAGGCCATTCCACACACTAGAAAGGTTTAGCTAGTTATCTTCATAAGAGTCTAAAGGTAGTGGAAAGAAAAGGACTACGAGGGTGATTTGCCAAGAGCACAGTCTCCCTTACCTTGCTTAATCTTCTTTTCTTCCTTAACCCTCCCTGTATAACCTTCCCTCTATTTTCTTGATCTCATATTGTCTATCCTTCCCTCCTTTCCCCTCTGCACACAGTGTGTTCCCCCACTCCAACTTACAAAGCTAGGATTCTAAAGCGTAAGGTGTGATGTAGTGTGAAAGGAGTGCAAATTCCAAAAGCATGAATCGACATTATAGTCAATGCTCTTTGTAATCCCTCTGCCCCCAACGGTATGATTAGGTCATTCTTTCCACAATCATCACTCTCGTGTCCCAGGATATGGCATTGCACAACTATGACAACACCTTTGCTAAACTTGTAGAGTTGATGACACTTGTGGATATAGGAAATTTTCAAACACATTGAGTGTAAACTCGGAACAAGGACAAGGGGAATTGTGGATCGACAACAAAGAGGATTTACCCTTGTTCAATAATTGAGATGATTTCTGTAGCTTAAGGTTGTGAAATCTTAAAGAAAAGCATGGAAGTTGGAAAAGCTTGTGCTACAAACACTATGTTTCCTTGGAGAGGTTCTTCGATTTCCCAAACAAATCTAAATTTCCTTGTATCATCTTTTTTCTTCTCCTACTTCAGTAGAGTAGATGTGTTGAATTACTTTGTTTAACTTTATCTTTTTAATTTTAGGCTCAACAAAACAAAACAAAAAGCAATAAAAATATATAGGAAAGAGACTCATGAACTCTGATAGGGGTTTGATGTGTTTGAGAGAGATAAAAGCTAGGCCATTCCACAGTAGAAAGGTTTAGCTAGGCATTAGGTTATCTTCATAAGAGTCTAAAGGTAGGGGAAAGAAAAGCAATACAAGGGTGATTTGCTAAGAGCACAATTTCTCTTACCTTGCTTAATCTTCTTTTTCTTCCTTAACCCTCCTTGTATAACCTTCTCTCTTTTTCTTGACCTCATCATTGTCTATCCTTCCCTCCTTTCCCCTCTTCACAATGTGTTCCCCCACCCTATATTATCGAACAACTTACAAGGCTAGAAGTCTAAAGCTTAAGGTGTGGTGTAGTGTGAAAGGAGTTCAAACTCCAACAACCATGAACCGTTATTATAGTCAATGTATTTCGTACCCCCCCAAATGGTGTGATCCTCATTCTCACCATGATCATCACTCTCGTGTCCCATTATATGGCATTGCACAACTATGACAACACCTTTGCTCAACTTGATGAGTTGATGACACTTGTGGATGTAAGAAATTTTCAAACGCATAGAGTGTAAACTCGGAACAACGACAAGGGCAATTGTGGACTGCCAACAAAGAGGAATTACCCTTGTTCAATGATTGAGATGATTTTTGTAGCTTAACGTTGTGAAATCTTAAAGAAAAGCATGGAATTTGGAGAAGCTTGAGCTACAAACACTATGTTTCCTAGGAGAGCTTCTTCAATTTCCGACCAAGCTAAGTCCCTTTCTAAATTTCCTTGTATTATCTTTTTTCATTACTCTCCCACTTCAGTAGAGCAGATGTGTTGACTTACTTTGTTGTCCTTTATCTTTTTAATTTTAGGCTCCACTAAACAAAACAAAAACCAATAAAAAATATATAAGAAGGAGACTCATGAACTCTAATAGGGGTTTGATGTCTTTGAGAGAGATAAAAGCTAGGCCATTCCACACTAGAAAAGTTTAGCTAGGCATTAGGTTATCTTCATAAGAGTCTAAAGGTTGCGGAAAGAAAAGCACTACAAGGGTGATTTGCCAAGAGCACAGTTTCTCTTACCTTGCTTAATCTTCTTTTCTTCCTTAACCCTCCCTGTATAACCTTCCCTCTATTTTCTTGATCTCATCATTGTCTATCCTTCCCTCCTTTCCCCTCTGTAGAATGTGTTCCCCCACCCTATATTATTGACCAACTTACAAAGCTAGGAGTCTAAAGCTTAAGGTGTGGTGTAGTGTGAAAGGAGTCCAAACTCCAACAAGCATGAACCGAGATTATAGTCAATGTTCTTCGTAATCCCCCCCCAACGGTGTGATCCTCATTCTCACCACAATAATCACTCTCGTGTCCCATTATATGGCAATGCACAACTATGACAACACCTTTTCTCATTTTGTAGAGTTGATGACACGTGGATGTCAGAAATTTTCAAACACATAGAGTGTATAACTCAGAATAAGAACAAGGGCAATTGTTGACCAACAACAAAGAGGATTTACCCTTGTTCAATAATTGAAATGATTTCTATAGCTTAAGGTTGTGAAATCTTAAAGAAAAGCATGGAAGTTGGAGAAGCTTGAGCTACAAACACTATGTTTTCTTGGAGAGCTTCTTTGATTTCCGACAAAGGTAAGTCCCTTTCTAAATTTCCTTGTATCAACTTTTTTCGTTTTTCTCCTACTTCAATAGAGTAGATGTGTTGACTTACTTTGTTTTCCTTTATCTTTTTGATTTTAGGCTCACCCTATCTTATCGACCAACTTACAATGCTAGGAGTCCAAAGCTTAAGGTGTGGTGTAGTGTGAAATGAGTGCAAACTCCAACAAGCATGAACCGACATTATCATACCCCCCCCAATGATGTGATCCTCATTCTCACCACCATGATCATCACTCTCGTGTCCCATTATATGGCATTGCACAACTATGACAACACCTTTGCTCAACTTGTAGAGTTGATGACACTTGTGGATGTAGGAAATTGTCAAACACACAGAGTGTAAACGCGAAACAAGGACAAGGGAAACTGTGGACCAACAAGAAAGAGGATTTACTCTTGTTCAATAATTGAGATGATTTTCGTAGCTTAAGGTTAAATCTTAAAGAAAAGCATGGAAGTTGGAGAAGCTTCAGCTACAAACACTATGTTTCGTTGGAGAGCTTATTCAATTTCCCAAAAATATAAGTCCCTTTCTAAATTTCCTTGTATCATCTTTTTTCTTTATTCTCCTACTTCAGTAGAGTAGATGTGTTGACTTACTTTGTTTTCCTTTATCTTTTTAATTTTAGGCTCAATAAAAGAAAACAAAAGGCAATAAAAATATATAGAAAAGAGACTCATGAACTCTTATAGGGGTTTGATGTCTTCGAGAAAGATAAAAGCTAGACCATTCCATACTAGAAAGGTTTAGCTAGGCATTAGGTTATCTTCATAATAGTATAAAGGTAGGGGAAAGAAAAGCACTACAAGGGTGATTTGCCAAGAGCAGAGTTTCTCTTACCCTTCTTAATCTTCTTTTCTTCCTTAACCCTCCTTGTATAACCTTCTCTCTATTTTCTTGATCTTATCATTGTCTGTCCTGCCCTCCTTTCACCTCTGCATAGTGTGTAGTGTGAAAGGAATGCAAACTCATCCAAGCATGAATCGACAATATAGTCAATGTTCTTCGTTAACCCCCCCAATGGTGTGATCCTCGTTCTCACCACGATCATCACTCTCGTGTCCCATTATATGGCATTGTACAACTATAATAACACCTTAGCTCAACTTGTAGATTTGATGACACTTGTGGATGTAGGAAATTTTCAAACACATAGAGTGTAAACACGAAACAAGTACAAGGGCAATTGTCGACCGACAACAAAGAGGATTCACCCTTGTTCAATAATTGTGATGATTTCTGTAGCTTAAGGTTGTGAAATAATATGTTTCCTTGGAGAGCTTCTTTGATTTCCCACAAAGGTAAGTCCCTTTCTGAATTTCCTTGTATCATCTTTTTTCTTTATTCTCCTACTTTAGTAGAGTAAATGTGTTGAATTACTTTGTTTTCCTTTATCTTTTTAATTTTAGGCTACACAAAAGAAAACAAAAACCAATAAAAATAATATAGGAAAGAGACTCATGAACTCAAGTAGGGATTTGATGTCTTCATGAGAGATAAAAGCTAGGCTATTCCGTACTAGAAAGGTTTAGCTAGGCATTAGGTTATATTCATAAGAGTTTAAAGGTAGGGGAAAGAAAAGCACTACAAGGGTGATTTGCCAAGAGCACAATTTCTCTTACCTTGCTTAATCTTCTTTTCTTCCTTAACCCTCCCTATATAACCTTCTCTCTATTTTCTTGATCTCATCATTGTCTATCCTTCCCTCCTTTCCCCTCTGCACAGTGTTATCCACCCTATATTACCGTCCAACTTACAAGGCTAGGAGTCTAAAGCTTAAGGTGTGGTGTAGTGTGAAAGGAGTGCAAACTCCAACAAGCATGAACTGACATTATAATCAAAGTTCTTCATACCCCCCCAAACGGTGTGATCCTCATTCTCATCAAGATCATCACTCTTGTGTCCCATTATATGGCATTGCACAACTATGACAACACCTTTGCTCAACTTGTAGAGTTGATGACACTTGTGGATGTAGGAAATTTTCAAACACATAGAGTGTAAACATGAAACAAGGACAAGGGAAATTGTGGACCAACAACAAAGAGGATTTACCCTTGTTCAATAATTGAGATGATTTCTGTAGCTTAAGGTTGTGACATCTTAAAGAAAAGCATGGAAGTTGGAGAAGCTTGGGCTACAAACACTATGTTTCCTTGGAGAGCTTCTTTGATTTCCCACAAAGGTAAGTCCCTTTCTAAATTTCCTTGTATCATCTTTTTTCTTTATTCTCCTACTTAAGTAGAGTAGATGTGTTGACTTACTTTGTTTTCATACCCTCCTTTCCCCTTTGCACATTGTGTTTTCCCACCGTATCTTATCGACCAATTAACAACGCTGGGACTCTAAAGCTTAAGGTGTGGTGTAGTGTGAAATGAGTGCAAACTCCAACAAGCATGAGTCGACATTATAGTCAATGTTCTTCGTAAGTCCCCCCCCCAACACTGTGATCCTCATTCTCACCATGATCATCACTCTCGTGTCCCATTATATGGCATTGCACAACTATGACAACACCTTTGCTCAACTTGCTCAACTTGTAGAGTTGATGACACTTGTGGATGTAGGAAATTTTTAAACACATAGAGTATAAACGCGAAAGAAGGACAAGGAAAATTTTTGACCAACAATAAAGATTTACCCTTGTTCAATAATTGAGATGATTTCTATAGCTTAAGGTTTTGAAATCTTAAAGAAAAGCATGGAAGTTGGAGAAGCTTGAGCTACAAACACTATGTTTCCTTGGAGAGGTTCTTCGATTTCCAAAACAAATGTAAGTCCCTTTCTAAATTTCCTTGTATCAACTTTTTTCTTTATTCTCCTACTTCAGTAGAGTAGATGTGTTGACTTACTTTGTTTAACTTTATCTTTTTAATTTTAGGCTCAACAAAACAAAACAAAAAGCAATAAAAATATATAAGAAAGAGACTCATGAACTCTGATAGGGGTTTGATGTGTTTGAGAGAGATAAAAGCTAGTCCATTCCACACTAGAAAGGGTTAGCTAGGCATTAGGTTATATTCATAAGAGTCTAAAGGTAGGGGAAAGAAAAGCAATACAAGGGTGATTTGCTAAGAGCACAATTTCTCTTACCTTGCTTTATCTTCTTTTTCTTCCTTAACCCTCCCTGTATAACCTTCTCTCTATTTTCTTGATCTCATCATTGTCTATCCTTCCCTCCTTTCCCCTCTACACAATGTGTTCCCCCACCCTATATTATCGAACAACTTACAAGGCTAGGAATCTAAAGCTTAAGGTGTGGTGTAGTGTGAAAGGAGTTCAAACTCCAACAACCGTGAACCATTATTATAGTCAATGTTCTTCGTACCCCCCCAACAGCGTGATCCTCGTTCTCACCATGATCATCACTCTCCTATCCCATTATATGGCATTGCACAACTATGACAACACCTCTGCTCAACTTGATGAGTTGATGACACTTGTGGATGTAAGAAATCAGAGGACTTACCCTTGTTCAATAATTGAGATGCTTTTTGTAGCTTAACGTTGTGAAATCTTAAAGAAAAGCATGGAATTTGGAGAAGCTTGAGCTACAAACACTATGTTTCCTTGGAGAGCTTCTTCAATTTCCGACCAAGCTAAGTCCCTTTTTAAATTTCCTTGTATTATCTTTTTTCTTTATTCTCCCACTTCAGTAGAGTAGATGTGTTTACTTACTTTGTTGTCCTTTATCTTTTTAATTTTAGGCTCCACTAAACAAAACAAAAACCAATAAAAAATATATAAGAAGGAGACTCTTGAACTCTGATAGGGGTTTAATGTCTTTGAGAGAGATAAAAGCTAGGCCATTCCACACTAGAAAGGTTTAGCTAGGCACTAGGTTATCTTCATAAGAGTTTAAAGGTTGTGGAAAGAAAAGCACTTCAAGGGTGATTTGCCAAGAGCACAGTTTCTCTTACCTTGCTTAATCTTCTTTTCTTCCTTAACCCTCCCTGAATAACCTTCCCTCTATTTTCTTGATCTCATCATTGTCTATCCTTCCCTCCTTTCCCCTCTGCAGAGTGTGTTCCCCCATCCTATATTATTGACCAACTGAACAAGCTAGGAGTCTAAAGCTTAAGATGTGGTGTGGTGTAGTGTGAAAGGAGTCCAAACTCCAACAAGCATGAACCGACATTATAGTCAATGTTCTTCATGCTTGTTGGAGTCCAAACTCCAACAAGCATGAACTGACATTATAGTCAATGTTCTTCGTAATCCCCCCCCCAACGGTGTGATCCTCATTCTCACCACAATAATCACTCTCATGTCCCATTATATGGCAATGCACAACTATGACAACACCTTTGCTCATTTTGTAGAGTTGATGACACTTGTGGATGTAGGACATTTTCAAACATATAGAGTGTATAACTCGGAATAAGGGCAATTGTTGACCGACAACAAAGAGGATTTACCCTTGTTCAATAATTGAGATGATTTCTATAGCTTAAGCTTGTGAAATCTTAAAGAAAAGCATGGAAGTTGGAGAAGCTTCTTGAGCTATAAACACTAGTAGAGTAGATGTGTTGACTAACTTTGTTTTCCTTTATCTTTTTCATTTTAGGCTCACCCTATCTTATCGACCAACTTACAATGCTAGGAATCCAGACCTTAAGGTGTGGTGTAGTGTGAAATGAGTGCAAACTCCAACAAGCATGAACCAACATTATAGTCAATGTTCTTTGTACCCCCCCAACGATGTGATCCTCATTCTCACCATGATCATCACTCTCGTATCCCATTATATGGCATTGCACAACTATGACATTACCTTTGATCAACTTGTAGAGTTGATGACACTTGTGGATATAGGAAATTTTCAAACACACAAAGTGTAAGCACGCAAAACAAGGACAAGGGAAATTGTGGACCGACAAGAAAGAGGATTTATTCTTGTTCAATAATTGAGATGATTTTTGTAGCTTAAGGTTGTGAAATCTTAAAGAAAACCATGGAATTTGGGGAAGCTTCAGCTACAAACACTATGTTTCTTTGGAGAGCTTCTTCGATTTCCCAGAAAGGTAAGTCCCTTTCTAAATTTCCTTGTATCATATTTTTTCTTTATTCTCCTACTTCAGTAGAGTAGATGTGTTGACTTACTTTGTTTTCCTTTATCTTTTTAATTTTAGGTTCAACAAAAGAAAACAAAAGGCAATAAAAATATATAGAAAAGAAACTCATGAACTCTGATAGGGGTTTGATGTCTTTGAGAGAGATAAAAGCTAGGTCCATACTAGAAAGGTTTAGCTAGGCATTAGGTTATCTTCATAAGAGTATAAAGGTAGGGGAAAGAAAAGCACTACAAGGGTGATTTACCCAAGAGCAGAGTTTCTCTTACCTTGCTTAATCTTCTTTTCTTCCTTAACCCTCCTTGTATAACCTTCTCTCTATTTTATTGATCTTATCATTGTCTGTACTTCCCTCCTTTCACCTCTACATAGTGTGTAGTGTGAAAGGAATGTAAACTCCAACAAGCATGAATCGACATTATAGTCAATGTTCTTCGTTAACCCCCCCCCCCACGGTGTGATCCTCGTTCTCACCACGATCATCACTCTCGTGTCCCATCATATGGCATTGTACAACTATGACAACACCTTTGCTCAACTTGTAGATTTGATGACACTTGTGGATGTAGGAAATTTTCAAACACATAGAGTGTAAACACGAAACAAGTACAAGGGCAATTTGTCGACCGACAACAAAGAGGATTTACCCTTGTTCAATAATTAAGATGATTTCTGTAGCTTAAGGTTGTGAAATAATATTTCCTTGGAGAGCTTCTTCGATTTCCCACAAAGGTAAGCCCCTTTCTAGATTTCCTTGTATCATCTTTTTTCTTTATTCTCCTACTTCAGTAGAGTAAATGTGTTGACTTACTTTGTTTTCCTTTATCTTTTTAATTTTAGGCTACACAAAACAAAACAAGAGACTCATGAACTCTGGTAGGGATTTGATATCTTTGCGAGAGATAAAAGCTAGGCCATTCCATACTAGAAAGGTTTAGCTAGGCATTGGGTATCTTCATAAGAGTCTAAAGGTAGGGGAAAGAAAAGCACTACAAGGGTGATTTGCCAAGACCACAGTTTCTCTTACCTTGCTTAATCTTCTTTTCTTCCTTAACCCTCCCTGTATAACCTTCTCTCTATTTTCTTGATCTCATCATTGTCTATCCTTCCCTCCTTTCCCCTTTGCACAGTGTGTTCTCCACCCTATATTATTGACCAACTTACAAGGCAAGGAGTCTAAAGCTTAAGGTGTGGTGTAGTGTGAAAGGAGTGCAAACTCCTACAAGCATGAACCGACATTATAAACAATGTCCTTCATACCCCCCCCCAAAACGGTGTGATCCTCATTCTCATCAAGATCATCACTCTCGTGTCCCATTATATGGCATTGCACAACTATGACAACACCTTTGCTCAACTTGTAGAGTTGATGATGACACTTGTGGATGTAGGAAATTTTCAGACACATAGAGTGTAAACGTGAAACAAGGACAAGGGAAATTGTGGACTGACAACAAAGAGGATTTACCCTTGTTCAATAATTAAGAGGATTTCTGTAGCTTAAGGTTGTGACATCTTAAAGAAAAGCATGGAAGTTGGAGAAGCTTGAGCTACAAACACTATGTTTCCTTGGAGAGCTTCTTCGATTTCCCACAAAGGTAAGTCCCTTTCTAAATTTCCTTGTATCATCTTTTTGCTTTATTCTCCTACTTTAGTAGAGTAGATGTGTTGACTTACTTTGTTTTCCTTCCCTCCTTTCCCCTCTGCACATTGTGTTTCCCCACCGTATCTTATCGACCAACTAACAATGCTAGGACTCTAAAGCTTAAGGTGTGGTGTAGTGTGAAAGGAGTGCAAACTCTAAAAAGCTTGAAACGACATTATAGTCAATGTTCTTCGTAACCCCCCCCCCCCCCAAAAACTGTGATGCTCATTCTCACCATGATCATCACTCTCGTTTCCCATTATATGGCATTGCACAACTATGACAACACCTTTGCTCAATTTGTAGATTTGATGACAGTTGTGGATGTAGGTAATTTTCAAACACATAGAGTGTAAACACGAAACAAGGACAAGGGCAATTGTCAACCGACAACAAAGAGGATTTACCCTTGTTCAATAATTGAGATGATTTCTATAGGTTAAGATTGTGAAATCTTAAAGAAAAGCATGGAAGTTGGAGAAGCTTAAGCTATAAACACTATGTTTCCTTGGAGAGCTTCTTCGATTTCCTACAAAGGTAAGTCCCTTTCTAAATTTCCTTGTATCATCTTTTTTCTTTATTCTCCCACTTCAGTAGAGTAGATGTGTTGACTTACTTTGTTTTCCTTTATCTTTTTAATTTTAGGCTAAACTAAACAAAACAAAAACCAATAAAAATAATATAAGAAAGAGGCTCATGAACTCTGGTAGGGGTTTGATGTCTTCGAGAGAGATAAAAGCTAGGCCACTCCATACTAGAAAGGTTTAGCTATACGAATAAGGTTATCTTCATAAAAGTTTAAAGGTAGTGGAAAGAAAAGCACCACAAGGGTGATTTGCCAAGAGCACAGTTTCTCTTACCTTGCCAAGAGCACAGTTTCTCTTACCTTGCTTAATCTTCTTTTCTTCCTTAATGCTCGCTGTATAACCGTCTCTCTATTTTCTTGATCTCATCATTGTCTATCCTTCCCTCCTTTCCCCTCTGCACAGTGTGTTCCTGCACCCTATATTATCGACCAACTTACAAAGCTAGGAGTCTAAAGCTTAAGGTGTGGTGTAGTGTGAAAGGAGTGAAAACTCCAACAAGCATGAACCGACCTTATAGTGAATGTTCTTCGTAACCCCACCCCCCGCCCCCCCAACGGTGTGATCCTCATTCTCACGATCATCACTTTGGTGTCCCATTATATGGAATTGCAAAACTATGACAACACCTTTGCTCAACTTGTAGAGTTGATGACACGTGGATGTAGGAACTTTTCAAAATCATAGGGTGTAAACTCGGAGGACAAGGGCAATTGTGGACCTACAACAAATAGGATTTACCCTTGTTCAATAATTAACATGATTTCTGTAGCTTAAGGTTGTGAAATCTTTAAAAAAAGCATGGAAGTTGGAGAAGCTTAAGCTACAAACCCTACCTTGCTTAATCTTCTTTTCTTCCTTAACCCTCCCTGTATAACCTTCTCTCTTTTTTCTTGATCTTATCATTATCTGTCCTTCCCTCCTTTCACCTCTGCACAGTGTGTTCCCCCACTCTATATTATCGACCAACTTACAAGACTAGGAGTCTAAAGCTAAAGGTGTGGTGTAGAGTGAAAGGTGTGAAAACTCCAACAAGCAATGTTCTTCGTAACCCCAACCCCCCCCCAACGGTGTGATCCTCATTCTCACCACCACGATCATCACTCTCGTGTCCCATTATATGGAATTGCACAACTATGACAACACCTTTGCTCAACTTGTAGAGTTGATGACACTTGTGGGTGTAGGAACTTTTTAAACACATAGGGTGTAAACTCGGAACAAGGGTAAGTAAAAAAAAAAACCAATAAAAATATATACTAAAGAGACTCATGAACTCTGATAGGGGTTTGATGTCTTTGAGAGAGATAAAAGCTAGGCCATTCCACACTAGAAAGGTTTAGCTAGGCATTAGGTTATCTTCATAAGAGTCTAAAGGTAGGGGAAAATAACACTATAAGGGTGATTTGCCAAGAGCACAATTTCTCTTACCTTGCTTAATCTTCTTTCCTTCCTTAACCCTCCCTGTATAACCTTCTCTCTATTTTTTTGATCTCATCATTGTCTATCCTTTCCCCTAGACTGCATGGTGTGTTCCCCCACCCTATATTATCGACCAACTTACAAGGCTAGGAGTCTAAATCTTAAGGTTTGGTGTAGTGTGAAAGGAGTGCAAACTCCAACAAGCATGAACCGACATTATTGTTATTGTTCTTCATAACCCCCCCCAAAGGTGTGATCCTCATTCTCACCAAACGATCATCCCTTCTGCACACTGTGTTCCCCCACCCTATATTATCGTCCAACTTACAAGGCTACGAGTCTAAAGCTTAAGGTGTAGTGTAGTGTGAAAGGAGTGCAAACTCAAACAAGCACGAACCAACATTATAGTCAATGTTCTTCGTACACCCCCCCCACCCGGCCCAACGGTGTGATCCTCATTCTCACCACACGATCATCACTCTCGTGTCCCATTATATGCCATTGCACAACTATGACAACACCTTTGCTCAACTTGTAGAGTTGATGACACTTGTGGATGTAGGAATTTTCAAACATATAGAGTGTAAACTCGGAACAAGGACAAGGGCAATTGTGGACCGCCAAAAGAGGATTTACCCTTGTTCAATAATTGAGATGATTTATGTGTCTTAAGGTTGTGAAATCTTAAAGAAAAGCATGGAAGTTGGAGAAGCTTGAGCTACAAACACTATGTTTCCTTGGAGAGGTTCTTTCATTACCGACAAAGGTAAGTCCCTTTCTAAATTTCCTTGTATCATCTTTTGTACGTCAATTAGACATCAAAGTTGCTTTTTTGAATGGAGATTTGCATGAGGAGGTGTATGTATCTTAGACTCATGGTTTTGTATGTATCTTAGCCTCATGGTTTTGTTCAGAAAGGTCAAGAATTAAAAGTATGTAGATTGAAAAAAGCAGGTTCTCCCAGAGCATGGTATTAGAAGATACATTCATACTTAGTTGCATAAGGTTTTTACAATAGTTCTACTGATAGTACCCTCTGCATTAAGAGAACTAAAGATATGCATTGATGACATGCTACTTATAGGCCTTGATGGTAATCATATTTTAGCTTTTGTAGATGGCTGATATAGAGAGGTCTTTTGAAATGTCAGATCTTGTCCTGTTGCGCTATTATTTAGGCATTGAGTTTTAATAGGATATTGTTATGCTGCAGACACAATACATAGAGGCATTGTTGAAGAGGTTCAATTTTGGAGACTGCAAACCTATTGCTACACCTATGGAGCCTAGTTTGCAACTAATTCTTGAAGATGCAGGTGACCCTTTTGATGCTTGCCTATATCAAGAAGCTATTGGATGCCTTATCTTCTTATGTAACACCAGGCTTGATAGCCAATATGGGATCTTAGTATTGAGAAGATTTATACATAGCCCAGGCACAAAGCATTGGTAGTCTGTCAAACAGGTGTTCCGTTACCTAAAGGGCACCAAGCACTTTGGGTGGTAGTCTGTCAAACAAGTGTTCCGTTACCTAAAGGGCACCAAGCACTTTGGGTGGTTTTATCCCAAGGGGGTAAATCACAACTTATTTGCCTCGGTGATTCATGTATATCATGGCTCAATAAGAAGCAATCCACTATGGCCACTTCTAGCTATGAAAATGAGTACATGGCAGCGTTTACAGCTATACTTGAGTGTGTTTAGCTCAGATGCCTTTTTGCGGATTTGGGTAGTGGTGGCGAGTCCTTAGCCTTAACCATATTTACTGACACTCAAAGTGATATAACAATTGTGAAGAATTCATCTTTTCATGCTCGTGAGCTCGCACAAAGCACATTAAGATGCATTATCATTATGTCAGGGAGAGATGCTCTGCAGTGGAAATCAACTAGGCTTATCTGCCAACACATGACACCATGGCAAATTTATTCACGAAGTCTCTCACGAGAGACGTTTGAAGCTTTTTGTACTTCCCTTTGGGGATTTTAGTCTGGGCTCCCTCTCATAGTCCAAAGAGCTTAGCACATCTCTCTACTTTTAGTGCAGCTCACCTCTTATTCACATCATCACTCCCAGGGGGATTTGTAGCCATATTTGGCAGTAATGTACTAGGACCAACTGGGGAACTTTCTCCATCATGCTTTATACACCCATCTTTGGGGTATACTTATCATCGTTGTACATTGTACATTTATTATTTATCTATTATCTCACTGTGTGCTCCCTTGAGCTTCTCCACTGTGTGTGTGTGTGTGTGTGTGTGTGTGTGTGTGTGTGTGTTGTGTGTGTGCGCATTCCTACAACCCTGTTTCCAACATATCCATGGTTGTAGATTTGAATAGCATAGACTTAATCGACCTAGTAAGAGAGGTGTATTTACAAAATGGGTCTTTTAAAAATAATTACATTGCTATATTATATTTTGAAAATAATTATATGCTTAAGAAAATCTTTGTTATTAATACTATCAAATATGTGATACTAATCATTATCATTGTAAGAGATCATTACAGGGAGACCGGTGTGAAATCTACACATTCCTTAGATGAGGGTGATGGGATGATGAGAACACACATAAGAGGAGAGAGATTTGACTCATCACACCTCACCTGAATGGCCATACTGATACATAGGTTAGAAACGTTAGCAGTGTTGGTGTTAGTTGGGTTACTTTTTGCCAGGTGTTAGGGGGATATTCAATGACAAAAGGTTGATATTGATTAGGTGAGGCTTTTAATGGAGCTGGTCATTTACCCATGTGGTCAAGTATAGAATAGGCCTCATTTTAAGAAGCATGACTAGAGTGTGGGAACCTTTCAATGTTTGATGGGTTGGAGCACTTCTTTGATGGGAGAATGGTTTTCTCTTATTGAAGTTTTGACCAGAAATGGGCTCCTCATCTATCATTAGGATAGTTACTTGGCCAGCACTTAGTTGTAAGGTAACATGACTAGAGTGTGGGAAACCTTTGGATGTTCAATGGGTTGGAGCACTTCTTTGATGGGAGAATGGTTTTCTCTTATTGAATTTTGACCAAAAATGGGCTCCTCATCTATCATCAGAATAGTTACTTGGCCAACAGTTAGTTGTAAGGTAGCAGTTTGCAAGTCCTAGCCTATTTAGCATCAATTATGCCCATCCATCCTTATCCAATGAGCTCTTCTTCATGCATGGGACCTGTAGGTATAACATAGAACGTCCCTTCCAAGGGGTTATTTCAAATGTAAAACATAGCAATCCTATGCATGAGGTTTTGAATATGTCTACTCCTTCAACTCTTGCTTTTGTGGGTGTTAACCACGATTGTTTGTAGCACACACCAAGTTGCATGGGACATTATGTTATGGATAGCACCCGTGTCAACGAGTGCAAGCTTGTGTTCTAGGCCAGTCTTTGTGGTCATGCCCAGCCAGAGTCTAGTAGGCTTCACCTCCCATTCCTCCTCTTCTAAGTCAAGGACTTAGGCCATGCTAACAGAAATGTGGTTGTTATGCAACTTTCCTTGTCTAGCCTTAGCTTCTCATCGCACTGGGCCTCACATCTTAGTGTAGCTTCTTTTATTTTCTCTTCTTTCTTCTGATGAATGACCTTCAAGGAATTCGTAGTAGTTAAAGGGCCATAGTAGCATCTAAGTTTGCTACCATTGAATAATCATTGCCTTTTCACACTGCCAAGTGTTTCAATGCATGCTAATCCTTTGCGGGGTGAGTAGCCACATAAGGAACGATCCCATCCCTTTATACTTTAGCTTACACTTATGGTTCTTTAAGCTGTACATGACAACCATGTCCCTTACTTCGATATCTTTGTCTTTGAGCTAACTTTTTGACCATTATTTTGTAGACGGTATTGGCTTCTTCCAAACATTAATTTTAAACAATTAATTAGTCAGTACATTTCCTATTCATCTTTCCTTGATGATAATTTCACACTTTGGCATTTTGTCACACGGTTGTAGTCTTTCACAAATTCAGCTGCATCTCAAAAAAAGGAGGGCCACCACAAGCTTGCTAATAGAAATTTTTGGCGGTGGTGT
Organism: Cibotium barometz; assembly: GCF_041138505.1. Lineage (NCBI taxonomy): Eukaryota > Viridiplantae > Streptophyta > Polypodiopsida > Cyatheales > Cibotiaceae > Cibotium > Cibotium barometz. The sequence goes on along the minus strand of NC_141073.1, from coordinate 35,240,059 downwards.
GTCTACTAAGAAATACACTCCAGCTATGTCAAATTGGGCTTGCTCAAGGACATCGACATATTTAAATTTCTAAGGACACTGCCTCATGATCCTATCTTAGCTTAATTGGTAAGGGGCTACCTTTTTTATAAGGTGGCATGCTCTATCTCAATTGAAAGGTCTCTCTTGGGAAAAATTGTTAGCCAAATAATGGGCAATCTCTTTGAATTTTTTGACAAAAGATAATGGAAACATTTCTTCACAAAGACCAGAGTCCTCCCCTTTCTATGGTGGTGTAGTTTTGTTCGACACCTTGGGGCTCACAAGCTAATAGGAAAATCCATGTAATGCTCTCTTACTTGTGCCAAAACGCAGCCAATTGACGAAAGTCGAGGCATCTATGTGCACATGGAAAATAATATACTATCTGCCAAGGATTTCTTGAGAGTGCTATAGGCTTTTTGACATTCATACATCCACTCAAAGATGACAAGTAGTCTATACAAGGGTCTTACCATGTCGGCATATAGGATTATAAATCTTCTATAGTATTTAACATGTCCCATGAAATGCTAAACACACCCTTGAAGTTATTGGGTGGTGAAAGCTTAAGAATTAGCTTCACTTGTTCTCATTAGTAGAAATGCCATGTTCAAAAACGATGTGGCCTAGTATTATTCCATGCCTCACCCAACAAAGACATTTGAGTGGGTTAAGGGATATTATGTACAATCTGCATCTTTCTAATACCTTCCTAATGCACCAAAGATGTACATTCCTAATGCACCAAAGATGTACCTTCCATTGAAATTGACACAAAGGTCATCCATGAAAACCTCAAGTAACTCCCTAAGGCATTCCTTATATGTTGTGCACATAGGTCTTTGTAAAGTGCCTAGGGCATTGGATAGGCCAAATGGCATAACTTTGTACACATAAGTGTCTCATTCTGTGGAAAATGCGGACTTATGTTAATCATTGGGTCCACTTCCACTTAATTATAGCCCGAGAGAACCTATCAAGAAAGCTATAGGCCTCATTGCCTGCTCTGCTACTTATTCCATGCTTAGTAATGAGAATAGTAATGGGTAATGGTCCTTCACGATGGCTGCATTAACCTTTTTGAGGTTAGCACAGACCCTAAACTTTCCATTTTTTTAAGGCACTAAGACTATTGAGAATAGCCATTCCGTGTTCCATGTCTCATAAATGAATCCAGTTTGATAAGTTTGTCAATTTCATCTTTGACCATTCTGGGGTATTTGGGGTTTATTTAATTGGCCCTATGCCTTGATGGCCATGCTCCTTCCATAATGGGAATCGTGTGTGTATGACCTTCATATCAGTATATCTCCAAGCAAAGAAGTCTTGGAACTTTACGAGTAGGTCAATAGGGTCTTTTTCTTCTTCTAGAGATAGTTCATTCCCAATGTATACAAGTTTGAAATCCTTGTCTTAGGTCATGTTATGTTAATCTCCTTAACTTTAGCTGGTCCATTATAAGATGTTCTAAGCTTCCTGTTAGGGGTTCTCTTTGCCTTCTCAAAGTGTACAAAGTGGTCTCACCCACAATATACATTTTGAAATGCTCATGCACCTGTCTAAGGTTATCCACATGTAAGTGTTCTCTTATAGGATGAGCTTAACTTCTTTTTCAGCCTCTACTAAGGCTTTGTTTTCTTCTCTTCTTATGGAGTGAGAGATTTTTATAGACTCATTTGATCTTGTAGGTTTATCTCTCTCCGTGGCCATGAACTTGTCTCGCACTCAAAAAAATTGAGCTCCTTTTGTCCTAGTGATGTGGCAAAAGTCTACATGGGAGTCTATTGGTTTGATGTATCAAATCCAATGATCTTCACTTTCTTCTTAGAAAGGATACCCTTTTCCAAACATAGATGTGGTTAGTTTCCCAATCATGTACCATTAGGATCTCTCTCATGAAGGTTCTACCAAGAATGTAGCTATAGGAGTTAGACTATTGTGAAAAGTTGATTACCACAAAAGAGTGGAAAAAACTTAGAACAAAAGTATTAATTCTTAGATTTTGAAATAGCCCCATAGGTTTTGTTGTGGCCCTATACAGCAAGCTTGACTATTAGGCCAGTCGTGTCAAGTGATGGTTGCCCCCAACTTTCCTAGCATTGCTTAGTAATGATGCTGACTCTAGCCCATCATTGCCATCCATCTAGGATGGCAATGACTTGTCTATCCTTGTATTTTATAGGGAAGGTGACATTTATGTCATCACTCTCAAAGTAGTGGCCTAGCTTACTCATCCACTGGTACCTTTGGAAAGGCTTGGTGAACTTCCTCTTCCTTAGCAGGTTCTTCATTATCTGACTCATCCAAAGAGTTTTGAATTAGCTACTCTTCCATACGTGCTTTTAACTTTCCATCCATCCAATCCTTTAAGTCCTTCCATAAGATTTAGACTTCCTTGAAATAAGGAGCCAACAAAAATCTGCACTTGGGAGGATGGAAGGCGATAAATCTAGCTATGTCTATAGGTGTTTTTCCATTATCACTTAGATAGCTTTTGGGGCCAGTAATGGTGTATGAAATGTGTGTAGATCCCTATGAGTGTGGTACTCTTTGGTCATCACCCAAGAGTTTAAAGGCCATAGCCTCAAAACTTTTATCCTCAACCCTAAATCCTTGTTCCAAGTTTTCTTGGGTTGTGAAATGGATTAGTTCTTTCCCTAGTCTTCTCTTGAGAAAGGTGAAACTAATCTTTGTAATAGCATCCTCTCCAATAGTGGGGGTTTAGCATCCATTTGAGCTTGGAATACTCTTACTATTCTAGGCTACCTCTAGCCTGAGTTTTTTTTTTTATAGGATTAGGATCCTCTTCCACCTTCTGTGCCCTTTGGCTATAGGAATCTAAATCATGTCTGGCTTTGCTTGGCTCCTGTGAGGTCCTAAGGATTGTGAAGCAAGTAGAGACTCCCCTCCATAAGGCTCTTGATTCAACATTGTTCAAAAAGCACTCTCCTCAAGTGTAGTATTGAGTCCAAAAATCCATCCTAACCTCATATACATATAAGGGTGATCAACTTAGAGCACACCCCCTGACATAAGTCAAGAAGTGGTCTTGGATATTCTAGATTCAGCTGAACTTTTTATGGGTTTTAGTCTCTGTTATACTTGTGAACATTCATTCACAAGTTAAGAATGTGTGTTCCCACAGGTACATGCGTGGCTGAGTGAGTTGGGAACATGCATGGCAGATCAGTTAGGAATGTGCATGGCCAGGTTCCAAGACTTGCAAACATGCATTCATAACACTATGAGCGTGCATAGAAAACTAGGAATGTGCAAAATGATTTGTGAACATGCATTCTGAGATAGGAATGTGCATGGTGAAGTGTCAACGACTTATGAAGAAATGTTCATAAGTGAGAATGTGAATTCCTAGTTTGGCTTGTACTACGTACAGGATTTTGCCACTTGCACTGGTGGAAGGGAGGGCCACGTGATGGTCAGTTTTCAACCGTTTTTATCATTATGGACATTTATAGGAAGAATACTATTTGACCATTCCTTAATGAGAATATTACGTAGATCTTCCCTATTAGGATTAAAACATGTTTCCACTTGTATATAGGCCTAATAAAGCACGTACATAAGCAAACCAAAGAGCACTTTTCTGTGTTTTGGTCTAGAAATCTAGATTTTGCCCCTTGATTTCTCCTTTATTAATGGTGCATGTTTTTGGACTTTTGATTTGATAGCATGCTTAAGCTTTCCCTAACCTATCTAACGATATGCACAATGCAACCTAATGGTTTTTCTACAAAGATTAATGGTGAGATACTTTTAAAGCATGGTAATTTCTTAAGAACCAATATGAGACAAGGAATCAAACAAGGATTCAAAACTTTGAGAATCAACTAAAAATAGAAAGGCATTTGAAGGAGAAGTAGCAAAGCATTTCATATCATGGATAAAGAATCTACAAGATTAGATGGTGGCGGTGCGGATCACTAAGACCAATGAAGAACTAGCATGAACTAGCACGAAGATGCATCGGAGTGCTGCTCCCAAAGTATGACAATTTGGTGACCTCACTAAACACACACCCGCATATCGTGCTCCTACTTTTGAGAAGTTTGGCATAATGCATTTAAAGCCAGAGGTTACTAGTGATGCTACATTCTTTGCAAAGGTAAAGAAAGAAAAGAGCCTTGGTAGCTTCAATTCTTTTGAGAAGAAGAAGAAATCAAATGTAAAGTCTTCGATAAGCATGGTCATGTAGTCAAATCATGTAGACTAAAGAAAGAAGATGAGAATAATAACACTTTGAAGCCTTTAAAGAAAACAATGTTAAAGTGGACCTGGAGTATTTGTGGCAATAGAGGAAATCGATGCAAAGGTAGAACATTCCTTAATGGTTCATGGATCATTGATAGTGGAGCATCCTGATATATAACCAATCAAAAGGGCTAGTATACCTCCCTCAAGCATGTGGGGGAGTCCATCCTGGTAGCCATTTTGTTGGGAATGATGATAAATACCCACCCATGGTTTCAGGTAACATTTCTTTTGTTTTTAGCAATGGTGATACTAAAGAGTTGTCCGATGTCCTTTATGTGCTAGACATTAAAAGGAATCTAATATTGGTTACAGCCATAGTTGTGAACTGTCTTAAAGGTTCTCTTTTAAGGCTAGTGCAGTCACAAATGCAACAAAAATGTCATTGAGAGATGATCCAATGCAATAACTTATATGAGCTATTGATTTTCACAACCCTAACTTTTGGCCCCATCCAAACAGACAAACAAAGAGTTAGCCTGTGTGTGTCTTGCAGGAGTCATAGGATCTACCACACGTGTTATAGATTTCACCCAAAATATTTTATGACTTATGCGATGATGGGATCTAGTCCCTTGATATGTATTAGGATTATTACCCTAGTATCATCCCTAAGTAAAGGGATCAAACCCTATCTCCATCTCTAAGTATGGAAGACAGTTGGCTTCCAAATACTATCAAGACAATTGGCCTTATAGTAATCCCAATAACCTAGTAGATATTCAATCTATCTCCTGTCACATGTAAGTAGAAACTAGCATGTATTTGTTTCAAAATTTCGTGTATCTCAACAGAATAGCCTAACTCATAAACAAATAATTGGCATATTAGTATCCTACTAGGAAAAATTTAGAAAAGAGACCATGAGGCATGCATGCCCATCAGAGGTAGTATTAAGATATGAAAATGTCGATTATGAGCATTCGTGGTGTTATAACCCGTAAAAGCATCCATTTTGTCATACTAGAATAGGAGCTATATCATCAACAGTATATGCAATCATTCATGTAAAGCCGTATGAAAATAAACATCAAAATGCCATTTAGACGGTATCATTGCAGTAAGGCACTATTAAACCATATTGACAGACATCATGTATCGGTTCCAAAAGTAAATTACATGTAACCCTGTATCCTCAATAATCACACAATATGTGTGCATACGGAATTAGGGTGTCCTATGTTAAGATTAGGATCCTAGTTTTGCCCAGCAAGGGTCAAGCGAAAAACCATTTGGGGATTGATCAGCCACATGATCCTTGTACATGTTCACATCATCACTACAAGGGGATTTGTAGCCATTTATATGGTAGTGATATGTGGACATAGACTAATTATGGGCCGGGGCTCCTTATTAGGAGGTTTTTTTCCCTTGAACGTGTGTACACACTCTTATGTGAGTATGTGTACGTGACCTTATCATGTGAATTCACTTGTAGTTCACTTATTCTCATCAATCTACTTTGAGTGTTATGCTTCTCTCTATCTCTGCTCGCTTGTTGCATCTATGTGTGTGGCTACCTTTGTCCCCACTCCAAAACAACCACCTAGGCTTGGAAAGTTTATCTTAGCAGCATCATAATCAAAGGTTCTATTTTTTCTTCATGAGGTGCCACTTAGCCTTGGAAAATCTATGTTAGCATCATAATCCAAGGTCCTATGTATTGTTGTTATCCCATCAGAATCACAATTTTCCATAAAAAGTGTTAAGCTTCTTCTCAATGATTAAAAGCTCCAAAGAGGGAACTCAATTCGAATTTTACATATTGTATGGGCAAGAGTGGTGGAAGAAGGTTCCATTACAAAATCATTGTAATCTGTAAAGATCTAGCACTGTTTTATATGGATGTATGGTGATTTACTAGTACCATGCAATGATAAAAAAACACTCGTCCTCTCTTGATCTTTACCCACATTTTAGTGTGCCCTCTTTCATGATAGAAAGCATCTCTGAGACATGCAATCTCACCCTTCCCCAACTCCATGTACAATTCAAAGTACAATATCTAAGCTCAGCTCCTTTGACAATTCTCCTAGGACTATGGTACTCTCATCTTAGGGGGCTTTCTCCTTTCTCCTCCCCTCCTTAATAAGTGTGGCTGTTATGGTTTCTAGGTGCACTTTCTTTTTCCAGACTTTTGGTGCATTGACCTTTAAGTTTCTCCATTTCTTTCTTCAACATACTATTCCATTTTGTCTCTAGTCCTTCCAACATTTGTTTAGTCTATCTTTGATTGATGAAGAAGTGAATCTTCCCTCTCCGTTTTATTTTTCCACTTGTACCACTTTGCCTACAATTTCTTCTGCTAGTACTCATGAGATTACCCTTTATTTTCAATTCCTCTTGTAATCTCTCTCTCTCTCTCTCTTATATCTACTTAAGGCTTGGCTTTAGCTTTTGAGAGCTTTGTGAATGTGTTATGGTAATTTCCATTTTCTACTGGTTCATTTCTAGAATCTTATCTATTTGACCCATCAATATGTTCTTACCCAAAAATACATTATTCCTCAAACCAATTCCAGTCACTTTTGAGAATCTAGACCGTGCAATCAAAAGGGATTATTTCCCAAAACCTATACAAATATTTTCCAAATCAAAATTCTTTACAGAGTTGTTGATGTGTAAGACACATAAACCATGGCCTGTCACATCAACTTTAACTATGTTAAGCTGTAAGAAGCATATGCACCTCACTGTCATTTTCAACTCCACGACCCAAGACCAGGACGGTTGTGAAAGGACAAGGGTGCTCTTCCACCCCCTCAAGAAAATGGGTTGCCCCTAATGGAGCTACCATTTTCGTTGGTGGTAAAGGTTCCCCTTGACCTTTTGTTAATCCTTCAACGTTATACACATGGCTCTCAATTTAGGTAGGGACAATTTTGGGCAACAAAATAGAGAAGTGCATATGCTACTCTAGTTATTCCATGTTGTGAACAAGCATTTGATGCCCACAAAAGTAAAAATGTTTTTAAAATCAAGAAAGCAAATAAGAGAGAGAGAAAGAAATATATGTTTAAGTCTTCAAAAGACCTGAAGACCGGAGGATATATATAGTGAGAGAGAGAGAGAGAGATGAAACGACAAAGGCTATACACCATGAAAGGCCTGTTCGTTATAAGAACATAAGAGAATGTGTATAATGTTGTGGTCTTCGCATTCATTTCCACATCCTTTGATTTAGAATGGAATTCAAGAATCATGAATAAGAGCACCACCATAACACTTGCGTCTCAGTTCTAACCTTTTCTATCAACCTTTCTGCTATAGATGCAATGCAAGCTCCACATTTATTAAAAGTTTAGTGCCCTTTTAAGATTTCAGTCCTCTTTGGTTTTGGATTTTGAAATGCTTGCATGGCTATGGCTACCTTGTCAAGATGGCGATGCTCATAAGTGCTAATATAAGCGCCAAGTTGCATACATTATATCAATTGGCTGCTCATAGTGTGAACTTGAGGACGCTAGCTCTCTGCTAGAGGTGCCGCAGTGAGCATTGTAGCCAGGCATAACAGAGGGCAGCTATGCTGTCAACCAGGTCTAGACAGTTGCAAGCTAGACCTACCATTTGAAGTTCTCTCTTCCAATCACACAAGCCGAAAACCTGTTGGAGCTCTGCAAAGTTGCAATGTACGTGAATGGGCCAAAATAACTGAGGTCCCAACATAGACTTAATCTAATTCCCCACCCCCAAACTGACATCAAGAGTCCAGCAGCAACAGAACCGTGCAGAAAGTCACTCTCTCAAGGCCACTCCACAAAGTCAAGAGATTGATGGTAAGAGTGACACAAGTGAAGCACAAACAGATTGACCCAACACACACATAATACGTGCACCAACTTGTAGGGAGAAGATCGAAATTGTGAGAAGATCTCTGCTAAAGTAAGCATTTCCGTACACAATCTGCGTTGAGTGTGTATCCTACTGTTACAATCACAATTCTGGACCTCATCATGCCAGGATTGCTGTTCACATCTATAGACCTGTTCCAATAACCATAGCCATGGAAACAAGATAATGGCACTTAGATTGGGTAGCATTGCCAAGATGAACAGCCATCCCCTTCTATACAATTGTAGCCTTTAGATAGCATGAGGGTCAGGTCAAAACATTTGATAAAAGAGACTTGTTGAGCCATCCCCAAATGACCTTAAATCTGCTGGCTTTACGACAGCACGACACAGTGGACACGTCCTCTCCCTTTCAAACCTGGTTGTAACAACCGGCACATCGCGTAACGTGTCAAATACCAAATCATGTTTGATGATCAAGACACCAAAGATCAAAGCTTAAAAGGCAACTTAAGAGAACTTTTTTGATATACCATTCAGACACACAATCTTCGCAAAACAGATGTTTGCAGCTGAGCAAGATTGGAGCATGCATTTTCTCTTGGCATATAGCACATAGATCCCCTATTGCAACAACCTGGGAAAACAAAACCCAGAATGACTCTTCACAAGAGAAGTTCGGAAAAAAAAGGAACCACTTTTTAAAGATTTGAATACCTCTTCTGTTGTTGCATATGATCCATACTGCACTTCCCTCCGTGAGAGTGCCTTCAAGGCTGCAATAAGCATATGCACCTGTATACAATCCATAAGCAACGTCCACCTTAGATGTACGTAGGCAATAGGCCTCAAAAAATGGCATTTCAGATTTGATGGAGGTCATCGCCCCCTTTTCACACCACGGTCCACAGCCTTCCTCTCACTCAAAAAGCATCAATTGTTTACCCCTTCACACTGGAGTGCATGTGAGTGCAGTGCTTAAGTATATATACACATATCTATGCATTTGTAATATACATACAGATATGTGTACTAACTACAAAATTGAGAGGGGTGAGGTGGTGTTGTTACCTTTTTCAATACAGATGTAAGCTTAAAAGTCAGATACAATCCAGTCGTTAGGGACGAGAAGAAGCTCCCATAGTCTTTGTTAAGAAAGAAGCGATACCAGACAGGAGTCGGAAGTAAAGCTCGGTAGAGGAGCAGGACATACTCTACAAAAGTGAGCAGCTGACCCTGCATGGTTGCAATATTAACAAATTGGCAAAAAATCTGATAGACATAATCCAATAAAAGTGCCCTAGATTCTAATAATAAGTTTTTAATGGACAAACACCCATCCTCCTGACAGGCACGGGCTTGGAAAGGGGAGATCCCCATCTAAGGGCCATGGGTGAGGGGTCGAGATGGGGTCCTGCAAGGGGGTTGATATGTGTAATCCCCCCAACATAGACAGCACCCTTGCAAAGCCTAGAAACAGTAATAAGCCTAGGCGTGAAAAAACAGACCTGCCGGCGGTAGTTCCGACCCCTTGTGTTTTTGTAGTAGATCAGAAGCCCAGATTTCAAAACCATAGCTCCTTGCCTAACCATCGTATCTTGGGAAAACCAAAAATTGCCACTCAGCAAAAAGAAGATATGCATGGACATGATGAATTGATAAACAGAACTTTAGGTCAAGTTTACATATTGTAGATGGTGAGCTTTATAATGCACCAAAGCTTCCATACCATTCACCATGATGATGAATACAGAATGCCAGAACTTTGGGATCTCCTTGGGTGGGAGCATCAATAGAGGTCTCAGCAACTCCTCCTTTCTATACCACCAGTAAACTGTGATGATTTGCACGAACAGCCCAGCTGCGACCGTAAAAATAATTAAGCTCTTTCTCTCACCCTGCATAAATTCACGCTATAAGCAAACATATGAATATGGTATTCAAAAAAGGTTGTAGTATAAGAACATGAGAAGTAAATGCACAAAGAAGGAACCCCAGGAGGCTTTTGCAGATACCGAACAGGGGACAGCTCTGCTGCATATGTGTTGCAAAACATGCCCGCATCATATGCAATGCCTTGTGTTATAAAAGGCTCCATTGTATCCATATCTTATCCCTGCTTTGTGCAAAGGGACCCCCCGCCGGGGGGGGGGGGGGGGGGGGGGGGGGGGGGGGGGGGGGGGGGAGATGCAGAAGTTTTGCTGATGTGGCAAATCTGCAGGCTCGGGGAGAGACACTAAGCAGTGCTGCTACTTGTGCAGCGTATAGAGGCGAGCAGGGCGGAGGGCCTGGCAGGTGCACCAGCAAACGGGTGCCCAGCAGGCGAGAGTGGGCAGCAGATGGGCTGGGCCTGCTAAGGGCCCAAGGGGAGCACCTCCATCTGAAAACGTGCTAGTAGGCAGGGTCCCAGTGGGGGGCGCCTTCCAGGTCATGGCAGCGGGGTTGAGCCGGAAGAAGCACGGTAGGCGGCGATGAGTCTGGCAGTCCACAGCGAGCAGAACCTAGCCGCGATGGCGATTGTATGCCAGCACATGCACTTAGCTGCGAGTACAGTGGACATCAGCACATCTTTGTGACCCCTAGCTGGTACATACAGCGAAGAGTCTCCAGATGCAGAGAGTTGAGCGAGCAGCAGCAGCAAGATTGCAAGAGCCGAGATCTGATACCATATGTTGGTATTCAGAGTGCACCATAGTTACATTCAGGACCTGTACTCATCTGTTGAATCCTTTCAGGGCCTTCTGTACCGTTCCATACTTTCAGTACCCGTACAGATAACATCTACAAAGAACTTATGGGAGAAAATGTACGGTGGTGGTTTGACCCAATTTCCCCAATTTCCTCAATTAATCCTTGCCCCAATTATCCCAATTTCTCTCCAATTTTACCTGATTTCGTAGAACAGTTTATTTCATATATATATATATACATATATATATATATACATATATATATATATATTGGTAAGAAAGTAAACGTACATAAGGTACTTATCTTGGTGTGTACTCCACGTATTCATACTGTAAGCAAGGTCAACAAGGCATGATAAAAGGAGCTCCACCATAGCTTGCCAACTCCAAGGACTTCCTTGCAGCTACCCAAACGCCCCCCCACCCAACAACCCCCCCAGTCGATGGACGTGCCTACTTCGTCGTTCATGGAATCAAACAGGACCACCTATTACATGACCAGATTCACAGATTCGGCTTCCCAACATGGCAAACAAAAATGCAACTGGTACTGATGAGGGAGGGGCTGTGGAACATCGTCAAAGGGGTTGACAAGAAGCCCAGAGCCGATGAAGGTGCAGAGAAGGTTCGTCTTTGGAAAGACCGAAATGACCGAGCAACCGCTTTAATCGGGCTCAGTCTTGCCAACAACCTCATACACCATCTTGATCTCAAAAAGTTGCGAAGGAGGTATGGGAAAAAATGGAAAGCTTATCCGGAAATAAAATTGTGAATTCAAAAGTATCTTGAACCAAAAATTCTTCCATTTAAAGATGAATGAAAGTGATGACCTTAGCGAACTCTTAAGCAGTATCTGATCTGTCACTCAACAACTCTCTAGTCGTGAAGTTGTTAAAGACGACGACAAAATTGCTGTGCTCCTAAAGAGCATACAAAAGGTATCATAACTCTCCCAAATCCTAACTGCTCTCCGGTTAGCCAAAGATACATCTTATGAAGACATAGTAGCAATGCTCATTGAAGAAGACAGAAGACTCAAGAAGACTCAAGAAGCAGAGTGACAGCAGCATTGATCTTGACAAAGCCATGCTAAGTAAATAATGCAAGGACAAAAAGGGCGACAAGATTAGGTATCATTATTGCAAAAGACTTGGGCACAAGGAAGCTCAAAGCTTCAAAAAGATGGAACAAGAACAAGAAAAGCATCATGCACAGCTAGCAAGTGAAGAAAATGGAGAAGAAGAACCAGTAAAGCATGAGATAGCAGCCACCGCAAAGCTACATGGTCTCTCTCGTAATGAGAAAGACTGTGATTGGGCTTTCTAATCATTCTTATGGGTCAAGGGTTCTCTGCCCGAGTAGTCCCCCAAAATCTGGAAAAATAAACTTCATGCGTGTTTTTTTCCTTTGTGTGTTTTGTAATGCCTTGTGTTATAAAAGGCTCCATTGTATCCATATCTTATTCTTGCTTTGTGCGAGGGGGGGTGTCATAGCTGCGAGGAAGTCCTTGGAGTTGACAGCTATGGTGGAGCTCCTTTTATCACGCCTTGTTGACCTGAGGTCCGGAGGTTGGCACTAGTGGTGTGCAGTCTGTAGCCCATCATTGATACTGTTATTGGAGGTCTTCTTGAGTACCACTCCACCTTCGCTCTGAAGGGGGGTTTGTTGGGTATGTTTTGGAGCTTCACGTCTATGTAACCATTCCTATGTGTGTAACCTTAATTCATATGTATGTTTGTGTGAACACCTACTTCGGTGTGAGCACCCCCTTATATGTGGAAAAGCTAAGTGTGCCACATGTCATTAGTGTGTGTGTGTGTGTGTGTGTGTGTGTGTGTTGACATGTGTCCTCTGTTGTATGTGTCAAAAGGTAAGGCTACTATCAAGCCTACAAAAAGCATTGTACTTGGTGAACTGCCATCACATCAATCAATCTTTTCTTGAGTCATACAATCTTGTGTACACTCTCTCTACACTTTGTTTCTCTCTCCCTCCATGCCATGGTCGTCTACCACCACCCACCATGGCTTCTCTACACACTCTGAATACTAACATATGGTATCAGAGCTCGGCTCTTGCAATCTTGATGTTGTTGCTCACTCAACTCTCTGCATCTGGAGACTCTTCACTGTCTGTACCAGCTGACGCTCAAGGTCACAAAGACATGCTGACATCCACTGTACTCACAGCAGTCCACTATAGTCGCAGCTAAGTGCGTGCGCTAGCCTACTGTCGCCATCAAGGCTAGGTTCTGCTCATTGTGGATTGCCACACTCATTACCGCTTACCTTGCTTATTCTCAGCTCAACCCTGCTACCATGACCTGGGAGGCGCCCCTCGACAGGACCCGACCTTGCCTACTAGCACGTTTTTAGGCAGAGGTGCTTCCGTTGGGCCCTTACCATGCCGAGAAAGTCTACACTATCCGCAGCTGGGACATGATAATACCCAGTTCACCACCAGCCGCCCATTTTCCACCGCACCTACCAGGCCCTCTGCTCTGCTTGCCTCTATGCTTTGCACAAGTAGCACCACTGCATAGTGTCTCTCCCCGAGCCTGTAGATTTGCCACATCAGCACAACTTCTGCATAGTTGATGGACCTGCCTACTTCATCGCTCATGGAATCAAGCAGAACCACCTATAACATGACCAGATTCAAATGAACCAGCTTCCCGACATAGCAAACGAAAATGCAACCGCTACTAATGAGGGAGGGGATTTGGAACAATGTCAAAGGAGTTGACAAGAGGCTCGGAGCCGACAAAGGTGCAGAGAAGGTTCGTCCTTGGGAAGACTGAGCTTTAATTGGGCTCAAATTGTCGACAGCTTCATATATCACCTTGATCTCAAAAAGACTCCAAAGGAGGTATGGGAAGAAATGGAAAGCTTATTTCGAAATAAAATTCTGAATTGAGAAGTATTCTTGAAGAAAAAAAAATCTTTCATTTAAAGATGAATGAAAGTGATAACCTTAGTGAATGCAGTATTTGGGTTTGTCACCTGTCACTCAACAACTCTCCAGTCTTGAAGTTGTTGAAGATGACGACAAAATTGATGTGCTCCTCAAGAGCATACAAAGGTATATCACGATTCTCCCAAATCCTAATTGTTCTCCGGCTAGCCCAAGATACATCTTATGAAGACATAGTAGCAATGCTCATTTAAAAAGACATAAGACTCAAGGAGCATAGTGATAACAGCATTGATCTTGACAAAGCCATGCTAAGTCAATGGAAAGACAAAAAGGGCCACAAAATTAGGTGTTATTATTGCAAAAGACTTGGGCACAAAGAAGCTCAATGCTTCAAAAAGATGGAACAAGAACAGGAGAAATATCATGCACACCTCGCAGCAGCCGAAGAAAATGAAGAAGAACCAATGGAGCAAGAGATAGCAGCCACCGCAGTACATGGTCTCTCTCTTAATGAGAAAGATTATGATTGGGATTTCTAATCATTTTTATGGGTCAAGGGTTCTATGCCCAGGTAGTCCCCCAAAATCTGAAAAAAAAACTCCATGCATGTTTTTTTCCTCTGTGTGTTTTGTAATATCTTGTGTTATAAAAGGCTCTATTGTATCCATAGCTTATCCTTGCTTTGTGCGAGGAGGGTTTTTGTAGCTTGGAGGAAGTCCTTGGAGTTGGCAGCTATGGTGGAACTCCTTTTATTATGCCTTGTTGACCTGAGGTCCGGGGTGTTGGCACCAATGGTGTGCAGTCCGGAGTCCATCATTGATACTGTTACTCGAGGTCTTCTTCAGTACCACTCACTCATATGTATGTTTGTGTGAACACCTACTTATATGTGGATATGTAGATAAGATAAATGTGCCACATGTCATTAGTGTGTGTGTGTGTGTGTGTGTGTGTGTGTGTGTGTGTGTGTGTGTAAGGACATGTCGCCTGTGTATGTGTCAAAAGATAAGGCTACTCTCAAGCCTACAAAAACCATCGTACTCGGTGAACTTCCATCACATACAATCAATCTTTTCTTTAGTGGTGCAATCTTGTGTACTCTCTCTCTACACTTCATTTATAAATAGGCATTCCCCAAATACATTGAGATGCACCCCCTCTGCAGCTCATAGTGTGCAAGAGTTTGAAGAAGATAGCTAATGAAGATGTAACCATGGACACTCAGTATTGCGCAGTACTAGATACACCTCGGAAAGAGCACCTGCTAACCCGACTCCTCGAAATAAAATGCCACCACGAACAGCAAAGAACTTTGCTTGGCTCCGAATTCCCACACAAATGTACAGTGAACTCTAAGAATAAAATCATGAGGTACTGGACACACCGCGCCCATAATCCCCAACAGTGGACTGTGAACACATCACGTCCTACAAAAACTCGAACAATGAACTTAGAACACATCGAGTCCATAATCTCTGCAACACCAAGCAATAGACGTGAAACAAATCCAATCCATAGCTCCAAAATAAGCTTGTCTCAACAGATATTTTTCATGCTTGGAACTCCAACTCACGGTTTCCATGCACCAGAAATGGAGCTACTAACAGCCCCCTCTCCCGCCCACAAGCCTCCTTTGACTGGGAGCACATGGGGGAGAACTATCTATATAACTATAGAAGCTGACCATCCAGGTCCTCCCTAGCTATTGCAGCCTTGGGGGATACTAGAAGTATCAGTCATCATCCTGTATATGATCATTGCCCGTCTTTGAAAACTTGGTCCTGGCATGGGCTGTACCTTTGGTCTTGCAAAACCTACATTTCAGAAGAGTAGAAGTGACATCGTCCTGTCTGTTGCACTATACCAAGTGCTTGATCCTGTCCACTAGGAGCGAACCTTACCTGCTCTTGAGAAACAAGGATAGATGCCTCCTGCAAGAGGGAACCATATCCACGGCAATAGTACACCTCTGCAAGCAAGCCTTTGTGCCACTAATGATCTGAACACTCCACAACCAATCTCCAACACTTCTCCAACGCAATGAGGTATGAGGAGCAAGCAGCCCCCTCTCAAAACTGAGAGAGCAAGGGGCTGGACAGTAGCAAACAGTCCACCAAAACTTGCCAGAGAACACCCACAAAGGAGGTAGATCCATCAAAGAAGAGGCACGCTGAAGATGCGACAAGTCTGTGATGCTCCACATGCGAAGAAGAGGACCACCAATTCCTGTCCCAGGCTTTGCTCCAAACACCAACACCGTGAAAGCACAGGACCGACAGCCCCCTCTTAAGCGAAGGCAAGGCTGAAGCATACGGGAAGAAACACCTCCACTAGGGCTGAAAACGCAGCCGCCACACCACCACCAACAACGGATGATGGAGAATATAGCATAGGAGAGAGAGAGAGAGAGAGAGCTGCTGCCACCACAAAAACACAGCCACCAAAACTGAGGCACAGCACCCTAGAAGAAAAAAACGCAGCCGCCAATGTGAAAAACGCAGCCTGCAGGATGAAAACGCAGTAGCCAGAGGAAGTCGCAGCCACTGAGTGGTGAGGAAAACGCCGCCGCCTTGAAGTGCCGGTCACCTATGTAACTGATACCATGATAAAGTTGCACAATGCGGAAGCAAAACATAGGGGAGAGAGGGAGAGCAAAGGAGAGAGAGAGAGAGAGAGAGAGAAAGAAAGTTATATTAACGTCCACGGGAGGCCGAATCCGACCTATGGGACAGATCAGGTACATCCATTTACATTCCACTCTGGGTATCGATGCCAAAGAGGCATAAAACTGAAAAAAAAATAACTCAAAATGAACTCTTAAGACTCTTAAGAGTTTAAGTTACAATGGGTTCTATTGCATCTAGTTCGAAATTGAGGTTCAAAATAAAAATAGCTATATTTCATCCATGGATGGATTTGCTCTGGGGGTGTGGGGTACGGAATTCTTTAATGATTGCTTGTCCTCCTCTGTATATTGCCCATTTGCCATTCTTTCTTGCTTCTTTAACTTTATTCAGCTCTGCCGATTTGTTCTTGAGTTGTAGCGGGGTGAGTTCATCATCTATCCATACCTTTGTTCCTTGGAGAGACTTTGTTTGCTTCATCACTGCTATTTTCTCATTGTTGTCCATATAGGAGACTTTTGCCTGTGTACCCTTTACTATAATAGAGATAGGGTCTCCTAAGTCCACGAAGGGGACTACTTTGCTCAGTTGTGCTGTAAGTACATCTGTATCTAATATGTAGTCTTCTCGAAGCTCTTGAGCTATGTCTGCCCTATCCCAGCCTTGAGGAAGACCACCGACTCTGATTACCTTTTTGTTACTTTCCATTCGTTCCTTTTCTTTGACCGCTGATATGACTTCTTTAACAAAATCTTGTGAGTTAACTGAATTTACCTTTGAAACATGGTTTGTCGTTTCTGTTTGTAGTGTTGTAGGTATGGGTCCTTCTCGTGCTTCCTCTTGCTTCGTCTTCATGGCTTGCACTTGCACTTTCAGTTCGTTGATTTGTTCATCTTTCTTGATAGTCTCGTGTTTCAGTGCTGCTAATTCTCCCTGAGTTTCTTCAGTTCTTGCATGAGGTAGGCTTCCCATGGTGTCGGCTTGCTCACGGGTGGAGGAATGGGCGGTAATCGTGAAGCGGTGACTGAGGCAAAAGACTTCTTACTTTCCATGTGTTGCTGCTGATAAAGGAGAGGGCTGTTGGTGGAACGAGTCCCCCCTCAAGGGTACCCTCTCCCCTTTGGGGAGACTCAGAGAATGCGACCTACAAGATGCTCAGCTACAGGTGCAGGGGAGAGTTATGTTGCTGCCTTGGGGGCCTGAGCAAGGGTGGGTGGGGAAAGGGAGCGAAGAGAAAGGGTGGGGAAAGGGGGCGAAGAGAGAGAGAGAGAGAGGGGACGAAATGCAGGCAGAGAGAGTGAAGCGAAGAGAAAGGGTGGGGAAAGGGGGCGAAGAGAGAGAAGGCGGTGGGGAAGAGAGAGAGAGAGAGGGGACGAAATGCAGGCAGAGAGAGTGAAGCGAAGAGAAAGGGTGGGGAAAGGAGGCGAAGAGAGCACAATTTCTAACACTTACTATATCCCAGCGAGCCTGCAGATTTGCCACATCAACAAAACTTCTACATCGCCAATGGACCTGCCTACTTCGCCGCCCATGGAATTAAGCAAGACCACCTATAACATGACCACACTCAGTGGAACCGCCTGTCAGGATGTGCAACGGAAATGAGACAGCAATCAGAGAGCAAAAACTGCAGAAGAGCAAGAGAGGAAATGTAGTGTCGAACTCTACTATATACACAATACAAAACTATGGGCGGGCAAGAGCTCGTATATATATGGCTTGAGGCTGCCAGTCAACCAGTGGATGGCAAGTCGGCCAGCCCACAACCATGACAAAAATTTTGGAAAGTGCTTTTGGAGGTATCTCCATTTATGCATGTCACCAAGGCGAAAAGGAAGAGAAGGTTTCAGTCGAGATTGCAACTCGTGTACAAAGCAGGACTACAAATGTATCCTGGTCACACCTTACACCAATTAATCGCAGCCGTGCCACCGCCACCGAGCAATTGGAACTCAAATTGAGTTGATCCAATAAGGCTAAACCCTCATTTCAAGGCAAGGAGAGGGCTGTCCAAAACCTGCAAAAATGGACAGCCACCTAAAAAGGACCAAAACCAAGATAAAAATGGTCCTAAGGCTGAAAATAACACTACCAAGAAGCACCCTTCAAACTGAGAGACTATGGTCTCACTCCGAAGCAGAAAAAGCAATATATGAGTGAGGGGAAATGCTTTACTTGTGGTAGCACCGAGCATATTGCAAAGGCATGCCCAAACAAGAAGAAGCGTGATAATGCAAATGCATCAAAGCCTAATGTGCATATGATTCCAGATGTGCAGGGCAACACTTCACATGATAGCACAGACACGGTTGTATGTAAAGCTTGGGGACAGCTCAAGGATCAGCTCGCTTTGTTCATATTTGATGATTGTGCATCTGAGAATTTCATATCCACACAGATGGCACCTGCTTTGGGTATTGAAGTGGAGGACATGGGACCTCAAATTGAAGCAAGGACTGCCTTTGTTGGTAGAGAAGTGCAGGTCATGCCTATTTTTGGCAAGTTGTGCATACACATTCAAGGCTATGTGGATCATGAGGATTTTCTTGCGGCGCCTTTGAATGGTTGTGATATATTGCTTGGAAAGCCTTGGCATACACGTATTGATCCGTCCAAGGCTTACAAGACCAACAGGATCACCTTCATGCATAAAGGCCGATAGCATGTAATTGATACTGGTGATGATGGTGATACCATTCCCCTTGTATCTCATGTACAAATTAAGAAAGTAATGAAGAAGAGTGTTTTTGCGTACTTGATTTTTGTACGAGATCATGTTGAGAAAAATAATGTACATGTAAACACTCTTAGTAATGACAGGCTGAAATTTTTGCAAGAGCACAATGATTGTTTTGCTAATGAGTTGCCAAATGAGTTGCCACCTGTACGACCGGAAGATCATCACATTGATCTTATGCCGGGTAGCTCACCACCTAATAGGCCAACCTATCGTGTAAGTGCATCCCAAAAAGAGGAGATCATGAAGCAGGTGAATGAGCTTCTTGAGAAGGGTTTGGTTCAGTCAAGCTCTTCCCCATATTGTTCACCCGTCCTCTTGGTTCAAAAGAAGGATGGATCCTTTCGTATGTGTGTGGATTATAGAGCTTTGAATAAGCTTACCATCAAAAATCGATTTCCGATTCCACGCATAGACAACATTCTTGACAAGTTGGATGGATCGGCATGCTTTAGCCGAATTCATCTCAAGAGTGGGTATCATCAAGTGTGTGTAGTGCCTGAGGATGTACACAAAACTGCTTTCAAGATAGCATTTGGGCTTTATGAGTATCTATCTTGTTATGCCTTTTGGTCTTACGAATGCCCCGGCTACATTCAATAGAATGATGGATCGCATATTCCGTGAGTACAAAAAATTTACAGGTGTCTTCTTTGATGACATCCTAGTCTTCTCCAAGACCGAAGAAGAGCATAGAGCTCATTTAGCCATTGTTTTTGAAGAACTCCATAAGCATAAACTCTTCATAAATGCAAAGAAGAGTGAGTTCTTCTTGTCAGAGATACATTATCTTGGGCATATTGTGTCCAAAGATGGAGTGCGGATAGATCCTGCAAAAATTGATGCAATTTGGAATTGGCCCGAATTGAGTTCGATGCATGAAATCCGTAGTTTTCTTGGATTATGCTCTTACTATCGCAGGTTCATTTGGCACTTTGCATGGATTGCTTCTCCTTTGCATGATTTGACAAAGAAGAAGGCCACATTCAAATGGACTACTGTAGAGAAGGATGCATTCCTCAAATTGAAAGATGCAACTACTCATGGTCCAGTGTTGATCATTCTGGATTTGCAAAAGCCTTTTAGTGTGGAATGTGATGCCTTTGGAAATTGCATAGGAGTTGTCCTTAAAAGAGGGACATGCCATGGCTTATGAGAGCTATAGATTACATGATACAGAGCTATCTCTTGGCACTTATGAGAAAGAGCTCTTGACTATAATTCATGCACTTACTATATGGAAACATTACCTTCTTGGGACTGATTTCACTGTGAAGACAGATCACCAGAGTTTGATGTATTTTCTTACCTAAACTAAGTTGTCAGAGAAGCATATGAGGATGGCCAATTTCCTCTCTATGTTTCATTTTCAGATCTTACACACCCCAGGAAAGAAGAATGTAGTCGATGCATTGTCACAAAAGCCGTATGTAGCAGCTATCTCGGTTGCCTCTCATGGGGACTTGTCTGCCATGCGTGATTTATATCATATGGATGCTGATTTTGCTACTATTTGGACTGATTTGATGGCTAGTCATGCACATGCCTCATATGTGATCAAAGAGGGTTATCTCATGAAAGATAATTGCCTATGTGTGGTGTCTGACATGAGACAAAAGGTTTTGGATGAGTAACATGAGGAATACGCCAAAGAAGGGAAGTGTTTCCAATGTGGGAAGAAGGGACATATGGCTGTAAATTGTCCCGACAAGCCAAAGCAAGAAACCAGAGAGATCGGAAGATCATCAGATTGATATCATGCCAAGAAGATCATCAAGTGGTTTGCAGTAGATGCTAGTCTATTTCAAGTTTTGACAAAGAAAGCCGTGGGATCTTTATGGACCAAAGCTAAAACAGAATCCTTTGAAGCATTGAAACTTTATGCTAACAAAGGACCGGAGTTGATTATTCTAGATTTATCAAAACCTTTTATGGTTGAACATGATGCCTCAAGAGATTGCATTGGAGCAATCTTGAACCATGAGGGCCATGCTGTGGCCTATGAAAGGGCTTCAAGGTAGCGGATGCATTATCTCAGAGACCCGTGAGCCATGCAGTTTCTATGGGTTATCATATGGATTTCATTTTGATGAAAGATCTTTATGCTACCAATGAGAATTACAGGGATATTTGAAACAGATTGCAAAATGGAGATTTGGTGACCACTTATGTTATCAAGGAGGGTTTCTTTATCATGTAAACCCTATTATGAGTGACAAAGGATTTGAGACCAAAATGGATGGAAGAATGTCATTCTCCACCCTACATGGGGCATAGAGACATCTTGACTACAAATCAAGCTTTGCAGAGCTACTCCTATTGACCTAGCATCAGAAAGAACATTTAGTTTTATGTCACATGCACTCTGCATTGTAGTGCATGGTAACAAGATGAGTGCACATTGTACAACAGTAGAACCCTTTAGGATTTGATATTTGTCATACGTCGTGACCCCATTGTAATCCTCAATCAGGCATGAGCTACATAGATCATTCCTCAGCCTTAGAGAGTCAGTCAGTCAGTCAGGTCCCTTTAACCCACTTGGAGAGAATCATTCATGTATATAAAAGTCATAGAAGCCTTAGAGTTTGCATCAAAACATGTTTGCATTTTGCATAGCATTCATCCCATGTGAATGTAGACCACCTAGACCACTACAGAAGCCTCGGGATATCATCCAGTATTTTATCCTAATTATTTGACATTTTTTCCATATTTTCCAACATTTAATACCATTATTTCACATATTATTCAGTCGTGTAGCTTTAGGGAACCAGTTGGCCAGCTCTACAGCCAACCAACCAGCCCTTAGACTCCATATAAATAGCATCATTCCCTATCATTCATTCATATCATACTCCTCAGCCTTCAAGCCTTGTAGTCTTCAGCCACATGGAGCTTCATCGCGTGTGCACATAGAGCCTATTTCAGCAAATGCATCAGCCATATTCAGCCAAGGAAGGAAGCACTACAGAACCTGTGTTTTCAACCTTCATGCATAATTCAACATTCATCATATCATCGTTTTGCTACAGCCCTTCCGGTGAAGGTAATACCCATTCATACAATCATTTTCAGCATTCATTCACAACTTAGAACAGTCCCAATCAGCCCCATCCCTCAGCCTCAGATTTGCAACCTTCCTACATTCCATTGGGAGAGTGCATAGGCTTGAGATCGGTCATCATTGGTGCTTCTACAGCCGTGTACAGTTCAACCCGACTCTTGGTCTTTCAGAGATCTTGCGTTTGGCTTATCTACAGTCCAAAGTCAATCCTCATTCATTCTCTTCACATATAATAAAGCAAATACTCCTAGCAATAGGAGGGGGCCCTTCAGTGGGTACTTTGGGACCCAATACGGTGTATAGTTCTATCTCTCTCTCTCTAATATGTTAAAGTTTGAAGTGCTAAAAGTGGATTGCTAAAGACTCGCGAAACTCGGGATAAAGAAGGCGGTGTGAGACTTGTGTGACGGGATCCCTTATTCTGCTGCATGTTACATTTTATGTTCGAGAATGTTTGGTTTTGTCAAATGGTCAAGTTTGACCAACAAAAGCCAACAAGATTATTGCAACTCTTGCCGATTCCGAATGTTCCATGGGAGAGTATTGCTATGGATTTATATTTGGATTAGCAAAGTCAAGAAATGGGAATGATGGTATATGGACCTTTTCAAGATACCAAGAAGATCAACGATGTGTGTTATCGGTTGGACCTTCCAGATCATTGGAGGATACATAATGCCTTCCATGTCAGTTTATTGAAACCATACACAAGATCATCCTCAGAGGAACGTGTATTGGAGGATCCACCAGAGGTGGAAGAGCAAGAAGAGATTTTGCAACCAAAACAGATCGTGTTTTATTCTGTGAAAAAAGGAGGAAAGACAATGCTCAGAAAGTTCCTCTTGAAATTTGAGAATTATTCCCCATTGGATGCAAAATAGATGCC
This sequence comes from Cibotium barometz, assembly GCF_041138505.1. Lineage (NCBI taxonomy): Eukaryota > Viridiplantae > Streptophyta > Polypodiopsida > Cyatheales > Cibotiaceae > Cibotium > Cibotium barometz. The sequence goes on along the minus strand of NC_141073.1, from coordinate 35,217,058 downwards.
AGAGGAGTACTTCAAGGACTATCCAGAGATACTTTGAGCTTATGATGAACCGATTGGTCCAGATGTATTTGAAGTACAGGCATAGACGTCTTGCGAACAAAACAGATTCAAGAGGGAGGGATTGTACCTCTAGCCCTCTTTTGTATTTGGGTGGCAATGATGCCAGATGATCCATCAGACGCCCTTTTGTGCCAGATATCATAGTCGAGCGATCATTGCGACCAAATAGCCCAGATGACTGTATTGGATTTCATAGTCGAGCAGTCAATGAGACCAGATGGCCCAGATGACTATTGATGAACTCTCAGGCGATCCTAGTGACCAGATGGCCTTGAGGATTTACTGAGCGGTTTCCTTCGAGAGCCAAATAGCTTGGCACTGGCAGACCAGACAAGACAATCCATGAACAGGAGGATCATTACTTGTGCATTGCATACTGATGTATGTTTGAATTTCTTTGGCTTTGTGTGTTGTTTTTGATGTGTGGACAATGCTTGGATTTATGGCATGTGATAGTCCACTGGGCTCCATACTACCTGGCTAGTACTTGGAATACCCAGTAGACACGAATGATGCATACCTGTTTATTGACTAGCTTCTGTCTAGTTTTCACAAGAGGTAAGTATGCATTTATTTTATCTAACACGTGGCAGGCCATGAAGAAGAACCATCAAGAACAAAGCTATTGGTTAAAGAAAAGGCATAGAGACATTGCCAGATGAGCAGATGACACCACAGATATGGAGAAAGATCAAGTGCACAAGCTCACCAGACAGCGCTAGTACTTGGAATATATGGATATACTTGGAACATATGCATATACTTGGAACACTTGCATTCCGCAGTTGAGAACAACTGCGATATAAGAAAGAGGAAATGTAACTATTTGGCCCTCCTAGCACTATTCACGTGATGGAACCCGTGCCCGGACATTGGACAGGTAACAGAAGGCATGGAAACAGGGACCATAAAAGTTTGCACATGGAAAAGCGCTAGTCTTGGTCAAAAAGTAGAGAAAAGCAAAAAGTCAAACTAGGTTGCCGCAAGCTGGGAGCACCAGTGGCAATAGGAGATTGAGCCGGACCAAAAAGCAAAAGGCTGCCTTTCAAAAAGCAACTCTAAGGCCAAAAAGCAAGGTCCTAGAGCTAGAAAAGCAAAGCACAAGAACTTTGGGAAAAGCTGGGCATGTTTGAGTAATATCTTATTGTATCAAGTGTAAAAGATCAAAAGTAAAGAAAAAAGCAAAAACAAAAGCTTGACAAGCTTTTTGGCAAAAAGCAGGTCCTCTCACACGTATAAGAGAAGCATGAACCCTTTTTGAAACTTATCATCTTCTTCATTAGTTGCTTCCATACGTCTGTGCACCCCTTGCAAACCAGCTCCACCTACCTAAGTGTGCTGCTACCACCGATTGGAGCTGCTGCCTTTGTGCCACCTGGCCGTGCTGTACAGCCGCCAACGCTGCTGTCCCTCCGTACCATCTGCACCAGCCAGCGCCTATTGTCACCGCCAACCACCACCTGACCGCTAGCGCCTATGAGCTACTGCTGCCACCTACCTGACTGCTACTTGTACTGTGCGCCGCTACCAGCTGATCTATCTTGGGCCGCCGCCACCCGCTACCCAGCACTATTGCCTTGCGCAGCCCGCTACTTGACTACTGCGCCTGCTCAAAGCCACCACCCGCTGCTGCTACCTGGCCACCATCTGTGCCAGTTGACTAGCTTGCGAGCCCGTGGATTGTTCCTGAATAAATTCCTGAAAGGGGGCAGGGCATGTTCCCCGCTCAGTGTGTGTGTACTGTGCAAAGTTCCCTAACCCTTCTCTCTCTCGCTCTCTCGCTCTCTCTCTCTCTCTCATATTACACCCCCATTATGGTACTGGTTGGAGCTAGATAGATCTGCATTGCATTCTTGTATACCCTACGCATAGGTTGCATACTGAGCCTCTAGCAGTAGTGCTCCATTCATCACACCCCCCCACTAGCTCAGTACTTTCATAGTTTATTTCATGTTCATTTTGTCCTTTTTTTTCTGGACATCCAGAAGACATTGACAGTTGTACATTGATTTGTCTCATAGGTCGAGTTCGGCCTCTAGTAGACGTTAATACAGCTCTCTCTCTCTCTCTCTCTCTCTCTCTCTCTCTCTCTCTCTCTCTCTCTATCTATATATATATATATATATATATATGTGTGTGTGTGTGTGTGTGTGTGTGTGTGTGTGTGTGTTAATCTCCTCATTGGTGAGTAAGGCTGCCAATTTTGATGAGGAGATTAGCACATATCATGTGTATTAACTGAAGCAGATTAACCTAACAGGTGTGATTAAGTAGCCCTTAAGAAAATCAGACAAAGTGCGCATACAGATGTGGGAAGATCATTTGCTCCAGCTGCAAAAGATAATGCAAATGCTCCGAAACCGCCAACATCTGTATGCTGGGAGCCAGTGGCGAACTGTTTCTTTTCCTGCTTGAAGTAGTATGCGTGTAGTAGCTCCCATGCCAAGTAATAATGAGGTAAAACACTCAGTATAAACCTTAATTATGCTGTAAGCTGGAGTTCGAGCTCTCAAAACTGGAAGAAGATGGCCTTTTTTGTACAGTTTCTAGTGGAATCGTTTGGGTCTTCCCCCTCCTCCCTGGATGTAGCCAGCCTCCATCCGAGAGCAGCCAGCCATGAAGAAATGACTCCTTTCACCCTCAAATTTTGGTATCTCTCCTCTCTAGATTCCTGAATATAATCACACTTCCAACTAAGCCTAGCACTTGCAAACATTTTCACTCAGGGAATAACCCATCTGGGGTGAGAGCGTGCACTTGAACTCTCATGGAATGATGCAAAGTTTACTTTGCAACAATAAGTTCACTGATTTTCTTTAAAAGAAATCCTTGCAAAGTTGCACTTATCTCATAGTTTCCAGATCAATAAAAATCCAATCGAAGCCACCTTAAAGGTCAGTTTGGTGTTACAAGGGTGATTTTCTTCTATTTAAAATGTGGTGTTCACACAACTTATTTCCACTTGTCACTGAGCTGTCATGCACAGGACAGGGAAGAGGAAGCTTTTGCAGCTACAGGCTGCAATGAAATTGACACACTGGCCTGCCTACAGTGGGACCCACAGTTTAGCATAAACGTCTTTCGAATCCGCTTTTATTAGCTCCTGCTGGTGAAATTACCTCACAGAGTTGCATGGAAGACAGGGAGAGAGCATGCTGATTGGGTCTCCCCTACCTGCCCATGCCAAGGACAGCCTTGGGTGGTCGGGAACATGAAGTTATTGGATAGGCATGAATCAGGCTGTAGTAGCTTCCAGAACTTGCATGGGTAAAGGAGGAGGCAAGCATCCTCTTTATCCAATGAGCCACATCTTCTCCACCTTGTCCTTCTGCTTTGGTGTGTGAACACCCTAATACAAGGTCTTGGCACTTACATAAAGCTACGATTATTGGTGCGAGATTGTGATTTGACACAACTGTCAATTTTTTACTTGGTGCTTCTAATTTATTACAATTGACCCTTTTTCAAGCCAGGTTTTTTTTCCTGGGAATTTTCAGGCCACGTTTTTATAAAGGTCAATTCATACAAACATTCAAATATAAGTCATACGTAGGCTAATGTTGCAATCAAGAGACCAATAACCAAAAAGATCTCCTTCTTGACCATCTAAGACAAAAGGGAGCCTACCTTTAGAGCTGTTTGCTTCCGAAGAATATCATTTGACTTAATCAACACGATAGAGAGCCAGAAAGTTACAAGGAACCCTGCAAAACACCCACATGGTAACAAATCTTTACGGAATGGAAGTGATAAAATAATTGCACATTCAAGCATCAAACAAGTGCGCTAAAAACCCTCTTCATTTATTACAAATTAAAATGGAAATGCTGTCTCAAGACATGACCGTAGACATTATCCAAGATTACAAAATTGCCAAAGGTGATACTTATATATCCATGTGAGTTATCTCAAAAAAAATCCTTAATTTTATACCATGTTGGTTGTTTTAAACCGTATATTGCACTTCAAATTAGAGCAAACGTAGCCATCTGGTAGGCGTGGATCCGAAACTAGACAAACTATGTGAATAGTGCTAGCCCTATGCCCTTCTTGAAGCTCATGAGTAGTGCCAGCCCTACGCCCCTCTTGAAGCCATTCATGACCCTAGGCATGAAGGTCAGAGATACTCTAACCCTACCGAATAACGTGGATGCTTGTAACATGACTAGTATGCGGAAGCATGCTTAATGATGATTAACGCAAAAGCAATAAAGATTGACGCTAATCACATGCTCATGACATAGAGGAGGAAGAAGAGACACACTTTACCTAACCTACTCCTATACATTATTGAATGAATTAGTAATTACAATGATTGTCATAGATCCAATGTAGATCTAGACCATAAATGCTAGGAACGAACTTATATACCTAGATGAATCCAAGAACATGCCCAAATTCACCTTTTAGGAACGTGCATGTTATATACTCATGGTAGTCAATCCACAAGACTATATAACTATCAACTCCATTATGCATAGTATGGACTAGATACTACGACATCCCCACTAACGTCATCAGTGCCCAATAGTGGGTGTAGAACTCTGTATCAAGATATGCTCTCACACACACACACACACACACACACATAAGAGCATATATTCACACAAAGCCCTTCGTATTGAGTTTCTGTCAAACCTCCGAAGATGCAGGGCAGACTCAAGCTATGAATGAACTTATGCTTTCTGTCCCCCACTATGCATTAATGGAAAACGCTGATTTGGAGATGTACTTGGCTGATCCAAATTGTTAGACTGCATGTCCTTGGTCTTGGCTCTACAATCTGTCTTTGAATGATTATGAATGACCCATGACCTGCCTTTATATAGGAAAGTGATAGCAAGTCGTAATCAGGCCGGTTTTCACTTTTTAGGCCATAAAAAGTCATCAAAAATGTCATAAATGTGTTCATAGTGTGCCCATAATATGTCCCAACCATTGGTGCATGTCCTGGACATCTCCAGGCACCTATAGGGCCACCAAATTGGCTTCAAACTACCCATATACGACCTATAACTTTACCCTTAAGGCGGCTGTAAGGAATAATCACATCTACGTGGCACCGAATTAAGTGTGGACGTTGCATTCCCTCCTGCTAAACTTGGAGCTGGGGTGCACATGATGCGCCTTTGCTCAATGCTGTCGATTTGAATGCAGACTGGATCTCCCATACAGTGTCTCCACCACTATCTCCTCGCGAACTTCGGGGAATGGAAGTTGCCTCTTTGCCTTTGGAAGCTCTATCAGCATGGTAGACTCCATGACCACCTCAAAAACTGAAGTACTTGTCTCCTTCTCATCAATGGATTCGAAGATAATTGTGGGAACCTCGTGAACTATCACCTTCTCGATGGCTATGATGATCTCAGGAACTCGCATGGAATCTGGAATTGTTTGTGACTCTGCATGCTCGAACAATTGCACCCCTTGGTTGACCTCGACCTACAGATCCGACACGGTTTCTAGTGCCTCTTTGGTATCCCTTTGTCCTTGGTCTTCTACTATGGTACTCTTGTCCTCTTCCTCGGTCCTTACCACACTTGCTTCCACTGGAGTACTTTGATTCATCATGGCAAAAAGCTTCTTTATTTCTTTCCAATACTCTTCTTCACATCTTTTGTGGTCTTTTCTTCTTTGCCTTGCTTCGTCTTCACGTTGTTCCCTTCTTTGCCTTGCTTTGTCTTCACGTTGTTCCCTTCTTTGCCTTGCTTCTTCTTCATGTTGTTCCCTTCGGCAATCTTGGTCTTTACATGCTTGTTGGTAAATCTTTGCCCTTCCTAGGATGCTCATTCAAACATTGCCCAACTAGCTTCATTTTGCCTCGTCATCAAAGCCAAAATATCCTCTATGGTTGCCATGAAGAAACGCTTGCTGCTTTTTGTTATAATCAGCCCCAAAACCCTAAACCTAAGCTTCTACATGCATCCTAGGCATCCTAGAACCACACTAGACTGAAATATAGACTTTTAGTACTATACTATGTTGACAATAAGCAAAAAGCTCAAAAGGCTGATTTAATGCAAAAACGCAAACCCTAATTTTGCTTGCAAACCCTAATTTGCTTATTTACATGCAAACCTGAGCATTGATGCAAAACTTTTCCTAGGAATGACCTAGACATGCTCTGATACCAATGTTACATGCATTGCGCTTGGTCATGATAACGCACAACAGGGCCTTCTTTATACCTTTATGTGGTGAGAATCTTTAATATCCAATTCAGAGAGTGGAGAGAGAGAAGAGAATGAAAATGAAGAAGACGCCACAGTATTGGGTCCCAAATAACCACTGAAGGGTCCCCCCTGCAAGCAAGAGTATTTGCTTATATTATTCTTTGGAGAATGATGTACAATGCTTGTGTAAACAAGCAATATGAATGCCCAACGCAAGGACGAGAAAGACCGTACGTCGACTGAGTATCCACCAATCCAAGGCTCTGCTGAAGACTCTTCGGGCCACTGATGCAAGTACAGATAGCTTTAGGACTGCACATATGCTGGCTGAATGTGGAAGAGGTCCTTCTTGAATAGCCTGGAGTTGATTTGGATGATTGCATGCCTCTACACTTTGCTTAATACCTGAATGATCTGATGGAGACAGCAATGTCTGCATATATATGTTCATATGCTGCTGGTCGGCTAGTAGCATGTGGACAAATCCCAGCATTTAATGCTTAAAAAATGTTGCGCTTTTGGTAAACATGCCTTTTTGCTACTGCCCGACCTGATGAGACCTGACCGAGTGGAAGCTTGTGCCCAAAATGTTGCTGGCCTGCTGCAAAGCCAGTTATTGGGTACAGCTTACTCCCATGCTGGTTGGTTGGTCTACCATGTTGTCTAGGGCTAGGTGGACAAGCGTTGTCCCAAACTTTCATTCCGAAGTTTTGGCCCATTTCTAGTCATACAAAGGTTAAGTGATGTCTCTCTAAAGTTAAAGTTGCCAGAAAGTTGGACTATGCACAATGTCTTTCATGTTTCTTGGTTGAAGCCATATGTAGGTCTGGCATTGCAGGATATATCACAAGAGCTACGACCAGATATGATCGACGAAGCTGAAGTCATAAAGCCAGAGCAAATTCTCCTCCACAGATGAAAGCATGGATCCGCTCGAAGAATCCGACAGTTCTACACGAAGTTTAAAGACCGAGAAACCCATGAAGCAGTTTGGCTGGATGAAGAATTCTTTCACGAGTACCCCCAGTTGTTGGCGGAGTACTTGGAAGCCCTGAACCTTAGGAAGTCAACATGACCACTATGTGAAAGCGTGCTTAATGATGATTAACGCAAAGCAATAAAGATTAACACTAAATCACATGCTCATGACAGAGAGAAGGAGAGAGAAGAAGAAGAGAGACACTTTACCTAACCTACTCCTATATATTACTGAATGAATTGAGTAATTACAATGATTGTCATAAATTCAATGTAGATCTAGACTATGAACGCTATGAATGAACTTATGCTTACTATCCTCCACTCTACGTTAATGGAAAACGCTGATTTGGAGATGTACTTGGCTGATCCAAACTATTAGACTGCATGTCCTTGGTCTTGGCTCTGCAATCTCTGTCTTTGAATGATTATGAATGACCCATGACCTACCTTTATATAGGAAAGTGATAGCAAGTCGTAATCAGGTGTTTTTTCACTTTTCAGGCCATAAAAAGTCATCAAAAATGTCATAAAGTATGTTCATATCATGCCCATAATATGTCCTAACCATTGGTGCATGTCCTGGGCACCTCCGAGCACCTATAGGGCCACCAAATTAGCTCCAAACTGCCCACATATGACCTCTAACTTTGCCCTTAAGGCGACTATAAGGAATAATCATGTCTACGTGGCACCGGATTAAGGTGTGCACGTGACAGTGCTACAAAGTAGCTACCCAGCCTATTGATTGGGTGCTAAAAAGAGACAACTACAGATTTGCTACCAGCGACTTCCTAGGCTTTACCCGGGTAGTGGCTAGCCGCTCTACTCATGGACTTAAAGCCACCCTAGAGGACCATGGACCCTCTCCATGCATCCTTTCACTACATGTCATGAACATCATCATATCCAATCTCCTTTAAGAATATTGGCGATGGGCCTTTGATATCTAAACAAAGGGAAAATAGCAACATTCATCACAGATACTGGAATCATTTATTGGACCGTCAAAATACTAAAAGCTTATAATATACAAAAGCCTTAACCCACCTAAACCTTATAAGTCACAGTGATGGATTATAGACTAGACCACTTACTTGCAGAATGCTAAAGACTTCACCTATGCTTTAAGTAATGATCCAGCTGATCATAAATAAGACTCAGTAGTATTTTCAAATAAGCATGTTGGACATCCAATGTTGACTTTTCAAAACCCTAAGATGCAACAAGATTTACATGTAGCAATACATGACCATTAGTAGGTAGGTTGGTAGGAATGTCTTTACCTATGTATGTATAAATACATGCTACAAGAGGCAGCAGTGTGACATCATCTACAATCTTAACAGCACAATGCCACATGGAGGTAGAAGGCCACAGATTGTCAACTCCATTTCTCGAAGGAGTGATAGCATTTCCTTGGTCATGAATTGTTGGTGGAGAATGGATGTCAATCCAAACGACAGTATTCCAAAGCTCATAGGAGCAGGAGGACAAAATGTAAGCATGCACATGTGTGTTCAAACGTGCGTGTGCATGTGTGCATGCATGCATGCGTATATGCATGTATGTATGCACGAATAAGCCCCAAGTTCTAACAGCAATAAAAAACCATTAGCTAGGAATAAGCCCAAATTTCTAACAGGCAAAAAGGTTTACATGTATGCCCATTAGCTAGGTCTACAATCAGAACTGCAAGTAGAGAAACTGTGCTATGCAAGTCTAACCTTGCAAATGTTGCCGGATGAAGACTGTTAACAGGAGCATGGAGAAGGGCAGGACTTGTTCAATCCATCTGGCAATCTGCTGGAAGTCATACCTTTGTGAGCCCTGATTACCCATAGTGCCAGTCTCTGCACTTTCAGATGGACTAGCGGGTGGGGGAGCATTAGGTCCACCCTCATCGGAGGTAATGACCGGCAGGGACAATGCGGAACTCGTGCTGGCATCATCGCCAATTCTGATCTGGTCCATCTCGTCCGCCCCAATGATCCGAATGGACACTTCCGCATCGTCGTCTGAAACCGGCCCTGTGCTGGAAACCCTAACCCGATCTGACCCTGTGCTAGAAACCCTAATCCGATCGACTCCTGAAGAAGCGATTGCGGCCTCATGATCTGATGGCTGGGCTACCCCCCTGAACACGCCCAGCAGCTCCAGAAGCCCCGAAACTGGGGTTTGCAGCAGATTTGATGGCAAATGCAGGCCATACCTTCGCCTTCTGTAGGGTAGCTCGGCCGAAGATCCAGAACTGTCCATTGACGGAGATCACGAAGCCCTTGTTTCCGATCTCAGGCCACAAAAACCCTAATTTAAGACACTTATACAAAATCCTATCTGAAATGTACAAGCGAGGACCCTGATTACAGGAAAATCCTTGATTCCAAGGAGCTCTACAGTCCGATGATCGATCGTCTGCAATTGCAGATGCAGATTCTGCCTACCCCAAATTTTGATGCTGATATACAGGGGTATGTATGGTTGAAGGTGGCTTTTTGCAGCCGTTGTAAGCGGGGTTTTCTCTGTCGATTTGCTGTCCTCGCTAGAGTCTACAAACCTCGTTGACAACTTGCCACACTGTCCAAATTGATATTTAACTATAAATAATAATTTGAAATGCATTATTTATTTATCTCTTGGAAATTTCAAACATTGAAAAACTTTGAAATGCATTATTATTTATCTCTTGGAAATTTCAAACATTGAAAAACTAGATATCCGTCAAAAGTTTTTTTTTATCCAAGACAAAGTGAGGAGTGGATGGTCAAAGCTTTTCTCATTCACAGTTCGGTCAAAGCTTTTCTGGTCTTGCCTTTCCCGAGACCAAGTGAGGAGTGGATTCACGGTTTCAGTCAAAGCTTTTTTGGTCAATCATCATGGAATCTAAGGTAGGAATATTTTATGTATTTTTATAATTTTTGCTTTTAAGAATTTTAAAACATGGTGTAGATATGTTTTTATTAGCATTTACTAAATTTTGCAATACGTTAACAAATGTCAACAACTAGCACAAGTCAACCTTGAGGACTACAATTTGCTCCTCATTGGGACCAGTCAAAAACATGTCGTCCACATAAAGTATGAGAATAATCAAATCCTCACCAACTTTGCGAACATAAAGCGTGCTCTCTGTTGGACTATTTCTAAAACCAAGAGCAATCAAGTGAGCGCATGAATTTTCTGGTACCATGCCCGTGGTGCATGTTTCAGACCATACAAGGCCTTGCTCAAAGAGCATAGCTTGCCCGCTGAACCCCAAGAGGTTGGGTGACCTAGACTTCTTCCTATAAATTCCCATTTAGAAAAGCTATTTTTGACATCTAACTAATCAAAGTGTGTTTCTAATGCAATGACACAACAGATGATGGTAGTCATACGTGAAGTAGGCAAAAAGGTCTCTTCATAGTCCTTTGCTTTTGGGCATACCCCTTTGCGACTAGCCTTACCTTATAGGCAATCAATGCTACCATTTGCTTTGCGTTTAAGCTTAAAAAACCACTTAGTGCCTATGGCACGCTTGCCTGTGTGAGCACAGGTCACATAACTCCCAAGTACCATTTTTATGAATGGAATTCATTTCTGATTGCACGCTATTGTTTTTCCTTTGTGGATAATCCTTTGGGCTCAAATAAATATTTAATTATGAATTAATTAATAGAACCAAGCACATCATTAGATTACTTATGTTATTGCCAAACCATGTGCATAGTTTAAGGTGTAATCAATTCACTAATCTAAGATGAATTATGGTTTTATTTTTTCCTCTTGTGTAAAATGAAGAAAAGAGGTAAAAATCTCCAAATTGATGGATTAGTTGGTGTAATTGGATGTTTTGCTACATCCAACACACTCAAAAACATCAATTTGACTACCTATATGATCAAATTGGCCATGAAACCCCTATTTTTCTATTTTTTGATCCTTGAAAATCATTAAGCATCCCCTTAATTAAAAAAACAATTCATCAAGAAAAATTAGTGAAAATCAAGATGTTTTTTATATTTTTAGCTCTATGTTAAACTTTTTGAAGAGAGCCAAAAATCAATTAATATGCATTCTAATGCATATTTTGATGTAAATGATGCTATCTAAACCTAACATATGGTATGTGCAAGCTACATGAAAACTACCCTATAGGCAATCAAAACAACAAATCAAACAAAAATTTAAACCACCAAGTATTCTTTATGCATAAAAAAGAGAGCAAAAATCACAACGCACACAAATCTCCATCAAAATCACTTCTTTTTTGGGAAAAGCCACTACTCAAGAGAATAGGCAATGAATTATGCATAGATTTTGAGAACAACGCCTAGCTAAACCTTTCTAGTATGGAATGGCCTAGCTTTTATATCTCTTGAAGACATCAAACCCCTATCAGAGTTCATGAGTCTCTTTCCTATCAGAGTTCATGAGTCTCTTTCCTATATTATTTTTATTGGTTTTTGTTTTGTTTAGTTTAGCCTAAAATTAAAAAGATAAAGGAAAACAAAGTAAGTCAACACATCTACTCTACTGAAGTAGGAGAATAAAGAAAAAAGATGATACAAGGAAATTTAGAAAGGGACTTACCTTTGTCGAAAATCGAAGAAGCTCTCCAAGGAAAAATAGTGTTTATAGCTCAAGCTTCTCCAACTTCCATGCATTTCTTTAAGATTTCACAACCTTAAGCTATAGAAATCATCTCAATTATTGAACGAGGGTAAATCCTCTTTGTTGTCGGTCGACAATTGCCCTTGTCCTTGTTTCGAGTTACACTCTATGTGTTTAAAAATTTCCTACATCCACAAGTGTCATCAAGTTGAGCAAAGGTGTTGTCATAGTTGTGCAATGCCATATAATGGGACACGAGAGTGATGATCGTGGTGATAATAGTTGTGCAATGCCATATAATGGGACACGAGAGTGATGATCGTGGTGAGAATGAGGATCACACCGTTGGGGGGGGTACGAAGAACATTCACTATAATGTCGGTTCATGCTTGTTGGAATTTGCACTCCTTTCACACTACACCACACCTTAAGCTTTGAACTCCTAGCCTTGTAAGTTGGTCGATAATATAGGGCGACGAAACACACTGTGCAAAGGGAAAAGGAGGGAAGGATAGACAATGTTGAGATCAAGAAAATAGAGAGAAGGCTATACAGGGAGGGTTAAGGAAGAAAAGAAGATTAAGCAAGGTAAGAGAAATTGTGCTCTTTGCAAATCACCCTTGTAGTGCTTTTCTTTCCCCTACCTTTAGACTCTTATGAAGAAAACCTAATGCCTACCTAAACCTTTCTAGTATGGAATGGCCTAGCTTTTACCTCTCTTCTCGAAGACACCAAACCCCTATCAGAGTTTATGAGTCTCTTTCCTATATATTTTTATTGGTTTTTGTTTCGTTTAGTTGAGCCTAAAATTAAAAAGATAAAGGAAAACAAGTAAGTCAATACATCTACTCTACTGAAGTAGGAGAAAAAAGAAAAAAGATGATACAAGGAAATTTAGAAAGGGACATACCTTTGTGGGAAATCGAAGAAGCTCTCCAAGGAAACATAGTGTTTGTAGCTCAAGCTTCTCCGACTTCCATGCTTTTCTTTAAGATTTCACAACCTTAAGCTACAGAAATCATCTCGATTATAGAACAAGGGTAAATCCTCTTTGTTGTCGTTCCACAATTGCCCTTATCCTTGTTTCGAGTTTACACTCTATGTGTTTGAAAATTTCCTACATCCACATTGTCATCAACTCTACAAGTTGAGTAAAGGTGTTGTCATAGTTGTGCAATGCCATATAATGGGACATGAGAGAGTGATGATCGTGATGAGAATGAGGATCACACCGTTTGGGGGGGGGTATGAAGAACATTGACTATAATGTCGGTTCATGCTTGTTGGAGTTTGTACTCCTTTCACACTACACCACATCTTAAGTTTTAAACTCTTAGCCTTGTAAGTTGGTCGATAATATAGGGCGACGAAACACACTGTGTAGAGGGAAAAGGAGGGATGGATAGACAATGATGAGATCAAGCAAATAGAGAGAAGGTTATACAGGGAGGGTTAAGGAAGGAAAGAAGATTAAGCAAGGTAAGAGAAACTGTGCTCTTGGAAAATCACCCTTGTATTGCTTTTCTTTCCCCTACCTTTAGACTCTTATGAAGATAACCTAATGCCTAGCTAAACCTTCCTAGTATGGAATGGCCTAGCTTTTATCTCTCTGAAAGACATCAAACCCTTATCAAAGTTCATGAGTCTCTTTCCTATATATTTTTATTGGTTTTTGTTTTGTTTACTTGAGCCTAAAATTAAAAAGACAAAGGAAAACAAAGTAAGTTAACACATCTACTCTACTAAAGTAGGAGAATAAAGAAAAAAGATGATACAAGGAAATTTAGAAAGGGACTTACCTTTGTCAGAAATCGAAGAAGCTCTCCAAGGAAACATAGTGTTTGTAGCTCAAGCTTCTGCAACTTCCATGCTTTTCTTTAAGATTTCACAACCTTAAGCCACAGAAATCATCTCAATTATTGAACAAGGGTAAATCCTCTTTGTTGGCGGTCCACAATTGCCCTTGTCCTTGTTCCGAGTTTACACTCTATATGTTTGAAAATTTCCTACATCCACAAGTGTCATCAACTCTACAAGTTGAGCAAAGGTGTTGTCGTAGTTGTGCAATGTCATATAATGGGACACGAGAGTGATGATCGTGGGTGAGAATGAGGATCACACCGTTGGGCGGGGGGGGTGTACGAAGAACATTGACTATAATGTCGGTTCATGCTTGTTGGAGTTTGCACTCCTTTCACACTACACTACACCTTAAGCTTTAGACTCGTAGCCTTGTTAGTTGGTCGATAATATAGGGTGGGGGAACACACTATGCAGAAGGGAAAGGTGGGAAGGATAGAGAATGATGAGAGCAAGAAAATAGAGAGAAGGTTATATAGGGAGGGTTAAGGAAGGAAGAAAAGAAGATTAAGCAAGGTAAGAGAAACTGTGCTCTTGGAAAATCACCCTTGTAGTGCTTTTCTTTGCCCTACCTTTAGACTCTTATGAAGATAGCCTAATGCCTAGCTAAACCTTTCTAGTATGGAATGGCCTAGCTTTTATCTCTCTCGAAGACATCTAACCCCCATCTCAGTTCATGAGTCTCTTTCCTATATATTTTTATTACTTTTTGTTTTGTTTTGTTGAGCCTAAAATTAAAAAGATAAAGGAAAACAAAGTAAGTCAGCACATCTACTCTACTGAAGTAGGAGAATAAAGAAAAAAGTTAATACAAGGAAATTTAGAAAGGGACTTACCTTTGTCGGAAATCGAAGAACCTATCCAAGGAAACATAATGTTTGTAGCTCAGTCTTCTTCAACTTCCATGCTTTTCCTTAAGATTCAACCTTAAGCTACAAAAATCATCTCAATAATTAAACAAGCGTAAATCCTCTTTGTTGTCGGTCCACAATTGCCCTTGTCCTTGTTCCGAGTTTACACTCTATATGTTTGAAAATTTTCTACATCCACAAGTGTCATCAACTCTACAAGTTGAGCAAAGGTAATGTCATAGTTGTGCAATGCCATATAATGGGACACGAGAGTGTGATCATCGTGAGAATGAGGATCGCACCGTTGGGCATGGGGGGGGGGGTTACGAAGAACATTGACTATAATGTTGGTTCATACTTGTTGGAGTTTGCACTCCTTTAACACTACACGACACCTTAAGCTTTAGAGTCCTAGCCTTGTAAGTTGGTTGATAATCTTGGCAAATCACACTTGTAGTGCTTTTCTTTCCCCTACCTTTAGACTCTTATGAAGATAACTTAATGCCTAGCTAAACCTTTCTAGTGTGGAATGGACTAGCTGTTATCTTTCTCAAAGACATCAAACCCCTATTAGTGTTCATGAGTCTCTTTCCTATATATTTTTATTACTTTTTGTTTTGTTTTGTTGAGCTTAAAATTAAAAAGATAAAGGAAAACAAAGTAAGTCAACACATCTACTCTACTAAAGTAGGAGAATAAAGAAAAAAGTTGATACAAGGAATTTTTGAAAGGGGCTTACCTTTGTCGGAAATTGAAGAAGCTCTCCAAGGAAACATAGTGTTTGTAGCTCAAGCTTCTCTAACTTCCATGCTTTTCTTTAAGATTTCACAACCTTAAGCTATAGAAATAATCTCAATTATTGAACAATGGTAAATCCTCTTTGTTGTCGATCCACAATTGCCCTTATCCTTGTTCCGAGTTTACACTCTATATAATTGAAAATTTCCTACATCCACAAGTGTCATCAACTCTACAAGTTGAGCAAAGGTGTTGTCATAGTTGTGCAATGCCATATGATTGGACACGAGAGTGTGAGAATGAGGATCACACCGTTGGGGGGGGGGGTTATGAAGAACAATGACTATAATGTCGGTTCATGCTTTGTTGGACTTTGCACTCCTTTCACACTACACCAAACCTTAAGCTTTAGACTTCTAGCCTTGTAGTTGGTCGATAATATAGGGTGGGGGAACACACCCTGCAGAGAGGGGAAAGGAGGGAAGGATAGACAATGATGAGATCAAAAAGATAGAGATAAGGTTATATAGGGAGGGTTAAGGAAGAAAAGAAGATTAAGCAGGGTAAGAGAAATTGTGCTCTTGCCAAATCACACTTGTAGTGCTTTTCTTTTCCCTACCTTTAGACTCTTATAAAGATAACCTAATGCCTACCTAAACCTTTCTAGTGTGGAATGGCCTAGCTTTTATCTCTCTCAAAGACATCAAACCCCTATCAGAGTTCATGAGTCTCTTTCCTCTATATTTTTATTGGTTTTTCTTTTTAGTTAAGCCTAAAATTAAAAAGATAAAGGAAAACAAAGTAAGTCAGCACATCTACTCTGCTGAAGTAGGAGAATAAAGAAAAAAGATGATACAAGGAAATTTAGAAAGGGACTTACCTTTGTCGGAAATCGGAGAAGCTCTTTAAGGAAAAATAGTGTTTGTAGCTCAAGCTTCTCCAAGTTCCATGCTTTTCTTTAAGATTTCACAACCTTAAGCTATAGAAATCATCTCAATTATTGAACAAGGGTAAATCCTCTTTGTTATCAGTCCACAATCGCCCCTGCCCTTGTTCCGAGTTTACACCCTATGTGTTTGAAAAGTTCCTACATCCACAAGTGTCATCAACTCTACAAGTTGAGCAAAGGTGTTGTCATAGTTGTGTAATTCCATATAATGGGACACGAGAGAGATTATCGTGGAGAGAATGAGGATCACACCGTTGGGGGAGGGGGGTACGAAGAACATTGACTATAATGTCGGTTCATGCTTGTTAGAGTTTGCACTCCTTTCACTCTACACCACACCTTAAGCTTTAGACTCCTAGCCTTGTAAGTTGGTCGATAATATAGGTGGGGGAACACACTGCGCAGAGGTGAAAGGAGGGAAGGATAGACAATGATAAGATCAAGAAAATAGAGAGAAGGTTATACAGGGAGGGTTAAGGAAGAAAATAAGATTAAGCAAGGTAAGAGAAATTGTGCTCTTGGAAAATCACCGTTAAAGTGCTTTTCTTTTCCCTACCTTTAGAATCTTATGAAGATAACCTAATGCCTAGCTAAACCTTTCTAGTGTGGAATGGCCTAGCTTTTATCTCTCTCAAAGACATCAAACCCCTATCAGAGTTCATGAGTCTCTTTCCTATATATTTTTATCGGTTTTTGTTTTGTTTAGTTGAGCCTAAAATTAAAAAGATAAAGGAAAACAAAGTAAGTCAACACATCTACTCTACTGAAGTAGGAGAATAAAGAAAAAAGATGATACAAGGAAATTTAGAAAGGGACTTACCTTTGTCGAAAATCGAAGAAGCTCTCCAAGGAAGCATTGTAGCACAAGCTTCTCCAACTTCCATGCTTTTTTTTAAAGATTTCAGAACCTTAAGCTACAGAAATCATCTTATTTATTGAACAAGGGTGGTAAATCCTCTTTGTTGTAGGTCCACAATTGCCCTTGTCCTCCGAGTATGTCATCAAATCTACAAGTTGAGGAAAGGTGTTCTCATAGTTTTGCAATTCCATATAATGGGACACGAGAGTGATGATCATGGGGTGAGAATGAGGATCACACTGTTGGGGGGGGGGGGGGGGGGGGCGGAAGGGGGAGTTGGGTTACGAAGAACAATCTTTATAATGTCGGTTCATGCTAGTTGGCACTCCTTTCACACTGCACCACACCTTAAGCTTTAGACTCCTAGCCTTGTAAGTTGGTTGATAATATAGGGTGGGGGAACACACTGTGCAGAGGGGAAAGGAGGGAAGGATAGACAATGATGAGATCAAGAAAATAGAGAGAAGGTTATATAGGGAGGGTTAAGGAAGAAAAGAAGATTCAGTAAGGTAAGAGAAACTGTGCTCTTGGCAAATCACCCTTGTAGTGCTTTTCTTTCCACTACCTTTAGACTCTTATGAAGATAACCTAATTCCTAACTAAACCTTTCTAGTATGGAGTGGCCTAGCTTTTATCTCTCTCGAAGACATCAAATTCCTACCAGAGTTCATGAGTCTCTTTCCTATATTATTTTTATTGGTTTCTGTTTTGTTTAGTTTAGCCTCAAATTAAAAAGATAAAGGAAAACAAAGTAAGTCAACACATCTACTCTACTGAAGTAGGAGAATAAAGAAAAAAGATGATACAAGGAAATTTAGAAAGGGACTTACCCTTGTGGGAAATCGAAGAAGCTCTCCAAGGAAACATAGTGTTTATAGCTTAAGCTTCTTCAACTTCCATGCTTTTCTTTACGATTTCACAATCTTAACCTATAGAAATCATCTCAATTATTGAACAAGCGTAAATCCTCTTTGTTGTCAGTTGAGACAATTGCCCTTGTCCTTGTTTCGTGTTTACATTCTATGTGTTTGAAAATTTCCTACATCCACAAGTGTCATCAAATCTACAAGTTGAGCAAAGGTGTTGTCATAGTTGTGCAATGCCATATAATAGGACAAGAGAGTGATAATCGTGGTGAGAATGAGGATCACACCATTGGGGGGGGGGTTACGAAGACATTGACTAAATGTCAGTTCATGCTTGTTGGAGTTTGCATTCCTTTCACACTACACACTGTGTAGAGGTGAAAGGAGGGAAGGACAAACAATGATAAGATCAAGAAAATAGAGAGAAGGTTATACAGGGAGGGTTAAGAAAGAAAAGAAGATTAAGCAAGGTAAGCGAAACTATGCTCTTGGCAAATCACCCTTGTAGTGCTTTTCTTTCCCCTACCTTTAAACTCTTA
The DNA here is from genome assembly GCF_041138505.1 of Cibotium barometz. NCBI lineage: Eukaryota > Viridiplantae > Streptophyta > Polypodiopsida > Cyatheales > Cibotiaceae > Cibotium > Cibotium barometz. The sequence goes on along the minus strand of NC_141073.1, from coordinate 35,198,592 downwards.
TGAAGATAACCTAATGCCCAACTAAACCTTTCTAGTATGGAATGGCCTAGCTTTTATCTCTCTCAAAGACATCAAACCCCTATCAAAGTTCATGAGTATCTTTCCTATATATTTTTATTGCTTTTTGTTTTGTTTTGTTGAGCCTAAAATTAAAAAGGTAAAGGAAAACAAAGTAAGTCAACACATCTACTTTTACTGAAGTAGGAGAATAAAGAAAAAAGATAATACAAGGAAATTTAGAAAGGGACTTACCTTTGTGGGAAATCGAAGAAGCTCTCCAAGGAAACATAGTGTTTGTAGCTCAAGCTTCTCCAACTTCCATGCTTTTCCTTAAGATTTCACAACCTTAAGCTACAGAAATCATCTCAATTATTGAACAAGGGTAAATCCTCTATGTTGTCGGTCCACAATTTCCCTTGTCCTTGTTTCACGTTTACAATCTATGTGTTTGAAAATTTCCTACATCCACAAGTGTCATCAACTCTACAAGTTGAGCAAAGGTGTTGTCATAGTTATGCAATGCCATATAATGGGACACGAGAGTGATGATCTTGATGAGAATGAGGATTACACCATTGGGGGGGGGGTACGAAGAACATTGTTTATAATGTCGGATCATGCTTGTTGGAGTTTGCACTCCTTTCACACAACACTACACTACACCACACCTTAAGCTTTCGACTCCTAGCCTTGTAAGTTGGTCGATATTTAGGGTGGAGAACACACTATGCAGAGGGGAAAGGAGGGAAGGATAGACAATGATGAGATCAAGAAAATAGAGAGAAGGATATACCGGGAGGGTTAAGGAAGAAAAGAAGATTAAGCAAGGTAAGAAAAATAGAGAGAAGGATATACCGGGAGGGTTAAGGAAGAAAAGAAAATAGAGAGAAGGATATACCGGGAGGGTTAAGGAAGAAAAGAAGATTAAGCAAGGTAAGAAAAACTGTGCTCTTGGCAAATCACCCTTGTAGTGCTTTTCTTTCCCCTACCTTTAGACTCTACTCTACTGAAGTAGGAGAATAAAGATAAAGGAAAGCAAAGTGAGTCAACACATCTACTCTACTGAAGTAGGAGAATAAAGAAGAAAGATGATACAAGGAAATTTAGAAAGGGACTTACCTTTGTGGGAAATCGAAGAAGCTCTCCAAGGAAACATATTGTTTATAGCTTAAGCTTCTCCAACTTCCATGCTTTTCTTTAAGATTTCACAACCTTAAGCTACAGAAATCATCACAATTATTGAACAAGGGTAAATCCTCTTTGTTGTCAGTCGACAATTGCCCTTGTCCTTGTTTCGTGTTTACACTCTATGTGTTCAAAAATTTCCTACATCCACAAGTGTCATCAAATCTACAAGTTGAGCGAAGGTGTTGTCATAGTTGTGCAATGCCATATAATGGGACACAAAAGTGATGATCGTGGTGAGAACGAGGATCACACCGTTAGGGGGGGGGTAACGAAGAACATTGACTATAATGTCGATTCATGCTTGTTGGAGTTTGCATTCCTTTCACAACCTTTCACAATACACAGTGTGAAGAGGTAAAAGGAGGGAAGGACAGATAATGATAAGATCAAGAAAATAGAGAGAAGGTTATACAAGGAGGGTTAAGGAAGAAAAGAAGATTAAGCACGGTAAGAGATACTCTACTCTTGGCAAATCACCCTTGTAGCGCTTTTCTTTCCCCTACCTTTATACTCCTATGAAGATAACCTAATGCCTAGCTAAACCTTTCTAGTATGGAATGGCCTAGCTTTTATCTCTCTCGAAGACATCAAACCCCTATTAGAGTTCATGAGTCTCTTTTCTATATATTTTTATTACCTTTTGTTTTGTTTTGTTAAGCCTAAAATTAAAAAGATAAAGGAAAACAAAGTAAGTCAACACATCTACTCTCTTGAAGTAGGAGAATAAAGAAAAAAGATGATACAAAGAAGAAAAGAAGATTAAGCAAGGTAAGAGAAACTGTGCTCTTGGCAAATCACCCTTGTAGTGCTTTTCTTTTCCCTACCTTTAGACTCTTATGAAGATAACCTAATGCCTAGCTTAACCTTTCTAGTGTGGAATAGCCTGGCTTTTATCTCTCTCAAAACGACATCAAAGGTCATGAGTCTCCTTCCTATATATTTATATTGGTTTTTGTCTTGTTTAGTTGAGCCTAAAATTAAAAAGATAAAGGAAAACAAAGTAAGTCAACACATCTACTCTACTGAAGTAGGAGAATAAAGAAAAAAGATGATACAAGGAAATTTAGAAAGGGACTCACCTTTGTCGGAAATCAAAGAAGCTCTCCAAGAAAACATAGTCTTCTCCAACTTCCGTGCTTTTCTTTAAGATTTCACAACCTTAAGCTACAGAAATCATCTCAATTATTGAACAAGGGTAAATCCTCTTTGTTGTTGGTCAACAATTGCCGTTCTCCTTATTTCGTGTTTACACTCTCTGTGTTTGAAAATTTCCTTCATCCACAAGTGTCATCAACTCTACAAGTTGAGCAAAGGTGTTGTCATAGTTGTGCATTGCCATATAATGGGACATGAGAGTGATGATTGTGGTGGTGAGAATGAGGATCACACCGTTGGGGGGGGGATTACGAAGAATATTGACTATAATGTCGGTTCATGCTTGTTGGAGTTTGGACTCCTTTCACACTACACCACACCTTAAGCTTTAGACTCCTAGCTTTGTAAGTTGGTCGATAATATAGGGTGGGGGAACACACTCTGTAGAGGGGAAAGGAGGGAAGGATAGAAAATGATGCGATCAAGAAAATAGAGAGAAGGTTATACAGGGAGGGTTAAGGAAGAAAAGAAGATTAATCAAGGTAAGAGAAACTGTGCTCTTGGCAAATCACCCTTGTAGTGCTTTTCTTTCTGCTACCTTTAGACTCTTATGAAGATAACCTAATGCCTACCTAAACCTTTCTAGTGTGGAATGGCCTAGCTTTTATCTCTCTCAAGACATCAAACCCTTATCAGAGTTCATGAGTCTCCTTCCTATATATTTTTTATTGGTTTTTGTTTTGTTTAGTGGAGCCTAAAATTAAAAAGATAAAGGAAAACAAAGTAAGTCAACACATCTACTCTACTGAAGTGGGAGAATAAAGAAAAAAGATAATACAAGGAAATTTAGAAAGGGACTTACCTTGGTCGGAAATTGAAGAAGCTCTCCAAGGAAACATACTGTTTGTAGCTCAGGCTTCTCCAAATTCCATGCTTTTCTTTAAGATTTCACAATGTTAAGCTACAAAAATCATCTCAACTATTGAACAAGGGTAAATCCTCTTTGTTGGAAGTCCACAATTGCCCTTGTCCTTGTTTCGAGTTTACACTCTATGCGTTTGAAATTTTTTAACCTCCACAAGTATCATCAGCTCATCAAGTTGAGCAAAGGTGTTGTCATAGTTGTGCAATGCCATAAAATGGGACACGAGAGTGATGATCATGGTGAGAATGAGGATCACACCATTGGGGGGGTACGAAGAACATTGACTAAAATGTCGGTTCACGGTTGTTGGAGTTTGCACTCCTTTCACACTACACCACACCTTAAGCTTTAGACTCCTAGCCTTGTAAGTTGTTCGATAATATAGGGTGGGGGAACACACTGTGCAGAGGGGAAAGGAGGGAAGGATAGACAATGATGAGATCAAGAAAATAGAGAGAAGGTTATACAAGGAGGGTTAAGGAAGAAAAAGAAGATTAAGCAAGGTAAGAGAAATTGTGCTATTGGCAAATCACCCTTGTATTGATTTTCTTTCCCTACCTTTAGACTCTCTTATGAAGATAACCTAATGCCTAGATAAACCTTTTTAGTGTGGAATGGACTAGCTTTTATCTCTCTCAAAGACATCAAACCCCTATCAGAGTTCATGAGTTTCTTTCCTATATATTTTTATTGGTTTTTGTTTTGTTTAGTTGAGCCTAATATTAAAAAGATAAAGCAAAACAAAGTAAGTCAACACATCTACTCTATTGAAGTAGGAGAATAAACAAAAAAGATGATACAAGGAAATTTATAAAGGGACTTACCTTTGTTGCAAATCGAAGAAGCTCTCCAAGGAAACATAGTGTTTGTAGCTCAAGCTTCTCCAACTTCCATGCTTTTTTTAAAGATTTCACAACCTTATGCTACAGAAATCATCTCAACTATTGAACAAGGGTAAATCTTGTTTGTTGTTGATCCACAATTCCCCTTGTCCTTGTTCCGAGTTTACACTCAATGTGTTTGAAAAAGGATCACACGAAAGGGTGGGGGAACATACTGTGCAGAGGGGAAAGGAGGGAAGGATAGATGATGATGAGATCAAGAAAATAGAGAGAAGGTTATACAGGGAAGGATAGACGATGATGAGATCAAGAAAATAGAGAGAAGGTTATATAGGGAGGGTTGAGGAAGAAAAGAAGATTAAGCAAGGTAAGATAAATTGTGCTCTTAACAAATCACCCTTGTAGTGCTTTTCTTTCCCCTATCTTGATACTCTTATGAAAACCTAATGCGTAGCTAAACCTTTTTAGTGTGGAATGGCCTAGCTTTTATATCTCTCAAAGACATCAAACCCCTATCAGAGTTCATGAGTGTCTTTTGTTGCCATATATATAGGCAGTGATGTGTGTGAACACACTTAGGACCGCCGAGGCACTTTTTCCCTCTTTAGGAGGTTTTTTCCCCTGGCTTGTATATACGCCCATCATTCTAGGGCTAACTTATCTTTGTACATTGACACAATCTAATACACTTTGTGTTGTGTGCATTCTTGCTTCTTCTTCTCCAAGCTTTGTGTGCTTTCTTGCAACCCTAATTCCAACAATTGGTATCAGAGCAGGCATCGGCTCCCAGGGCTACGCTGTCGGCACCCTCCAACTCACGTTCTCTGATTGAGGTGAGCTTTCACGAGCACTTGCAGGTCCCTATACTCTGCAAAAAAACGGGCGTAGGGCTTTGCGTTCTCAAAAATTGCACCTGAGGTCATTTCGGGCTCCGTTTTTACATTGCAAGTTCTGCACAGGTGTTCGTCATTTTCTGCAGAAATTTCGACAGTGCAGTTTTCTGCAAAACAGGCATACGTACTCTATTGTGGACCGTGCTACATAGCACGAGTTGTTTTCTGCTCAGTCTTTTTTTCATTATAGGTAGTTTTTGCATCAGTTTCAATCAGTGGCCTCCCATGGCTGATAACAGTAATGATGTATTTCACATGTTATTTGCTGATGACAAATTGGATGGAGACAGTAACTACCCCTTTGGGCATACAAATTGGATGGAGACAGTAACTACCCCTTTGGGCATACATGATGTAGCATGTTTTGGTTGCAAAAGGAGTGTGGAACATTGTGCAGGGTATGGATGTACGTCCAGGTTCTGTGGATGTAGGATCTGTTGAGGATGTTGCAGGTTCTAGCAGCTCTACTGTTGCTGCTGTTTTACCCACTGTTGGGATGGTAAAGATGCGTAGGCTCATGCCTTGATTGCACTTTCTGTCAAACGTAACATCACCCCACATATTCGTTCAGCTAAAATAGCAAAACAGGCTTAGGATATTCTAGCTGGTTTGTATGCAGGTCATAACGAGGCAAAAATCTCTTACCTGCGTAAAGAGCTAGAATTGAAGATAATGCAGGAAGATGATGACATGAATGTTTTTCTTGCTGAGAATAAAGATCTCAAGGAACAATTGATTTCTGCAGGTGAGATTATACCTGATCATTCTCTTGTGCAGACTATTCTTGATGCTTTACTTGAGTCATATCAGACTTTTGCTTCCACGTGGAGACTTGTTATACTGAAGGACAGACCTGATGTTGTCAAGTATGATACGTTAGTCAACAAGCTCTTGCAAGAAGCGCAGTCCAGGCAAAATAGGGCTAGGCAGCGTGCAGTTGATCAGGCATTTATTGCTGCCCAGCAGAGAAGAAGTGGTAAGGCAGCCCCTTCCATTGTTTCTTCTCCTATTAATAGGTTTGTAACTTCTTCTCCTTCCACAGGTAGCAACAATAAGTCTGAGAGGGCTCTTGATAAAGGCAAGAAAAAGACCAGGTGCAACTATTGTAAGGCAAATGATCATGTCATTAAGAATTGCCCTAAGCTAAAGACTAAAGAGGCAAAGAAGAAAGAGTCAAATGCAGCCACAATAGCGGATGCTTCTACAAATGCAGATTCTGCAAATGTTGTGCAGGATACAGAATGGGCGTTTAGCGTGTATTGCCAGTATGACCCATCTATACATGATGCATGTTTGGCAGTTTCTGTTGACTCTCATGTATGGTATTTTGACAGTGGTGCTACAAAGCACATTACCTCGCATCATGATATGTTCACTTCTCTTGAGGCTGTCCCTAATGGGAATACTATCATATGTGCCAATAATGCTTCTTACCCAGTGAAGGGCATTGGTGAAATTATGCTTACTGCTGCAAATGGCAGCGCTTTCACACTTTCAGATGCTTTGTATGTGCCAGGGATAAAGAAGAATCTATTGTCTGTCTCTGCGCTTGCTAGACTTGGACTTGTAGTCAAATTTGTGGATGATAGATGTACTGTTCATGATTTGACTTCTGGTGATACGATTATTGTATCTGGCACCTTGTTTCGTGGGCTGTATAGGCTCAATTCTTATGACAAGTGTGTGGAAGATTCAGCAAATGCAGTTTCTGATGAAAAGGCAGTTTCAGATGCAAAACTATGGCATGCTCGTTTTGGTCATCTGAACTTTGCTAGTTTGCTGCGTTTGTAGAAATTTGATATGGTTGCTTCATTGCCCCCTCTTGAGGCACCATTGAAACAAGTTCGTGAAGGCTGTATTTTGGGCAAAATGCAGCGTTCTGCGTTTCCAAAGGATGGTTCTGTGCGGGCCACTCGTAAATTGCAACTTGTACATAGTGATATATGTGGGCCTATGCAAACTCCGTCATTTGGTAAACACTTGTACTTCGTGACTTTCATTGATGATTACTCAAGGCATGCATGGGTATATCCACTGAAGGCAAAGTCTGAAGTGTTTTTGTGCTTCAAACAGTTTTTGCTTATGGTTGAAAATGTACCCGAGGGGGGGAGTACATGTCTAAAGAGTTTGATGCATTTCTGGCTAGTCGTGGGATAAAACACCAATGTACAGTGCCGTATACCCCTTAGCAAAATGGTGTTGTTGAGAGAAAAAACATGTCACTTATGGAGATGGCACGATGTATGGTCAAGAGCCAAGCTTTGCCACATGTGTTTTGGCTTGAGGCTGTCATGTGTGCTGCGTATGTACTCAACAGGTGTCCCACTAAGGCCTTGCAGTCTATTACTCCATACGAAGCTTGGCATGGCAGGAAGCCTTCTATTGGTCACTTGCGTGTCTTTGGTTGCTTGGCCTATGCTTTAGTGCCTATGCTACAATACAGAAAATTAGATGATAAGGCTGTCAAATGCATTTTTGTTGGTTACAGTGCTGAGAGCAAGGGTTACAGATTGTATCATCCGCAGTCAAAGCGTATCTTGATTAGTCAAGATGTTGTTTTTGTGGAAGATGCTGTGCAGCCTTTGTTATCATGTACCAAAGAGACAGGTGTGAGCTCACGGGATGTATTTGATTGTTGCCTCTATTTTTATAGGTGGGAATTCAAATGTAAGTCCTAATGAGGCAAATACTCAGCCTATGCAGATTTCAAACGACATCATAGATCAGCCTATTTCTGATGTATTTGATTGTTGCCTCTATTTTTATAGGTGGGAATTCAAATGTAAGTCCTAATGAGGCAAATACTCAGCCTATGCAGATTTCAAACGACATCATAGATCAGCCTATTTCTGATGTAGATTTACAGGATGTAATCTATGAGGATAGGGCTGAAAATGAGAAGGCTAGAGGTATGCCTAAATGGCTGGTGCAAACCTTGCGTGATAGTAAAATTGATGCACCTATGTCTAGTCGTACTCGTTCAGGTTTTCAGCATGCCTCTTATACATCAGATTGTTATGCTTTGGCTGTGTCTAGTATGTGTGAAGAGGAAGAACCTCTTTCATTTGATGAGGCACAAAAATCAGAAAATTGGTTGGCTGCAATGCAAAGTGAATATGATGCTATAATGAAGAATGGTACATGGTCTTTGTGTGATTTGCCTATTAGTGAAAGGCCATTGGTGGATGTAAGTGGGTTTTTAAGTTAAAACAAAAGCCAGATGGCAGTGTTAATCGCTATAAAGCTAGACTTGTTTGCAAAGGGTTATGCTCAAGAAAAGGGCATTGATTTTGATGAGACCTTTGCTCCCACTTGTCGTATGACTACCATTCGTAGCATTTGTGCATTGGCAGCTCATAATGGTTGGAATGTACATCAGTTGGACATAAAGACTGCGTTCTTGAATGGAGATTTGCATGAGGAGGTGTATGTATCGTAGCCTCGTGGTTTGTTCAAAGAGGACAGGAAAACAAAATGTGCAGGTTGAAAAAGGTTTTATATGGTTTAAAGCAAGCTCCACGAGCTTGGTATGAAAAGATACATGCATATTTGACTGCACATGGTTTTCAGAATAGTCCAACAGAAAGCACTTTGTATGCTAAACGTGTGGATGATGTACATCTAATCATTGCTCTCTATGTTGATGACATGCTGCTCACAGGATCAAATGAGAGTCATATTGCTGATTTTAAGGCTGATTTGAATGCCTCTTTTGAGATGTCAGATTTGGGGCATTTGCATCATTATTTGGGGATACAGTTTAAGCAGTGTGATGGAGGTATTGCTTTGTGTCAAACAAACTATATTGAGACATTGTTATGGAGATTTGACCTTGAAGACTGCAAGCCTATTGCTACTCCAATGGAGATAGGTTTGAAGTTGAGTCTTCATGATGCTGGAGATCACTTTGATGTCACACTATCAGACAGCTGTTGGTTGCCTCATTTATGTATGCATTACGAGGCTGGAGATAGGTTTGAAGTTGAGTCTCACAGGTGAGCAGGTTTATGCATAGCCCAAGGTCTCAGCATCATGAAGACTCAACTTCAAACCTATCTCCATTGGACATTCATTACGAGGCCGGACATTCAGTTTGTAGTCTCACAGGTGAGCAGGTTTATGCATAGCCCAAGGTCTCAGCATTGGAAGGCAGTTAAACGCATAGCCTAAGGTCTCAGCATTGGAAGGCAGTTAAACGCATCTTTTGCTACTTGAGTGGCACCATACATCTTGGGTTGTTTTATCCCAAGGGGGGATCGTTGACGCCAGATTTGCATGCTTTTTCGGACTCAGATTGGGCTGGTTGCTATGACACAAGAGTGTCCACAAGTGGTTTTTGTTTCATGCTCGGTAGCTCATGCATATCTTGGTTGAGCAAGAAGCAACCTACTGTGGCCACTTCTAGTTGTGAAGCTGAGTATAGGGCAGATTTCACAGCTACGGTTGAGTGTGTGTGGCTCAGACGGCTTATGGCTGACTTGGGTGTTGGACAGGAGTCTGTCACCTCTATCTTCACTGACAGTCAGAGCGCATTGGCAGTTGCGAGAAACCCAGTTTTTCATGCTCGCACAAAGCACATTGAGGTGCATTATCACTATGTCAGGGAGAGACTCTCAGCAGCAGCAGGAGAGATCAGCTTGGCCTATGTGCCAACACAGGACAACCTCGCCGATCTTTCAAACACAAAGGCATTTCCTCGTGAGAAGTTCGAAGCTTTCCGCAAAGCTTTGGGCTTGCTCCCCTTTGTGGATTGATCTACTTTGGGCATGGTACTCCCCTATACATGAGTGCCAGCTCTCGTTCACACCATCACTCCCAGGGGGGATTTGTTGCCATATATATAGGCAGTGATGTGTGTGAACACACTTAGGACCGTCGGGGCACTTTTACCCTCTTTAGGAGGTTTTTTTCCCCGGCTTGTATATACACCCATCATTCTAGGGCTAACTTATCTTTGTACATTGACACAATCTAATACACTTTGTGTTGTGTGCATTCTTGCTTCTTCTTCTCCAAGCTTTGTATGCTTTCCTGCAACCCTAATTCCAACGTCTTTCCTATATATTTTTATTGGTTTTTGTTTTATTTAGTTGAGCCTAAAATTCAAAAGATAAAGGAAAACAAAGTAAGTCAACACATCTACTCTACTGAAGTAGGAGAATAAAGAAAAAAAATGATACAAGGAAATTTAGAAAGGGACTTACCTTTGTCGAAAATTGAAGAAGCTCTCCAAGGAAACATAGTGTTTGTAGCTCAAGCTTCTCCAAATTCCATTCTTTTCTTTAAGATTTAACAACCTTAAGCTATAGAAATCATCTCAATTATTGAACAAGGGTAAATCCTCTTTGTTGTCGGTCCACAATTGGCCTTGTCCTTGTTTCGAGTTTACACTCTTATGTGTTTGAAAAGTTCCTACATCCACAAGTATCATCAATTCTACTTGAGAAAAGGTGTTGTCATAGTTGTGCAATTCCATATAATGGGCCACGAGAGTGATGATCGTGGTGAGAATGGGGATCACATCGTTTGGGGGGGGGGGGGGGGGGTTACGGCGAACATTGACTATAATGTCGGTTTATGCTTGTTGGAGTTTGCACTCCTTTCACACTACACCACACCTTAAGCTTTAAACTCATACCCTTGTAAGTTGGTCAATAATATAGGGTGGGGGAACACACTGTGCAGAGGTGAAAGAAGGGAAGGACAGACAATGATGAGATCAAGAAGATACAGAGAAGGTTATGCAGGGAGGGTTACGAAAGAAAATAAGATTAAGCAAGGTAACAAAAACTGTGCTCTTGCCAAATCACCCTTGTAGTGCTTTTCTTTCCCCTACCTTTAGACTCCTATGAAGATAACCTAATGCATACCTAAACCTTTCTAGTGTGGAATGGCCTAGCTTTTATCACTCTCAAAGACATTAAACCCCTATCAGTTTTGATAAGTCTCTTCCCTATGTATTTTTATTGGTTTTTTGTTTTGTTTAGTTGAGCCTAAAATTAAAAAGATAAAGGAAAACAAAGTAAGTCAACACATCTACTGTACTGAGGTAGGAGAATAAAGCAAAAAGATGATACAAATGAAATTTAGAAAGGGACTTACCTTTGTCAAAAATTGAAGAAGCTCTCCAAGGAAACATAGAGTTTGTAGCTCAAGCTTCTCCAACTTCCATGCTTTTCTTTAAGATTTCACAACCTTAAGCTACAGAAATCATCTTAATTATTGAACAAGGGTGAATCCTCTTTGTTGTTGGTCCACAATTGGCCTTGTCCTCCGAGTTTACACTCTATGTGTGAAAATTTCCTACATCCACAAGTGTCATCAACTCTACAAGTTGAGCAAAGGTGTTGTCGTATTTGTGCAATGCCATATAATGGGACACGAGAGTGATGATCGTGGGTGAGAATGAGGATCACACCGTTGGGCGGGGGGGTGTACGAAGAACATTGACTATAATGTCGGTTCATGCTTGTTGGAGTTTGCACTCCTTTCACACTACACCACACCTTAAGCTTTAGACTCCTAGCTTTGTAAGTTGGTCGATAATATAGGGTAGGGGAACACACTGTGCAGAGGGGAAAGGAGGGAAGGATAGACAATGATGAGATCAAGAAAATAGAGAGAAGGTTATACAGGGAGGGTTAAGAAAGAAAAGAAGATTAAGCAAGGTAAGAGAAATTGTGCTCTTGGCAAATCACCCTTGTAGTGCTTTTCTTTCCCCTACCTTTTTAGACTCTTATGAAGATAACCTAATGCCTAGCTAAACCTTTCTAGTATGGAATGGCCTAGCTTTTATCTCTTTCGAAGACATCAAACCCCTATCAGAGTTCATGAGTCTCTTTCCTATATTATTCTTATTGTTTTTTGTTTTGTTTAGTTTAGCCTAAAATTAAAAAGAGAAAGGAAAACAAAGTAAGTCAACGCATCTACTCTACTGAAGTAGGAGAATAAAGAAAAAAGATGATACAAGGAAATTTAGAAAGGGACTTACCTTTGTTGGAAATCGAAGAAGCTCTCTTAGGAAACATAGTGTTTATAGCTTAAGCTTCTCCAACTTCCATGCTTTTCTTTAAGATTTCACAACCTTAAGCTACAGAAATCATCTCAATTATTGAACGAGGGTAAATCCTCTTTGTTTTTCAATCAACAATTGCCCTTGTCCTTGTTTCCTATTTACACTCTATGTGTTTGAAAATTTCCTACATCCACAAGTGTCATCAAATCTACAAGTTGAGCAAGGTGTTGTCATAGTTGTGCAATGCCATATAATGGGACATGAGAGTGATGATCGTGGTGAGAAGAATGAGGATCACACCATTTGGGGGGGGGTACGAAGAACATTGACTATAATGTTGGTTCATGCTTGTTGGAGTTTGCATTCCTTTCACAATACACACTCTGTAGAGGTGAAAGGAAAGAAGGAAAGACAATGATAAGATCAAGAAAATAGAGAGAAGGATATACAGGAAGGGTTAAGGAAGAAAAGAAGATTAAGCAAGTTAAGAGAAACTATGCTCTTCACAAATCACCCTTGTAGTGCTTTTCTTTGACCTACCTTTAGACTCTTATGAAGATAACCTAATGCCTAGCTAAACCTTTCTAGTATGGAATGGCCTAGGTTTTATCTCTCTCGAAGACATCAAGCCCCTATCAGAGTTCATGAGTCTCTTTCCTATATATTTTTATTGCTTTTTGTTTTGTTTTGTTGAGCCTAAAATTCAAAAGATAAAGGTAAACAAAGTAAGTCAACACATCTACTCTACTGAAGTAGGAGAATTAAGAAAAAAGATGATACAAGAAAATTTAGAAAGAGACTTACCTTTGTTGGAAATCGAAGAACCTCTCCAAGGAAACATAGTGTTTGTAGCTCAAGCTTTTCAACTTCCATGCTTTTCTTTAAGATTTCACAACCTTAAGCTACAGAAATCATCTTTATTATTGAACAAGGGTAATGTCATGAGAATATATTTTAAGTCCTCTAGAAAAATATTATTTATCCCCTCTTGAGTAATTTGGGGACGCCTAGGTTACTCGTGCGTCATGCCGGCTAGGTTAATATCGTGGGTGACACCACTATAAATATTAATACGTGCGGTATATGACGTATGTTTGCGGCCACCTATGATTATTTCAGTTAGGTTTGTATGACAGGGTGATTCCTGGGGTACTTACGCCTGGTAGTCATCATGAGTTGGTTATGATTTGTGCTTGTTTAATATTTGTGGGATTAATTTAATTATTAATTGGGCTTATATTTTCAAGTGATGAAGACTATGGGAATTGAAGAGTTTACTTTGGAAGAAATGTCTTGGTTCATCACATTTCATTTTTGGCAAGCATAGTAGCTTGCAACCTTAGCAAATGATTTTTCCATTTTGAACTTTAGGAAAGATACATTTATTATGTGGATTTTATTAAAGCTTATGGCTTTACCCTAGTCTCAATAATTGACACTCTATTTTTGTAAAAGAAGAGTGCCGTGCTCTCTAAAAAGCACATTTTGTATATTTTGGGGCTATGGCCTAATTTTGGTAGAAAGAAAGATAATAAAGAAATACTCTTGTGTGGGGGAAGGCCACGCACAAGAGGGGGGAAGATTGCACCCAATATGGTCTATTGAGCTAAGTATTTTAATTTTGTTAGGTGTTTGAATTTCAATTGATTTGATTTAGTTGAAGCTTTCAAAGCATTGGTTTTTATGGTTGAATCAATTCTTGTGAATTCTCTACTCTTCCACAATCTATCCTAGAATAAGATTCCGGTTGGAGTGGTATCAGAGCTTGGGCTAGAAGATTTGTGGAGAAGGTAGGAAAGGGCTTCAACTTCTCAAAAATCAAGAAAGTGTAGGAAATTATCAAGTGGACATAAGGGTGTTTTGTAAGTCTTTACCCAAAGGTCAAAGATTCAAAACTAGATCTACTCTCAAACCCACTCACCACCCTGCAAAACCATCCCTCTTTATTAAAAAGTGGTTTTTCCAAATACTCACTAAAATCAAAATCTGACCGCATGGATGAAATCCTCATAGCCAAAAACCTCACAGTATTCTCTCAGAAATCAGAAAGCTTCAAGCAGTAGTAAATCTATAATGGACGGAGTCTATTTTTCTGTGTAAAAGCCATCAAAAAAATCACCAAAATAAATTCATGGAGAAGGCGCACGGCGGTAGCCTGCCGACGCAAAACGGCGAGTGGAGGTGATTGACAAAAATCCCACAAGCTTAATTATCATAAGCTTAATCACTTCTTAATCTTAATCTTACTTTTCCCAATCCCCATACAAGTCACATTACCTTTTTGGAGCCTTTACTTCTCCTATTTTCAAATTTGAAGAGAAATACAAAGGTTTCCAAATCTGAAATTTTTGGGTGCAGAAAAGTGATTTACAGATTTTAAAAGGCTTAAAAATTGCCTAGAAAAGGCCAGAAAATTCCGAAATCATTTCTAAAAAATTCTAAATTTTTTTTAAAAATATTACAGAGATTGGGCAAGGTTTACAGGACTGTTTCAGCAGGTTTCAAAGTGCAAAAAAATTATTTCATCAACAATTCGACTAGCCCAAGTCTCGTGAATCACGCAGAATCATTCGGGATTTGTTTGAAGCGACGAGAATTCAATTCAGCCATTAAACAACGTCTTTGTTCAGCTTCAACCAAGATCAAATTGCGGGAGAAAAATAAGATAAGTACTTACATTTGCTTTATTTATTTAGATCAAATAAAGTAAAATTTTATTTATCTACATCATTTGCACAAGCACTATGGCAGATTTTCCTATCTCGCCATCAATTCAAGAGCAAATCCTTTCTTTACAACATCAAATTGTAGAAGAAAGAGAGAAGCGTATTGAATTGGAGAGACAGCTCACAAGTCGTAGACGCAAGCGTGACTCTTGGCTATCTTTTGATGATGAAGATGACACTATCCAAAGGGCTGTAAATGCTACATTGCAAGCACAAAGGTCACAAAAAGAATCCAAGATTAGTCGGAAAGCTTTCACATTTCAAAATTATGATGGAAAGAAGGATGCTAGGGTCATTTTAGCTTGGCTTAGTCAACTAGATGACTATTTTTCTGGAGAAAAATTTTCAGAGAGTGATAAGATTAAATGTGCAGTCAATCATTTGGTAGACAGTGCAGCTTTATGGTGGAGTGTAATAAAGCGAGGTCGTGACAAGCCAGATTCTTGGAAAAGATTTCAACGGCTGGTTAAAAAGCACTTTTTACCCTCACAATTCAAGTCCAAAGTTAGGCACCAATGGGACACTTTGCATCAATTGGAAAAGGAAACTATGTCACAGTATGTAGAAAAGTTCTGGAATACTTTATTACAGGTGCAGGTTGTGGATAGAGTCAGCGAGAAGGACCAAAAAAGGAAATTCATTTCGGGCCTTAGATCTACCATTAGGGCCGATGTGAATATGTTTCGACCTCATTCCCTATCTTCTGCAATATCTTTGGCAACTAATTCTGAACGTAAAAATGGTTTTCCTAAAGAGATTAAAGCACATGAGGGTACTTCTTCTAAACCATTTACTAAATCTTTTTATGCCTCAAAGAAGATGTATAAACCAGGTTATGACAAAGGCAAGGACGAGGCTAAAGGCAACATGAGTACCAATAAGAAAGTCAATGGTGGAAAACCGAAGACATCTACTATCAAATGTTTCAAGTGTCACAAAGAAGGACACATAGCCCCGAATTGTCTGGAGTGTACCACGAATTCAACACCAGCAGCAGCAGGCAGAAGCAGCTCGAGTCAATATGATTGAAGATGACAATGAAGAAGAATCATTCAAGCAAGAGGGTAATTCCGATCCAGACTACTCAGAACAAGAAGGTAAACCTCATGTTCATTCTTAGCTTAAAATAAAAGGAACAATAAATGGACATGAAGTTCTTATTTTGCATGATGATGGTAATACACATGATTTCATTTCTGAAAAGGCACTTAAAGCATTAAATCTTCATTCTTCACCTACGCACTATAAAGTCAAAGCAACATTTACTGGAACAAAGTATAATTGCATGCAAGAGGTGAAAGGTTTGGATTTATGCATCAAGCCTTTAACAGAAAAGAGGGATTTCTTAGTTGCACCTTTACAAGGGGTAGATATAATTTTGGGTATGCCTTGGAGACACAAATACAATCCTATTATAGACTATGACACTCATAGCATTTCTCTAAGGAAGGACAATGAAAATATTATCCTCCAGTGTCAAGTCAAAGGAGAAATGAGTCCTTTGTTGAGTCACACTCAAGCAAAGAGAGCTCTAAGAAAAAGAGACAAGACTTATATGGTATGGGTTAACCAGCTTGATGCTGAGACACATCCAAAAGTCCAAAGTTTGATCTTTTTATCTCCAAATTTAGTGACTGTTTCATGGAAGATCTACCTCCAGGATTACCTAAGTCTAGGCCTAAGGATCATAGTATTGACTTATTGCCTGGAAATTCTCCGCCTTGTAAAGCTCCATATAGAGTCAATAATTTAGAGCAAAAAGAAATCCAAAACCAAATCGAAGACTTGCTAGAGAGAGGCCTTATTCGACCTAGTAGTTCACCTTTGGAGCTCTAGTACTTCTTGTTAAGAAGAAGAACGGAACTTACCGAATGTGTGTAGACTATCGTGCATTGAATAAGATTACTGTCAAGAACAGATATCCTATTCCTAGGGTAGATGATCTTCTTGACAAGCTTAGAGGATCAAAGGTCGTAAGCAAGATTGACCTAAAGTCTGGGTATCATCAAGTTCGTATGACTCAATCTGACATTTTCAAGACAGCTTTTAGAACCCAAACTGGTCACTATGAGTTTTTGGTTATGCCATTTGGTTTGACTAATGCTCCAGCTACTTTCAGCCGTATGATGAATCGCATATTCCTTAAGTTTCAAAGTTTGTTATAGTGTTCTTTGATGACATTCTTGTTTTCAGCAAGGATCGACAAGAGCATGAACAACACTTGGAACAAGTGTTCAACCTTTTGAGAGAAAATGAATTGTATGTCAATCCTGAAAAGAGTTCTTTCTTTCAAGAAGAGATTGAATACTTAGGTCATATAGTGTCGGCTGAAGGGATTCATGTAGATCCTAAGAAAATTGAGTGTATTGCTTCTTGGCCTACGCCTAGAAACATACATGATCTTAGATCTTTTCTTGGCCTATGTAGTTATAATAGGAAGTTTGCCAAGAATTTTGCTTGTATTGCTCATCCTTTGACTGAATTCCTTAAGAAAGCTACAAATTTCAATTGGACTGAAAAGCAAGATAAATCTTTTGCAACACTCAAGAATGCTTTAACGCAAGCACCAGTTCTAACACTACCCGACTTTCAAAGACCATTCTTTATAGTAGTGACTGATGCTAGTGGCAAAGGATTTGAAGTTGTGCTTATGCAAGACAACCATCCTATTGCTTATCAAAGTAGAAAGCTTAAGCCTGCAGAGCAAAATTATAGCACATATGACAAGGAATTAGCAGCAGTAGTGCATGCTTTGAAAATCTGGAAGCATTACCTAATGGGTTCTGAATTTCTTATCAAAACGGATCAACAAAGCATTATGCATTTGCTTACGCAACCTCTTATTTCACATAGGCATATCAAATGGGCATCTTTCATTCAAAGTTTCTAACCTATGATTCAATACCAACCTGGAAAAGAAAATGTTGTTGCCGACGCTTTGAGTTAAAGACCAAATATCAACAACATTTCCATTATTAAAAGTGAACCATTTGTACTTATGAAAGAAACTTATGAAGTTGATCTAGATTTTTCTGAAATATGGATCAAATTGCGTGAAAACAATTGGACACCTTAAGGAAGTTATTCTCATAATGATGGCTATCTTTTCTTTGAGAAAAGATTGTGTGTTACTCAACCTTATAGATAACTTGTCTAGGAAGGGATGCACCAACCACCATTTGTGGGACATAGAGGAGTTTCCGCAACACTTCAAGTAGTTTCTCGAGAATTCTTTTGGCCTCATTTGAAGAATGATGTAGCTAAATTTGTAGCTGAATGTAACATTTGTTAAACAATTAAAAGCTACAAAGGCAAAGATTTGGGATTGCTTATGCCTCTACCCATTCCTGATAGATCATGGGAACAAGTGTCTATGGACTTTATTATTGGCTTTCCTACTACTTCTAGTCATCATGACATGATTTGGACAATAGTGGACAGGTTTAGTAAGCAAGCCTATTTCATTCCATGTAAAAAGACACTAACTTCTCAGCAAGCTGTGAACATATTTGTTAAGCAAATTTTTGTTCATCATGGACTACCCAAAGTGATAGTTTCTGATAGAGATTCTAAATTTTATAGTCACTTTTGGGTTGCTCTTTTCTCAAACTTAAGCACTAAGTTAGATTTTTCTACGGCTTTCCATCCAGAATCAAATGGACAGACCGAAGTCACAAATAGCACTATCTTAGATATGCTTAGAGCCTATGTTTCCCAGCAACCTAGTGCATGGGATAAGTACATACACCTACTCCAATTTGCTTATAATAATACTCCTCATACTGCTACTGGTCGAGCACCATTTGAGATCATCTATGGTAGAGCTTTGCCTATTCCGGCTACTAGACTCTCTCATAAGATTAAAGCTGCTGACCAATATGTTAGAGACTTTGATCGCATTTTATCTGAAGTGCGTGATTCTATTGCAAGAGCTCAAGAGAAGTATACATCTCAAGCAAATAGGAAGCGTAAAGATTTCTCATTTCAAGAAGGTGATTATGTACTTTTGAGAATTGAAAAACGTCGATTAAAGAGTGTGGAAAAATTCCTTGTAGTGAAGCTAGCACCTAGATATTATGGGCCATTTAAAATCCTTCAAAAGATTAATGATGTGGCCTATAGACTAGCGCTTCCATCTAATTGGAATATCCACAATTCTTTTCATATCCATCTCTTGAAACCTTTTCGAGGAACACTTCCTACTCACCCAACATAGGAACCACCTCTTATTGAAGGAGAGGAAGAAGTCTTAGTTCCTGATGCTATCATTAACCAAGAGATAACAACAACAAGAATAGGTAATCAATACTTCAAGTATCTTTTGACTTTCAAGAATCATCCACAAGAAGATGCTAAATGGATGCCTGAGAAATTTTTCCGAGTTTACCCTGAAATTCTTCATTCTTTTCAAACCCAGCAAATCCGCAATTGAGGACAATTGCAAACTCAAGCAAGAGGGATGTCATGAGAATATATTTTAAGTCCTCTAGAAAAATATTATTTATCCTCTCTTGAGTAATTTAGGGATGCCTAGGTTACTCGTGCGTCATGCCGGCTAGGTTAATATCGTGGGTGACACCACTATAAATATTAATACGTGCGGTATATGACGTATGTTTGAGGCCACCTATGATTATTTCAGTTAGGTTTGTATGGCAGGGTGATTCCTAGGGTACTTATGCCTGGTAGTCATGAGTTGGTTATGATTTGTGCCTGTTTAATATTTGTGGGATTAATTTAATTATTAATTGGGCTTATATTTTCAGGTGATGAAGACTATGGGAATTGAAGAGTTTACTTTGGAAGAAATGTCTTGGTTCATCACATTTCATTTTTGGCAAGCATAGTAGCTTGCAACCTTAGCAAATGATTTTTCCATTTTGAACTTTAGGAAAGATACATTTATTATGTGGAATTTATTAAAGCTTATGGCTTTACCCTAGTCCCAATAATTGACACTCTATTTTTGTAAAAGAAGAGTGCCGTGCTCTCTAAAAAGCACATTTTGTATATTTTGGGGCTATGGCCTAATTTTGGTGGAAAGAAAGCTAATAAAGAAATACTCTTGTGTGGGGGAAGGCCACGCACAAGAGGGGGGAAGATTGCACCCAATATGGTCTATTGAGCTAAGTATTTTAATTTTGTTAAGTGTTTGAATTTCAATTGATTTGATTTAGTTGAAGCTTTCAAAGCATTGGTTTTTATGGTTGAATCAATTCTTGTGAATTCTCTACTCTTCCACAATCTATCCTAGAATAAGATTCCTGGGGGAACACACTGTGCAGGGGGAAAGGAGGGAAGGATAGACAATGATGAGATCAAGAAAATAGAGAGAAGGTTATACAGGGAGGGTTAAGGAAGAAAAAGAAGATTAAGCAAGGTAAGAGAAATTGTGCTCTTGGAAAATCACCCTTGTAGTGATTTTCTTTCCCCTACCTTTAGACTCTTATGAAGATAACCTAAACCTTTCTAGTGTGGAATGGACTAGCTTTTATCTCTCTCAAAGACATAAAACCCCCATCAGAGTTCATGAGTTTCTTTCCTATATATTTTTATTGGTTTTTGTTTTGTTTAGTTGAGCCTTAAATTATAAAGATAAAGGAAAACAAAGTAAGTCACATCTTTTCTACTGAAGTAGGAGAATAAAGCAAAAAGATGATACAAGGAAATTTAGAAAGGGACTTACCTTTGTTAAAAATCGAAGAAGCTCTCCAAGGAAACATAGTGTTTGTAGCTCAAGCTTCTCCGACTTCCATGCTTTTTTTAAAGATTTCACAACCTTAAGCTACAAAAATCATCTCAATTATTGAACAAGGGTAAATCCTCTTTGTTGTCGATCCACAATTCCCCTTGTCCTTGTTCCGAGTTTACACTCAATGTGTTTGAAAATTTCCTACATCCACAAGTGTCATCAACTCTAGCAAAGGTGTTGTCATAGTTGTGCAATGCCATATAATGGGACACGACAGTGATGATCGTGGAAAGAATGAGGATCACATTTGGGGGCAGAGGGATGACGAAGAACATTGACTATAATGTCGGTTCATGCTTGTTGGAGTTTGCACTCCTTTCACACTATACCACACCTTAAGCTTTAGACTCCTAGCTTCATAAGTTGGTCGATAATATAGGGTGGGGGAACACATTGTGCAGAGGGGGAAAGGAGGGAAGGATAGACAATTATGAGATCAAGAAAATAGAGAGAAGGTTATACATGGAGGGTTAGGGAAGAAAAGAAGATTAAGCAAGGTAAGGGAAACTGTGCTCTTGGCAAATCACCCTTGTAGTGCTTTTCTTTCCTCTACCTTTAGACTCTTACGAAGATAACCTAATGCCTAGCTAAACCTTTCTAGTGTGGAATGGCCTAGCTTTTATCTCTCTCAAAGACATCAAACCCCTATTAGAGTTCATGAGTCTCCTTCCTATATATTTTTTATTAGTTTTTGTTTTGTTTAGTTGAGCCTAAAATTAAAAAGATAAAGGAAAACAAAGTAAGTCAACACATCTACTCTACTGAAGTAGGAGAATAAAGAAAAAAGATAATACAAGGAAATTTAGAAAGGGACTTACCTTTGTGGGAAATCGAAGGAAACATATTGTTTGTAGCTCAAGCTTCTCCAAATTCCATGCTTTTCTTTAAGATTTCACAACCTTAAGCTACAGAAATCATCTCAATTATTGAACAAGGGTAAATCCTCTTTGTTGTTGGTGCACTATTGCCCTTGTCATTGTTTCGAGTTTACACTCTATGTGTTTGAAAATTTCCTACATCCACAAATGTCATCAACTCTACAAGTTGAGCAAAGGTGTTGTCATAGTTGTGCAATGCCATATAATGGGACACAAGAGTGATGATCATGGTGAGAATGAGGATCACACTATTGGGGGGGGGTTGAAGAACATTGACTATAATGTCAGTTCTTCATGCTTGTTGGAGTTTGCACTCCTTTTACACTACACCACACGTTAAGCTTTAGACTCCTAGCTTTGTAAGTTGGTCGATAATATAGGGTGGGGAAACACACTCTGTAGAGGGGAAAGGAGAGAAGGTTAGACAATGATGAGATCAAGAAAATAGGGAGAAGGTTATACAGGGAGGGTTAAGGAAGAAAAGAAGATTAAGCAAGGTAACAAAATAATGGTCAAAAAGTTAGCTCAAAGACAAAGATATCGAAGTAAGGGACATGGTTCTCATGTACAGCTTAAAGAACCATAAGTGTAAGCTAACGTATAAAGGGATGGGATCGTTCCTTGTGTGGCTACTCACCCCGCAAAGGATTAGCATGCATTGAAACACTTGGCAGTGTGAAAATGCAAGGATTATTCAATGGTAGCAAACTTAGATGCTACTATGGCCCTTTAACTACTACAAATTCCTTGAAGGTCATTCATCAGAAGAAATAAGAGAAAATAAAGAAAGCTACACTAAGATGTGAGGCCCAGTGTGGTGAGAAGCTAAGGCTAGACAAGGAAAGTTGCATAACAACCACATTTCTATTAGCATGGCCTAAGTCCTTGACTTAAGAAGAGGAGGAATGGGAGGTGAAGCCTACTAGACTTTGGCTGGGCATGACCACAAAGACTGGCCTAGAACACAAGCTTGCACTCATTGACACGGGTGCTATCCATAACATAATGTCCCATGCAACTTGGTGTGTGCTACAAACAATTGTGGTTAACACCCACAAAAGCAAGAATTGAAGGAGTAGACATATTCAAAACCTCATGCATAGGATTGCTATGTTTTACCTTTGGAATAACCCCTTGGAAGGGACGTTCTATGTTATGCCTACAGGTCCCATGCATGAAGAAGAGCTCCTTGGACAAGGATGGATGGGCATAATTGATGCCAAATAGGCTAGGACTTTCAAACTGCTACCTTACAACAACTAGCTGTTGGCCAAGTAACCATTCTAATAATAGATGAGGAGCCCATTTTTGGTCAAACTTCAATAAGAGAAAACCATTCTCCCATCAAAGAAGTGCTCCAACCCATCAAACATCCAAAGATTTCCCACACTCTAGTCATGCTACCTTACAACTAACTCTGTTACCTTACAACTAAGTGCTGGCCAAGTAACTATCCTAATGATAGATGAGGAGCCCATTTCTAGTCAAACTTCAATAAGAGAAAACCATTCTCCCATCAAAGAAGTGCTCCAATCCATCAAAGAAGTGCTCCAACCCATCAAACATTGAAAGGTTCCCACACTCTAGTCATGCTTTTCTTAAAAAGAGGCCTATTCTATACTTGACCACATGGGTAAATGACCAAGCTCCATTAAAAGCCTCACCTAATCAATATCAACCTTTTGTCGTTTAATATCCCCCTAACACCTGGCTTGTCCAAAAAGTAACCCAACTAACACCAACACTACTAACATTTCTAACCTATGTATGAGTATGACCGTTCAGGTGAGGTGTGATGAGTCCAATCTCTCTCGTCTTATGTGTGTTCTCATCGTCTCATCCCCTCATCTAAGGATTGTGTAGATTTCACACCGATCTCCCTGTAATGATCTCTTACAATGATAATGATTAGTATCACATATTTAATAGTATTAATAACAAAGATTTTCTTAAGCATATAATTATTTTTAAAATATAATATAACAATGTAATTATTTTTAAAAGACCCATTTTGTAAATACACCTCTCTTAGTAGGTGGACTCAAGTCTATGCTATTCAAATCTACAACCATGGATATGTTGGAATCAGGGTTGTAGGAATGCGCGCGCGCGCACGCGCACACACACACACACAGTGGAGAAGCTCAAGGGAGCACACAGTGAGATAATAGATAAATAATAAATGTATAATGTACAACGATGATAAGTATACCCCAAAGATGGGTGTATAAAGCATGATGGAAAAAGTTCCCCAGTTGGTCCTAGTACATTACTACCAAATATGGCTACAAATCCCCCTAAGAGTGATGATGTGAATAAGAGGTGAGCTGCACTAAAAGTAGAGAGATGTGCTAAGCTCTTTGGACTATGAGAGGGAGCCTAGACTAATCCCCACAGGGAAGTACAAAAAGCTTCAAACGTCTCTCGTGAGAGACTTCGTGAATGAATAAATTTGCCATGGTGTCATGTGTTGGCAGATAAGCCTAGTTGATTTCCACTGCATAGCATCTCTCCTTGACATAATGATAATGCATCTTAATGTGCTTTGTGCGAGCTCACGGGCATAAAAAGATGGATTCCTCACAATTGTTATATCACTCTGAGTGTCAGTAAATATGGTTAAGGCTAAGGACTCGCCACCACCCAAATCTGCAAAAAAGGCATCTGAGCTAAACACACTCAAGTATAGCTGTAAACACTACCATGTACTCATTTTCATAGCTAGAAGTGGCCATAGTGGATTGCTTCTTATTGAGCCATGATATACATGAATCACCAAGGCAAATAAGTTGTGATTTACCCCCTTGGGATAAAACAACCGAAAGTGCTTGGTGCCCTTTAGGTAATGGAACACCTGTTTGACATACTGCCAATGCTTTGTGCCTGGGCTATGTATAAATCTGCTCAATACTAAGACCCCATATTGGCTATCAAGCTTGGTGTTACATAAGAAGATAGGGCATCCAATAGCTTCTTGATATAGGCAAGCATCAAAAGGGTCATCTGCATCTTCAAGAATTAGTTGCAAACTAGGCTCCATAGGTGTAGCAACAATAGGTTTGCAGTCTCCAAAATTGAACCTCTTCAACAATGCCTCTATGTATTGTGTCTGCAGCATAACAATATCATCATTACGCTATTAAAACTCAATGCCTAAATAATAGCGCAATAGGACAAGATCTGACATTTCAAAAGACCTCTCTATATCAGCCATCTACAAAAGCTAAAATATGATTATCATCAAGGCCTATAAGTAGCATGTTATCAATGCATATCTTTAGTTCTCTTAATGTAGAGGGTACTATCAGTAGAACTATTGTAAAAACCTTATGCAACTAAGTATAGATGTATCTTCTAATACCATGCTCTGGGAGAACCTACTTTTTTCAATCTGCATACTTTTAATTCTTGACCTTTCTGAACAAAACCATGAGGCTAAGATATATACAAAACCATAAGGCTAAGATACATACACCTCCTCATGCAAATCTCCATTCAAAAAAGCAATTTTGATGTCTAATTGACGTACATTCCAACATTTATGTGCTACTAATGCATTGATACTCTGCATGGTAGTCATACGACATATGGATGCAAAGGTCTCACCATAGTAGTCAATGCCTTTTTCTTGTGCATAACCCTTTGCAACAAGGTTTACTTTGTATCGCTCGACACTATCATTAGCTTTACATTTAAGCTTGTAAACCCATTTTGTGCTAATGGTGGCCTTCTTGCCATGAGGTAAATAAAAAAAACTCCTAACTATCATTTTTTTAGTAAAGCACCGTATTTAGATTGCATAGCACTCATCCATTGTTCTGATTCCTTTGCTTCATCAAAGGAGATAGGTTCCTCTTCATTACATAAACTAGCAATAAGAGCATGACCTACGTTAACATGAGATACATGATGAGAACCTGCACATATTCTGCTAGGCAAAGGAGTGTATGTATACAGTGGGTATGTACATTCGTAGACCATTCTTGGGAATGTGATACATAGAACACCATACGTGCATTCTCAACTCTAGACATACATGCGTAAAATGTGGAAACATGTGTGCGCAAATGAGAGTGTGCATGAACATACGCGGATGAGAATGTACATGCGTAGATGTGAATGTGCGTGTGCATTTTGTACATGTTTTTTTTTGGGAATGATGGAGTGCCTTACTTAGTGGTGTGCTAACCACTAGCAATTAGGGTGATGGGGTATCCCATGGACTAGGTTTTCACCCACCATGCCCCCCCCCCCCCCAAATATTGAGATGTACCAAGAAGGGTAGTGATTAGAGAAGCATTTTACATAAATAGTGTTAGCTTCCTTGCACACTCTCCTTCACAAGTCTCATTTCCTCAGCTTTCTTTTGATTTTTCTTTCTTAGACATTTATTATGAGATGTACCAAGTAGGCCAGTGATGATTAGAGAATCATTTTACATGAATAGTGTTGGCTTCCTTGTAGACTCTCCTTCACAAGTCTCCTTCCCTCAGCTTTCTTTTGATTTTCTTTCTTAGACATTTATTATGAGATATACCAAGAAGGCTAGTGATTAGAGAACCATTTTACATAAATAGTGTTGGCTTTCTTGTGGAGTCTCCTTCTCTTATGATTTTGCTTTCTTCGACATTTATTATGAGATGTACCAAGAGAAGGCCAATGATTATAGAACCATTTACATAAATAGTGTTGGCTTCCTTTGCGGACTCTCCTTCACAAGTCTACTTCCCTTAGCTTTGTTCTTGGCTTCTTCTCAAACTGCTTTCCTTGACTCTTTTTTCTTTCTTTCTTTCTTCGAAATTTTTAATGAGTTTTTTTTTATTGTTATTCCTCATCAAGGGTGAGGTACCTATTTTTGGCCCACTCAGTGAGGCTTGAGTGGGAGGTTGATTGCGGTAGGGAAACGGGTGGTGCAAGGCCTTTAACTACATCATAGGCTTCTAAGGTGGAAGGAATATCCTATCAGAGGTATGTTTGGAGATGGTCATGGGGCCATGAATTGGTCACTTTTTGCCTTCCCCTTTGCTAGAGTTATGCCTAGGGTTTCCATGTTGGTGGTAGCCTTGGGTTGCCATTACCATCTCTCCTTGGTTCTTTTTTTTTTTAATGATTGAAGAGGTTGGGGAAATCGACCGTGTGATGTGTTACTACAAATGGTGTACCCCCGAAGTAGACATCAGTCTAGCTGGGCTATAAGTGTGACATTAAACATCAAAAACTATGACACTAAACACCAAAAAATGTGACGTTAAAATGCCACTTAGGATAGTGCACACTTACTAAAGCTTTGGTGTTGTGTGTGTGACATTAATGACATATCTTGCACGTCACTTCTAGCATCTCTTGGCATCCTGCTCTTTAAAACTTTGAACTGATGTGCTATTTGACATTTGGGGCCCTCGTTTCTTGTTGTGCCATAACCTTAAGGTTGTGGGTGTCCTTTGAATCAACCCTTAGTCTTGCATCATCTCATGACATTGCTTTTAAAACCTCTTGCAACAACAAGAACACAAAGTACTTACTACTCTAGGTTTTTGAACTCAACATACCTTTGCTTGGTTGATCGTTCTTGGGACTTAGAGAAACAAGGGGGACCATGGTGTTCCACCTACCACTAGGTCACATCAGCAACACTCTTTGCTTAGCCACCTCATGCTGGAAGTCTTGCTCTCATTTTGGAGATCACAATCATTCTAGTTGTGTTTGCCCATGAGTGCACTTAATTTGGAGGTTGATACAAATAACCATTCATATGAGGATCCTTTCCAAGAGAAAGAAAGGAACTTTGGGCTTTGCAAATTTGTGAAAAAACATACATAGGTTTCTCATATGAATGTTTCCCATCTGCACATTCTTTGTTTCACCAATTGAAAAAAAAGAAACATGAAAGTGTGCACTCGAGAGAGGCTATACAATTCTTCTCATTTTGATGACTTGCATGTTTAATAACTGGTGTTGTAAAAATGATACCTTGCCAAGTAGGTATTGCTTTCAACCAATGTCCTCTTTTTAATGCTAGTTTTGTCGACTTTTGAAACCTCCCTTAGGCCATTTACAGTTGGTTTTGTCGACTTCTGAAACCTCCCTTAGGCCATTTACAGTTGGGTTGATATTGATGATACCTATTTAGAATGACTCTTAGATTTCCCACCCTTTGCCAATTCGAACAGACTTATGCTTATTGCTAGCCTCTTCTAACGGCCATTAAACATCGTCCATGATTGCTCCATTTTCCATAGTAGGGCTTTGTAGGTTGTACATGATGTATTTCCTTTGCCCGTGCTAAATTTATGTCCGTGGTGTGTAAAGGGCCTAAGATATATACATTGTGTGAGAGAGCATGTCCACCACTGATGTCTTATGCTTATGGCCAATCACTAAGGTTGGATTATAAAAGCTTTTGATTTGATCTTTCATGCCTATGGCCAATCACTAAGGGTGTATAAGAAAAGCTTTTGATTTGATGGTATTCTAGGTTAATTGTGATGTGGGAAAAGCTCAAGTATCATGATGTAAAATGAGAGTGTTATTCCCAACCCCCTTTTCTGTAGGAGAAGGCCAATAGGAGTGTGTGTCTTAGAGACTTGCATTGGGCACTATGCTTGGGTTTATAAGAATGTTGTGACGCAAGTAAAATCATCTTTGTAAGTACGTGACGTGAGCTAGGGAGAGTTGGTGCAGCTTGTTGAAGAGCCTGCATTCGAACCCTGCCCTCGAGAAATCCTATCCCATACTTTGACCCAAAAAGGGGGAAAAAGACAAAGGAAGTATGTGAAGTTCTTTACACAATAGAGGCAGACTCGAGGGGGTGCTTAATTGTAAACTTTCTTGATAGATGGGATCTGATCTGCAACTTGCTTAATAGAGCTTGAATGATAAAGTAGCTATTGTAATGTTGATAAAATGTATTGCTTTTTGATTAATACACACACACACACACACACACACACACACACACACACAACACACACACACACACACACACACACACACACACACACACAAACACATTGGTCACTCTAATGAATTACTTTATCGTTGGTGCTTATTCACTCTAATGAATTAATTTATTTTATCGTTGGTGCTTCTCTTTGATTTTTTGAAGAAAACCTTAGCTTTACTAAGGTTTCAAACCCCCTCAGGCCAGCTGTGGCCCCACCCCTTCTCTCTGCCTGCACCCCCCCCATCCTCACCTCGCTCTGACCTCCCTACCTCCTACATCTCCTCCCTCTCTCACTGTCCTCTTCTAACCCATTTTTTGCTTCCCCCTGCCTCCCTCCCACCCCCCCCCACCAGTAGAGCAGCAACAGAAGGTGACCTTGCCCGAGCCGATTCCCCTCTTCATGGGGACCCCACGCCACCCCCCCTCTCCCTCTCCTTTTCACACTCTTGGCATTCCCTCTCCCTCTGCAGCAGTAGTAGCAGCTGATTGCCACTCCCTCACCTTGACTCGCACACTTGGATCTTTCGTTCTCAACCCCTCTGAGCAGCTGCACCCCCATCCCTCGCGCTGTCAACACCCCCACGGCATACTTGAAGGTGGCCACCCTCGCCTTACTTGCTTGCTCGACTCCAGCAGCCTGGTCGCCTCCATCCCTCCTAGCGTGCATGACGCCTCTTGCACCATCGCGTACATTACGCAGTTTAGAAGAAGGCATTTTCTGGAAGCATGCCAAAACGCCATATGTCACAATCATGCGAGATTTTTACCAAAAAAAAGAGAAAAAAATAGTATTATTCAACTTTAGAAAATTGAAGGAAAAGATTTTCGGTGCCTTTAATGTGAAGAGCTTTAATATGCCCCCACAACGTTTTGGTGTTGTAAATAATTAATTACTTTGATGAAAATTATTTTCAATCTTAGCTCATTTGTAAGGTTTTAGCCGTTTTCTTTTTTTTCCCCAAAGGTATATTGCAAAATCTTCTGTAAATGGTAAGCCGAGATTTGCTGGAACACATGTCACCTCGCATGCATCCTCGTAAAGAGAACCCCCCCTCTCTTATGCACAGAACCTAGATATTTCCTGTCTGAGTCCAATATTCCCTATCTTTGCTCATAGCAAAACTGAGTCTACTGCCAGAGGCCTTCGCTCTTGCAGGGAAATTTTCAGAAGCTTGGGCTGTGTTGTTTTGAGAGCACTTCTTGCCGGGGGTGATCATCCACAACCTCTGCACAGCCAGTTTGTCGGAGGCGTGGGGAAGAGAGGAAGTAGTGGGCGAGGGAGAGAAGAGGGAAGAGCCGAGCCGCCTTCGTTGAGGGCACTTCTCGCTGGGGGTGATCATCCACAGCCTATGTAGCCAGTTTGTTGGAGGAGCGGGAAGAGAGGAGGTAGCGGCGACCCGGCGAGGGGAGGCAAGCGAGAGAGGGGAGGATAGGCAAGCGGAGGCGAGAGGAGGATAGGCAAGTGGATGTGAGGTGTTGTGCAGGCGCGACGAGTGGTCAGGGAGGCTAGTGAAGGGAGGTCAGTGTGGCAGGTGAGCGTGAAGAGAGAGAAACCTTAGAGAAAAAAAATAATTAAGTGGCCACTTAATTAATACACCCAAAACAAAATGTTATGAATATGCACCCAAAACCCAAAGAAAAGATTTCTAGTGCCTTTAATATCAAGAGCTATAAAGAGCAAAATTAATTAAAAGCCACCCTAAAAATGTTTGGTGTTTTGGTAAAAAAAAAATAAACTTCTCATGGGAGATGTGTGGCTTTGAGGCCTTAGTAACCGAACGATGGCTTCTTTCTACGTGGAGGATGGCTGCCAACAAGAAGGCCAAGGGTGGGCCCAAGGCTTCTGTTGCTCCTGCTCCCACGGCAGGTAAGAGTTGCGCACTAGTTTTTTAATCCCGAAATTCTCTTGCTTATTTTTTGGTGGATTTACTGACATCTCTCACAGCCACTGCGGAGCCTACACGTGGCGTTGGCAAATTCTACTACAAGAACGGAGCAACGTACGGTATTGCCCCTAATATTTAATCTCTCTGAAAATGCATAATAATAATAAGGAAAAAAACCGCAGAACCCTCTTAATATTTAATGGCTCTGAAAATGCATAAAAAGAAGGGAAAAAATAACCGCAGATGGAGAGTGGATTTTCGATGCTAATGCAGAGCCACCGGTACTTTCCTCTCAGACCCAAGAGTCATCTTCTGCTACAG
Source organism: Cibotium barometz (assembly GCF_041138505.1). Lineage (NCBI taxonomy): Eukaryota > Viridiplantae > Streptophyta > Polypodiopsida > Cyatheales > Cibotiaceae > Cibotium > Cibotium barometz. Next base: position 35,168,128 of record NC_141073.1, on the reverse strand, counting down.
GTTTTTTTTTTTCAAAATTCTAAAAAGTAAATTATGCCCTTGCCTGTTCTTTTAAAAAATAAATAAATTAATGTTTAAGCTATGATGCTGTTATGCGTTTAGCACAGTAGTTTTGTAGCTGGAATGGCTTATGCCTGGTACATGACTTCAAAAAAATAAAGCTGGCAGAAATTCAAACAAATGCATTTATGTATTTGCCTCTAGCTTCTCAAGAGCTGCAGGCTCTCTACACATGACCTTGTTTTGGCCAGATAAGAAAAAGGATATCTTGAATTATGTCAAGAAATGTTCAGTTTGTCAAAAAGTCAAAGCAGCGAGAGTCAAGTTACCTGGAGCCATTCAACCCTTAGATGTGCCCCAAATGAATGTGCATGAATGTTTCCGTGCAAAGGTGGTTTCAAATCATCCACAAATCGCTTAACGTGCTCCGATTGCTGGACGGTCTAGAACCGAGCGAGATAGTCGGTTATCGATTCGCCATGTTTCTGCATAAAAACCTCCCACTGTTTCTCCAATTCATGCTGGTAATCTACAGAATAAACTGCTTCAAGACCGCCTTGCAAGTCACGGAGTGGTGCCTAAGGTGGTCTTCCCACCACAAGAGAGTGGCACCCATCAACGCTTTACACCTCAAATGGAGCTGAAAAATATCTGAACTACCTGCTTTGCTGCTAATGTGGCAGCCATCTTGTGGATCCAGTTGGTTACAACTTCTCCGTCCATCTTCCTGTTGAACTTGGGAGGCTTCAGAAGGTTCATTAATTGAGCTCGTTCCTCACGAGGCATGGAGGAAGAACTCGGCAAACCAATAGTCCCCCGATGTCGAGCCGGTGAAGGCGAGTGGCAAATGTCTGGAGAATCTAGTGGAGAGGGACTCTGTGAAGGAGACCGTTAGTGACGCGAGTCATCTCTTCTGCCGACTACGTGTAGGTGTAGATATGCCAACAAAGAAAAACAAATATGAGAGAGAGAGAGAGAGAGAGAGAGAGAGAGAGAGAGAGAGATTGGTAAAATTGTTGATTAACAATTCAGATAAGCCAAAAGGAGTACGATTCAAAGATGGCAAAGGAGTTTTCAAAGATGGAGAATATAGCTATGATGGAGATTGGACCAATGATTTAGCAAATGGAGAAGGTTTTTAATCTTATTGCTCTAGTTTCTCACTTGTAGTCTATTTTTGTTCTTTCTGCTTGGTCGCTTACCTGAGTGCTGCTTGGTCACTTGTATTCTACTTTTGTTCTCTTTTTCTTATCTGAGTGATGCTTGTATATATTGACATTTCCATGAGTTTACTTCTATCATTTCCTGGGCATATATGTGGTTTACCTTGAGCATTGGAATGATTTTTCGTCTTGTACAGGTATTTTCAAATTTGCAAGTGGAGCCATCTATCAAGGGCAGTGGAAGATGGGTAGTTATTGTGGAAATGGAATTTACAAAGTAAGCTTAAACATTTCCTCATTTCTATTATTGTTATTTTGCAGTTGCTCTATGGTCTTCAAGGTGGTGTTTAAAATATGATTTCTATGTGCATCAGTGTGTATTCCAGTTTTCATTCCTCCTTCTGACAGTCACCTGTCTTTTTTTAAGTTTTGCTCTAGATTTTGTCAAGTTCTCTTATCAAAAGATCACATAGAGTTCTTCAAAAGGAGATATGTTAGTCATAGAGGACAGCCAGGTCTTTAGATGTGAAAATGAGGTTGAGGTGGAAATGATCCTTCTATATGTTTGAAAAGTTGGCCGCCCGAGGGCTAGATGTACATGCTCAGCACCCTCGAAAGGGAAAAATACAGACGGGGGAGGGGTGTTTCCCTCCATGCCTGGCTGTTCTCGGAGGGAAACTACCTCATACTGGGGGACCAAACTGGCGGTCTATAATGCCAAGTAATCTCACCGGCCTGATCAGTGAGAAAGCAACCCGTGCGCCATTTGCGCAGGAAAGCCTCTTCCCGTCTATTCATGCGATCGGACCTGCCTTGCGACTTCTCCCATTGGCCACGGGTATGCATGATGTCAGTCCAAATGCAGTGGATGGACTCAGCTGGAGGACCCTCGATGGCCTTGCTGCAGTGAGCCCACCAAATATGCCATGCAGCAGCTATGGTGTTGATGATCTCCCATCTCAAGCTAAGGTTACTAAGTCTTGGTGTGAACACATTAGGTTTGAACCATATCTTATTAAGAGATTAAAGATAAGGGCTCTCTCTCTCTTTCTCTCTCTCTCTCTCTCTCTCTCTCTCTCTCTCTTCCATATCCATGTCTATGCTTCCACACACCATGGCTTGATCTCTCCACCTCTCCTTCCACTCTCACTCACTCCCTCCTAGACCTCGCCATGTTCCCAACATGGTATTAGAACTAGGCTCCATTCCATCGCCATGCTTCACCTTCTCCCTTCTGCGTTTTTAGGGTTTCTGCGTTTTTCCCATCATGATGCGCCTCTCTTAGCCCACCTGTGCAGTCCATATAGCATCCATATATGCTGCGTTTCAGCTCTGAATCAGCCGCCTCTTCTCCGCCTTGTAGCTGTGCGTTTTGTTGCTGCCATCATGGGCTGCGTTTTCAGATCTGCAGACCAGCCTACATCATAGTCACAGGAAACGGCCATTTCAGTCCCTAGAAACGCGTTTCTCGGTTTCAGGATCCCATCCGTTTCCATGGCTGTTTCTCGTTTCCCAAGTGATTGTGTCACAGGAAACGGCCGTTTCCACCCCTAAAAACTCGTTTCCCCGTTTCCACTCCTCGAACGTTTCCATTCCCTTTTTCGTTTCTGGTGACTATGGCCCACATAGCCGCCTCTATGTAGCACTTAGCAGCCACCTTATAGCTATGTTTCTCTCTGCTATGACCAGTTCATATCAGCTGCCCACATGTGCTGTGGTTCCAGCCCTGTTATCTCTTATGAGCATTTTTCTTCCATGAAGTGTCTCATGCTGTAACCAGCATACAGTCAGCGTTTTTCATCATGAGGGACCACTATCATGCTACACAAAGATGACATGAACCTGCAGCATAACAGTCCATTCAGAGGGGTCTTCTACAAGAGATCTGATGCCTAGAGGCATACAAGAGTGGGATACGCATGAAGAGGAGGTGCAAATCAGCAAACAACTTCATCTACTTCATCAACTTCATCAACTTTCAGATGGTCTTGCAAGGTAACTGCCCTCATCGACGAATCTCGAGCAAAGAGATCCTTCAATTTAGACTATACTTGATGAGCACTGGTGAGAGTTTGCACTGTCGGTGAGACCTCCTCTGTGATGGTCTCCACAAGCACAGAATGCGCCTTCGAGTCCCGATTCTCCCAGTCTTGTAACTCCGCAGCAAATTCATCCTCCTGATCCTGTGTCCACCTCCTAGAGTTTTGAGGACGCTCGGGCTTCCTTTCAGTGCCTTCTTGAACAATATCCCACAAACCCTTGTGGATGAACCAGATCTGCATCTGAAGCTTCCAATGAGCATAGTTGGGTCCTTTCAACTTGTCATCCTTGTTGGTACAAGGGGGAGCCATATCCACAGCAACAAAGAACAAATCTCAGCTCTCAAGCACTTCTCTCAAGTGTTTTCCAACGAAGCGAGGCTCTAGAACCAATTAGCCCCCTCTCAAACCTGAGAGAGAAGGAGGCTGGACAGCAGCAAATGTAACGGGAGGCGGACGCGTGTATTGGAATCGTATAAATGTGAACAAGATTCTGAGCACTTAACACTTGAGTATTACAACCACAAAGCTGAAAATGACAGTACACCACATAAAGGGGCCGATGATAGGCTGACCCCCCCCCTTTAGGTTATATTACCAAAAGAGTCTGCAAAGTACAAGATTACGGGTGCCTGGGGATTCACCACCAGCCTGCACCTGATTCTTCCAAATACATCATGAATGAATACATTTCAAACAAGAGAATCTGTAGGTACATCCGCCCTACACACAGGTACATCCGCCCTGCACAAGCCTCTTCACAGGTACATCCGCCCTGCACAAGAGTACCACAATCCTCACAGGTACTCCGCCCTGCACAGGATGTAAATGGATCTTTAGGCCCTGTTTCCACGCGAGAAACTGATCCAGAAACCTGTGTTCTCCGCGAGCAAGTGTCCCCAATGCTTGCCCTAAGCACCTGTTACACCAGGAATCCTTGAGACACATCCATGCTCACATATTCCATTGCTGTCCGGCCTGTTTTGTGCAATAACCAGTCCAAAACAGCAACTTTCTATCGCGAGAAATCCACTTGTAAAGGGTCCTACAGCCCTGTGGAGGTCCCTAGAGCTGTCCTGTACTGTCCAAGTTGACTTTGGACACCTGTAACCAGCCCAAAACTTGCAATAACCAAAAATTGCAGGTCTGAAATTTACCAACCAGCCCTTTAGAAGAGTGTGGGGATCATTATCCAAGCTTGTGTGAGTCCGGGAAGCAAGCAACCAGCCCTGTAGCAACTCCCAAAACTCCAACCAGCTCTCCAATGTGTTGAGTAATGAATAAAACAGGCCAAAAGGCCTCTTGAAGGAGGCGCCTTTCTCCAGTGCCACCTAAGGGGCTTGGTGGGTACACATACAGGCTGACAAGTGTCCCCATAAGGTGTCCAGGTAGGTGTCCAGCCCATAGTGCTCCATTTGTCCTGTTTGTATAAGTTTAGGTCCAACCAAATGGGAAATGGCCATAAGCTGTCCGGGCTTCATTAATTTTGGTCCAACCAAATGCGAACGCATTATAAGTTGTCCGGCCACTTATTAATGAGTGTGTACCTGCAAACCAATAAACTTTAGTAGTAAATGAAATAAGCTGTAAATTGAGTGTGGATGCACTTACCACATGCAAAACCCATAAGCCCACAGTTTTAGGCCCAAACAGGAGTGCACACACGCGTCCACAAGGTGCCCGGGCGTCCCCGGTCCCTCGGACTTCACAAGCCAAAATAACAAGCATTGTCCAGGCAGCAAGACAATGTCACACAAAGTAAAATAAAGTTATGGCATGCATCATTTATGCATTGTGCACATGTAAACTTGGAGAACCACCTATCATCATTCTTGTACTTGAAAATATTCCGCCTGCCATCATAACACACTATGTGTGCATGGCCGGAATCCACACGGGCACCGCCCGAAAGTCCACAAATGTCCTGCCATGTCCTTGGACTCATATGCATCCACTCATATGATCCATACACATGCCCAGGTATAATACATACATGCATCCGCATGTTTCTAGGCCTGACACGCATCCGCATGTCCCTAGAATATAGGGATTTGTGACATCCCCCCGGCTTCTAATCAGTTGACCGCAACTGAAAAGCCTCCAGATAGGCCTTCAAAAGATCTGGGTAATCCTCGAAGTAGGCCTCATCCATCCATTTCGCATCCAAAGCTGAATAATTCTTGAACTTCACAAGGTACCTACGAACAAGTTTGCCTCCCGCAAGCTTTCGTTCCTTGTGAAAAACAATTTGTTTAGGTTGAAGAATTTCTTCTAGCTCATCCACCTCGGGTGGGTCTTCCAAAACCGGCTCAAACGGTGTCGGTCCCACATAAGGCCTCAATAGGCTCACATGAAAAGCATTATGCATGTTCCAATGATCTGGGAGTACAAGCCGAAATGCAACATCATTGATCTTCTCCAAGATCTGAAAAGGTCCATAGTACCTGTTGGAAAGTTTAGGATACTTTCCCTCTTTTCCTGGCCTCTTTCGAAGGCGTGCCTTTTCAAATTTCAGCAAGACCCAATCACCTTGTTTGAATTGTACATCCCTTCTATGCTTATCAGCTGCCTTTTTAATCTTGGTTTGAGACCTCTCTATGGCTGTCCGTACCTGTGCAAATGCAGTATCCAAGTCTCTGACATACTCATCTGCTGCAAAAATCTCATCCTTTGTACGAAGGATGGGTGGTAGTACCACCTTGCCATAGATAATCTCAAAGGGCGCCTTGTCCGTAGAAGTATGTACCGTATTGTTGTAGGCAAATTCCACAAGTGGTAAATACTTCTCCCAATCCGATTTGCGGCGGTCGGATACATAAGATTTCAGCAAGTCGAGGACGGCTGAATTTGCTATTTCACTTTGCCCATTTGTCTGTGGATGGTAAGCTGATGAGAAGTTCAGCTTTGTACCCATATTGTCAAACAATGTGCGCCAAAATAAGCTTGTGGTTCTAGGATCTCTATCCCCCACAATAGATTTAGGCATGCCATGGTGTTTGAATATCTGTGCCAAAAACATCCTAGCCATATGATCTGGCTTTATTGTCTTGCGCACGGGAATGAAATGTGCCTGCTTGCTAAACCTGTCAATAATGGTCCAAATAGCATCATTTCCCTGTGGCGTCCTTGGCAAATCCATAATGAAATCCATAGCAATGCTTTCCCATGGTTCATTTGGTATAGGCAAAGGCTGAAGCAATCCAGGTGCTTTATGTCAGTCAAACTTGACCTTTTGACATACCATACATTCACGTACATATGCTTCAATATCCTCGCGAATATGTGGCCAAAAGAAATACCTCTCCAAAGCTTGTGCTGTGGCCAAAATGCCTCTATGACCTGCATATGGAGGAGCATGGCACTCATCCATAACCTTATGGCGAAGGTTCTTTACCACACACATACGATTTTGCATCATGAGATATCCATCTCTTATGACATAAGATGGGACAGCAATACCCTCTTGCAAATCAGCCCATACATGTGCAAAATCCTCATCCAGATGATAAGTATTACGCATATCTGATAAGTCCTCATGGTATGCAACTGTAATAGCATGAACCTGTGGTCGTCTAGATAAGGCATCCGCCACCACATTCTTTTTCCCTGGAGTGTGTAAAATCTGAAAATGAAACATTGAGAGGAAATTTGCCCATCTCATATGCTTCTCTGAGAGCTTACTTTGAGTCAAAAAGTATCTCAAATTTTGATGATCAGTTTTGACCATAAAATCAGCCCCTAAAAGATAGTGTTTCCAAATAGTAAGGGCATGAATTACAGCCAACAACTCCTTCTCATAAACCTATAAGTGAAGCTCTGCATGTTGCAAGCGTCTGCTCTCGTAGGCAATGGCATGTCCTTCTTGGTTCACAAATGTCCTGCCATGTCCTTGGACTCATATGCATCCACTCATATGATCCATACACATGCCCAGGTATAATACATACATGCATCCGCATGTTTCTAGGCCTGACACGCATCCGCATGTCCCTAGAATATAGGGATTTGTGACAGCAAAACAGTCCAAGAAACCACCGGGAACCTCCTACCGGAAGGGTAGGGACTCGTGGAGGTAGAAGGAAATGTATAGCCACTTGTCTGGCAACTCCACATGCAAGAGAACTCACCAATAACTGATGCTGGAGTAGAATTTGCAGCCAAAACTCCAACACTTGCCTCTGTAGAAGAAAACGCAGCCAAGAAACCAGGCTGGGCCTCCCGATCCGTGGGGTCATGCCAAGTTCACTCTCCCGGGTCCCATTGTAGGCGCGTGAGAGGTCGGCACTCCCATATCCGTAGCCGCTAGAATCTCTCCCTGGCCACCTTGGCCGGTGCTGGGTCTATGTGCCACTCTTGTGCCCGAAAACCAATCACCCTCACCCTCTGCAAGGTGCAACCACTGAAATCCTCTAAGGGGAGCTCAGATCTCTCTAGTCTGCCATGGGATCCAATAGAAAAAGTGAGCAAACTAGTGCCCTCATTTGGCCCGTGGACCGCCACGAGAATATTGTGTATGGTAAACACGCCTAGCCATATTGGGGGGTCGGGTCTAGGATGGGAGTCAGCCACTCCTGGGAGATAGCTGAATTGATGTCGATGTTGAGCCTATCTTGCCCAACAGGGCACGACTCTGAATAGTAGGGTCAATGAGGCCTACGCCTAGCCCCCCTCTATGACGTGGCTGAATGATCATTCTCCATGCCACCTTTGCCCTGGCTGGCCTCCCGTCACTGCCGGCCCATAAGAAGTTCTGAATCAATCGTTGTACGTGGCCCCAATACATGCCCGAGAAAAGGCCCAGCACGAAGTGATGTGCCACATGGTGGCTAGAAGTACCTGGTTCGCCACCACCACTTTGCCTGCTAGGGAGAGCCTCGCCGAGCTCCAGTATAAAAGCTTCTTCCTAATACTCATAAGAAGCGGGGCGAGCTGCTGCGCGGGAGAGATATCAATGCCCACTTGGCAACCAAGATAACGAACCGGAGTGCCCCTCCGGATCCAGTGGAAAGCCTCAACTGGCCGCCAAATTGGGGCGGGTGTTGAGCCTACCCAAAAACCACATGACTTGTGCTAGTTGATCTGCCCTCCTGATGCGCGGGGCAGAAAATCACTATCGCCTCCGCGAATCTCTGGAGATTCCCCACATCTCCTGAAAGGAAAGCTGTTGTGTCGTCTGCAAACTCTGAATCAAGCAGCTTCCCTTGCATGTAGAGGGGGAGACGCAATCCCTGAAGCCCGGTCTCCTAGGCTTAAAGAAAACTACTCATGGCCTCGAGGACGAATAAGAAGAGGTAAGGTGCCAAAGGATAGCCCTGCGAAACCGAGCAGGAAAGGGGGAATGTGTCGTCACGGGCTCCCTGAATAAGAACCTGGCTGTGTGAGGCTGAGTAAAGTTCTGAGACTCCACGAATCCACTCCATGGGGAATCCCATGCGACTCATTGTGCCCTCTAGAAAGCTCCAATCCCCCCTATCATAAGCTTTCTCAAAGTGAAGGAGTAGCACAAAGAGGTCTTGCTGTTGCATCTTGGCCTAAGCTGTTGCCTCCTAGAAGGTGAAGATGTTGTCCAGGATGCTCCGATCCTGACTAAAGCTAGTCTGAGTGTTGTGGATCAAGTCTAGGAGGAAAGGCTCAAGTCTCCTGCTGATGGCCTTGGCCAAGATCTTATAGGCTGTCCCTAGAAGAGTGATGGGTCTCCATTGCCGGATCTCCAATCTGTCACCACCCTCCTTGGGAATCAAGTGAATCAAGCCCTTTGAGAGCCTCTCTGGCATGGCACTTGTGATCATAATCTCATTGAAGGCAGCTCGAAGGCTGCCTTCCATGATGTCCCAATGACGAAGAAAGACAGAGACTGGGAGCCCATCCGTCCCTGGGCATTTGCCCTTGGGAAGTGCCATCAATGCCTTGAGGCACTGGACCTAGTAGACAATATGCAAGATAGGGATGTAGAAGTCATCCACCCGAACCAAGAGATAGGGGATGCATCATCCAAAGCTTCTACACATCCGCCATCAATGCCTTGAGGCACTGGACCCAGTAGACAATATGCAAGATAGGGATGTAGAAGTCATCCACCCATCCGCCCCTGGGCATTTGCCCTTGGGAAGTGCCATCAATGCCTTGAGGCACTGGACCTAGTAGACAATATGCAAGATAGGGATGTAGAAGTCATCCACCCGAACCAAGAGATAGGGGATGCATCATCCAAAGCTTCTACACAGCTAAGGAAGCCCAACCACCACCAAAAATGGTCCTAGTTAAGGACATGAGCATGGATGAGCTGTGTCATGTGCACAGTGGGTATCTACCGTGTGCTATACGCATGCAAGACTAGTTTCGAGGCTTGGGGAAGCTTGGAACTAGGCAGGCTGATTGACGAGTTGAGTTAGGGAAATACTAACGGGCGGGCACCCAAGTATGGACGGGCGGGCGGCCAAGTGTGGACGCCCGATGACCGGCCAAGAGCCTATAAAAGGGTGGCCAAGGTTAGTTATTGTATATAGAGTGTCTCGCGAGTTTGTGAGAGCTCTATGGTCTTGGAGCCTGGATCTAGTGCAGACGTGCACCTGCTTTATGCAACCGAGGCCGGCAGCAGTCTCGAGGCCCGCGAGGGCAGCTTCGTGGCGGTATGGGACGTTGCGAGGAGGAGATTGGTCGGTACGTCAACCTAGTTAGCTCAGCTCGTGGTTCGGTGGGGACAGCCAAGACTGTGGGCTTGCCCACGGCTGTCATGGTTGGGAGGTGAGTCAGGCCTGCACCCCCTTGCTTGTTTGTTGTTCGTTTGTTTGCAGGATTCAAGTTCGAACCAAGATCGATCACGAGGGGATCCGTGGGGATTTGACAGTGGTATCAGAGCATACCTCGTGAACGAGCAAGTCGGTAGGTAGAGAAGAAGAGGTCGAAGAACAGTATGTGTTAAAAAAACTTGCTGTTTTTTCTGTACATACTGCAGTTTTCAGATTTTGTATGTGTTTTTTCTTCATCAAAGAACCCCATGTTGATGGGAGATGGTAGAATAATAAGGGTTGATTGCTTTTGCAAAGAAGAGGCATGTGTTTGTGCAGTCGCATGAGAGGAAACAGAAAAAAGAAAAAAAAGCATGTTGATTTTCGTTGCTTTTTGGCGCAAGAGAGAGAGAGCGAGAGAACTGCTGGATTGGAGTGTTGCTGGCGGGTGTGCATGCTGGTCGAAAGAGCCCCTGTTGGCGGGCGCCCAAGGTCGTGTAGGTAGCTGCGTAACCATGTGGCCTAAGCACTGCATGACTAGGCGGCCCAGCCAGGCTGCGTAGCCAGATAGGTAACGTCCAGCCAGGCCAAGCGGGCGCCCAGGCCCAGCGAGGCAGGCGCCTAGGCTTATGCCGCTTTGTGGCCACGCCTACGCGGACTGGCCCAGGCACAGGCTGGCGCGAAGGACCAGGCAGACACACAGGTGGCGACGGCAACCGTCCGGCGGGGTGGCAACGGCGTTATTTACGACGGGACCTGAAAAAAAAAAAAAGCAAAACAGCAAGCGTGTGCGTCCAGCTCGATTCGGCGCTTTGCTTTTTTGTTTTACTTATTTTTTTATTTTTTTTACAAAAGTCGAGGGTCCCTAAGGTTTCCAAGGTTTAAAGTGTTTAATTTTTTTCAAGACTTTAGAATATATATATCCATATATATATATATATATTAAAATATATATATATATATATATATATATATATATATATTCACAAAAAAAAACACAAAAGCTAAAGCAAAAGCTAAGCCTAGCTTTTGCAGATTTTTGGCTTTTGGGAAACCTTTATAAACCCCTCTAGTGGGCTTCTTGCCACACATCTCTCGAGTTCTCAAGTTCTCAAGTTTTCAAGCTCTCAAGCTCTCAAGTTGCTCGCACTTTTGTTGTGCAAAGATCGAATTTTCTCTCCACGTAACCTCTTCACGATGTCGACCCAAGAATCAGAGTTGGAGCCCCTCGTGGAATGCGAAGGCTTGCCGGCTACGGAAGGCACTGATGCCGATCTTTTTGACGAGTTTGTGTCAAAATCAGATTTCCAAGAGTTCAAAGTAGCTCTCGAAGCTTCTTCGACGGAACGTCAGGCACAAATCGCAGCCCAGATGCAGGCTTTGCAGAACTCCATCGCTCTATTGACCACTATCCTCTCTACTTTCGCGGGAATGGATACCTTGGCTTCAGCTTTAGGCCCCAATATTACTCCGGAACCGTTCGGGGGCGAGCAAAAGCAGCGAACCAAGGAGATCGTGGACACGTGGCTACATAAGTGGCAAGTTCACTTTCAGTTTCATCCAGATGATGATGGAAAGAAGATACAGTTAGCAGCAGGTTTCCTGTCCGGCAAAGCTTTGCTTTGGTGGAAGGAACTGAACCCAAAGCCAACAACTTGGGCACAATTTGAAGACATTTTCAAGAAAGAATTCCTCAAGAAAGAGGATGATTATGATGTTGTTGCCCGGTTTTCAGCTTTGACCATGACCTCGCAGCACCTCACTTATGAGGTCTACCTCAAGAAGTTCCGTGACTTGCAGATGAAAGCTACAAAGATGGATCCCACTACTCTTTTGGGGTTTTTCGTAGCTGGTTTACCCGACTCGTATCGATTACAGGTTAAAAATAACAAATGTAAAACATTGGACGAGGCCATTCATTCAGCCCGTATCTATGATGATACGATGGTCTCTTCCAAGTCGAAACCCGTTACCGAGCAGGGGAACAAGCATAAAAGAAAGTTCTCCGCACCTATGGCTAACACGAATGAAGGAAAGTCTCCGGACCAACCTTCGAAAAGTTCTAGTTCGACACCAACAAAGAAGAAACGACTCCTTAGGGCTTTAAAGCTCAAGAAGGAAGGACGTTGTTTTATCTGCGAAGAAAAAGGACACATGCGTAACGAGTGCCTAAAGAAAAAGGGTACCACGACAAACGCAGGACCCAGGCCAAAGGCAGCTAACCAGTTGTCTTTGACAGGTACGTCAATTACTGTACTTTCTCGCCTTAGTACTTGTTCTGATTGTCTGTTCAATTCTAAGGTATTTGGCATGCATGATCTTCTCCGAGTTTATGGAGAAGTGAATGGCCATAAAATTCACATTCTTTTAGACCCTGGCAGTTCGCATAACTTTGTTAATTACAAACTTGTGCAGAAATTGAGTCTTGATACGACACTCAGCGACCATACCTATGAGGTACGTCTACCTGCGGGCAGACAAGTTTGGGAGGCAGGCTGATTGACGAGCTGAGTTAGGGAAATACTAACGGGCGGGCACCCAAGTATGGACGGGCGGGCGGCCAAGTGTGGACACCCGATGACCGGCCAAGAGCCTATAAAAGGGTGGCCAAGGTTAGTTATTGTATATAGAGTGTCTCGCGAGTTTGTGAGAGCTCTATGGTCTTGGAGCCTGGATCTAGTGCAGATGTGCACCTGCTTTATGCAGCCGAGGCCGGCAGCAGTCTCGAGGCCCGCGAGGGCAGCTTCGTGGCGGTATGGGACGTCGCGAGGAGGAGATTGGTCGGTACGTCAACCTAGTTAGCTCAGCTCGTGGCTCGGTGGGGACAGCCAAGACTGTGGGCTTGCCCACGGCTGCCATGGTTGGGAGGTGAGTCAGGCCTGCACCCCCTTGCTTGTTTGTTGTTCGTTTGTTGGCAGGATTCAAGTTTGAACCAAGATCGATCACGAGGGGATCCGTGGGGATTTGACAAGCTGGTATACGATCTACTCAACCAATTAGGCCAGCATTGACTGGGCCAGTCCCAAGGCCAATCTCAATTTCAGTCTCGCAAGCCGGACACCCACATCTATTCCCATAGAGAGATATGGTTTGGTGCGTAATTTGCCGCCGAAACCATGCAAGCATGGAGTGTCTGTTTTGCTATGGACGAGGCAACAACAATTTTTTGTTCATTGCCAACATCATGGGAACCACAACTCAGCTCATTGTTAATATAAAGGAAACCCGGTAGCGTGGACTCTGGCACCTATGATAGATGCTCCCAGCGTGCCAAGGGAACCATTAGCCTTTCCAGCCCCAATTGCCACTCAACTAGCAGAAGCTCGGCTACTTAACATAACCCCTTACCAAGAAGTATTTACAGACCGCCACACTTGCCATATTACCACCCCCGCCGGTTCCTTCATGAACCTTGCATCACTACAATAGTAGTCAATGACTACTTGCAGATGTAGGGTAAATCTGGGACAGGAGAGCTATGAGTCTTACGAGCAACAAGATCCATACGAGCAACGATCCATAGGAGTATTCAAAATAGACTCCAGCAATAGACTATTCCTCGTTTGAAGCGATGGTACAACAATGAGATTGAAACCTCAACAATATGGTATGTAGGCCACCGATGCAATGCTTCCGATTTTTGAGAACAAGCCTTATCCAAGTAACAAATGATAAATGTGTGTGAACAGCCTCTAAAAAGGCTTCATATGTATGTGTGTGTGTGAACCCACTCTTAAGAGGGGTGCACCTAAATATCTAGATATTATACCTGTAATGACCTAAGCAGTGGTGTCATATAGCGACCATCTTCTAGTGAGTTGCAGGATGCTCAACCATGTGAACTGACATCCCCTCCTATGCCAAAGGTGTTGTCCATGTCTACTGCTAACTCCCTATCACATGTGACGATGCGTCCAATTTCTTCAATCATGTAAATTGACCCTCCAAGTCATGACATTGTGCCTGCATGCAAAACTGGCCATACCAAATGCATTTGACCAGATGACCTAAAGTGATAACCATGCATGTAGATATACATCAACCAACATTATAATGTTAATGTCCATGACCTTTTGCACCGTGCCATATATGTCCCCCATGTGTTCTCATGTCATCTCTGGTAGTAGTCATCTCCTGTCTGTACACTATGTCAGGGCCTCTATTGTGGGTGTGCCCAGACCGAGAGAAACTGAAGGTTGAGAGGACCTATAATGATTGTGGCGAGAAAGGCCACTATTGGAGGAAGTGTCCCAAGCGGACTGGGAAGAGTATTGATTCTTCAGCTTCAGCTGCAAAGACTCTAGCCTTTGTGCACTTGGAGATGTTGGACACCGATGCTTCATCTTCTTTGAACGAGGAGGCAGTTGGCTTCACTGCCAAGGATACTTGGGAATGGATTCTTGATAGTGGTGCTTCTAGGCACATGACTCCTTCCCGTGACTTCTTTCAGGATCTGAAACGACAGTCAGGTCACATTTTCATTGGCGACAATTCCATGATACCGATTCACAGTGAGGGCCGAGTGGAGATCATTCCCGATGGCAGAGGGGGGAAGCATTCCTCTCGTGTTCTTTATGTCCCCGCACTTGGTTTTGGGTTGGCCGACCAGCAGCTAGGGGCCATATAAAATGGCCCCTTGCCCACACACTCCATCTTGTAGTATTCCGAGATTTTATTGGTGTATATAGCAGAGTTACACAAGCTTCTCTCTCTCTTTCATCTGTGTATTGCTCTCTACAGCAGTTGTCTTCATTTCTGCTGTGCATTCTGACAATCTCACGATGTCGTGAACTGCTGAAAGCTACATAAAGGAAATCGAGCTAGAGACGGATCAAATGATGTCATACTCATCATGTGATATGCTAGGATGAAAGTTGTCACTGAGATTCACCTAGACATCTTTTCTTAGACAGGCAGCATGTATGTAAAGCCCCCCCAAAAAAGAAAACAAATTGAAATTTTCAGTAAGTCTTTTCATCATGCACTATCTCACCATATAAGTGAAAGTTAGCTCTTGGATTTGTCATTGATTCGTTTTGCTTTTTTTAATTAAAAAAAATAATTAAGAGTGCATTCTGTTATATATTTCAATCTAACAATAAATTGCTTGTAATATGATCTCTTTTCTTTTCAAACATGCAGTTAATTTTTTCATTTGGATTATTCTATGAAGTGGCCAGATGGGCGTAGTTACTCAGGGGAGTGGAGGGATAACAAAATGCATGGAAATGGCGTGTATGTAGACAAAGACGGACACAAATGGATTGGCAAATTTTTCAATGGAAGTGGACCAGGCCTTACATGCGAGCTTTGAGAATCATACTTAACCTCAACACTACCAGGCCTTACATGCGAGCTGTGAGAATTGTAGCTTAACCTCAACACTATCATTTGTATCCTTGCAATTCTACATATATTAAGCATCAATGACTAATGACCATTAAGTTTCTTGTCATGATTGAGTATGTACCTGACGAGAATATTTCCCCCTTGTTTTGAGTTTTTGCTTGCTCACATTAGTCCAACAGCTTTTTTTGGGTATTATACTTAGATATAGGGTGCTCATGGTGGTAAACTAGAGAGGGTTCGAACTCAGGCTCTTGCCTTGGAAATCTTCAGCCCTCAAATGGCTGCATATTTTGCAAAAAACTGGGCAATCTGAGAGCATATTTTACAAAAAACTGCAGGTTGCATTGCCATCATTCCTAATGTTTAATATGTCCATGAGATGTCAATCAGAAACTTATGACCTGAGTCATGAAAAGCTTCTTCATACTCAAAATCAACCTGTAGACTTCGAAGGTTCGGGACTTAGAAGATTCGGTGAGTTTGTGAGAAAGAAAGATATATTAACATCTTTAAAAGACCCAGGGGATCTATGAGACCAAAAAGGTAGTACAATGTATCCATGATGAACCATGGAAAAGAAAAACTGGAGGAAACTAGCTAGATAAGCTGAAGTATCCATATGAAGCTACATGAGGACAATATGTGGCCATACAGCGATACCATCCTCCTCCAAAATAGAGAGCACAAAGCAACCATAGCATCTTTCCTCTGTGATGGGAACTCGCCATGTCATCAAAGGAAATCTTGGATCTGCAGCCCTTGGTTGAACTCGAGGGAGTGCATGTAGGTATGAGGATTGGGTAGAAGAAATGTGTGTGGGCTATGCTTTCTTAAAGAGAGGATTGAAAACTGGATGCCTGCAGGAAAATGTGAGGAGTGCAAGCAGAGTGGATTGAAGACCTGATGCTTGCAGCTAAACATGAACAGGGCTTGTCTTAATTGTTTGCTTGTGTGTGTGTGTGTGTGGGGGGGGGGGGGGGGGGAGGGGGGTATAGCTTAGGCTATGTTTAGTAAAATTTATATTAAGCATAGCATTAATCAACGCGTGCTTTTCTTTTGGCAAGCATTTCTAGGCAACCAAGTTTTAAGTGGGTGAGCTCTCTCTCTCTCTCTCTCTCTCTCCTCCCCTGACAGGAACATGCCTGTGGTCGGATCTCTATATGTGAGATGTAGAGATCTTTTCGCCGCTTTACCCATCGAAAAAAACGTGCATTTCTAGCCAAACGTGAGGCAGAGTTCAGGCAGAGTTATACTAAAGGATATAACTCTGATGCATAGCACCTCTTCGAAGAGGAGAATCCACCCACACCCATCACCAATCCACTAAAGTGGTAAGCTTTTGCCCAGCATCTCTATGATGACATTGTGCCAAATCAGTCCATATCACAGCCACATAACCCACGTGTTATGTACCTGCTGAGGCTAACCCTAGGGTTATGTCGACCAATCCAAGGGTTAGGTTGGCTAATCTATGGGTCAGGTTGGTGAACCATCTACATCACGATGGACTAACGAGAGTGGGTTAGCACTCATGGTTTAGGTTGTGCACAATAACACAATACAACAATAATCCACTCATAACCCACACTTGAAAGCTATGCCAGTAAAAGCTATACTAATGGGATTATTAACTTAGAAGATTTTATAAGCCTTTACTCTTATAATCAACCTACTTACTAATCTTAACCCATAGATTAGCCACTCTAACCCTATGATTAGTCAACCTAATGCTAGGGTTAGCCTTGCTACAGAACACCACATCCCACTTCAACCCATCTTTTCAACACTACTAATGTTACTAGAGTTCTATTGAAGTTGCATAATGACTAGGCTAAGGATCAGGAGGACTGTTGTGCAAGCGAGAAACACAGAGAGAAAAGAAAGAAAGTTATAGTAAATGTCTCCTAAAGACCAATGGGTTTGACCAAAGTGATATAATGTTATCTCATCATGAAAAGAAAAACAAAACGAGTTCAAATAACATAGCTCTCTAAAAGTAGATGTTGATAGAATGATGATCATGGAAGGAAGATAAATTCTCACAGGATGAGAAGATTTTGGACAAGTATCAAAATGGTTCAAATCTTACATTATTGATGATTGTCATGTCATCCTAGAAAGGGTCAAGAAGAGCACAAAAGGATTATCTAGTGTTTCTTATGACTGTCTAGCTAAAGTAAAAGAAATAAATATGGCATAAACCAAAGAAGATCTAAAACCTATGTATATTGCAAAGGATTTAAAGTTGGAATAGGGGAAGAAGTTCTTGCGTTGCTTGGAAGTAGATTGATATAAAGAGATATTGAAGCATATGATTCCTATCATGGAAGATGCTTGATTGGTAAGATAATACCCTCATCACATGAACCCAAAATATTCATAGTTGATAAAGGAATCAATAAATTTCGAGTTTATTTATAATATAGAGAGTACATTGATTGGGTAATACCATAGTGACGTATGAAAGAGATGGTAAAATCCAAGTTTATGTAGAGTTGAAAAACATTAAGATGATTCAAGACTACTACCCTCTACAATATGTGTTAGAAAAATCTTGGAGGTTCTTGGATAGCTTTGTAGTGTACAATCAAGGAACTAATTCATCAAGCGGTGGATTAGCATAGAACAACTTTTTCTATGGAGTGGGGTGTATGTGAAATTAGAGCACATCCTATAAGGACTACCTTTAGACAAAACTTAAGGTATATTCATGGATGATCTCTTTGTGTGAAATCCCTCCGTAAGGAACTTGTTTACGAAAGATCTAAGAACGTCATTGTTTATATCAAAATGTACTTAATCTCCATTGAAATGTAAATTTTGGATTAATCATGGAGTGACTTTGGACACATTATCTCCAAAAGAACATTATTTCCACTAATGACATCAAGGTCAAATTGATCTTGGAACTACCAATGTTAAATCATGGAGTGGCTTTGGACACATTATCTCTATGAGAACATTATTTCCACTAATGACATCAAGGTCAAATTGATCTTGGAACTACCAATGATAATAAATTACAAAAAGGAGGGTAATGTTTCATGACACATGTTGGATACCATTGATGATTCATAATATTTTATGCCAACCTTGTACAACCTTGCACAAAATTTTGGTAGTGTTGAGTTGATAGAAGGATGCTAATAAGCTTATGAGAAACTCAAACAAGCCTTGGCCAATGTGTTGGTGAATAAAGTTACAGATTAGACATTAAACTACACATATAATTAGTAGTCATCGAGATATTCAAGGTAACAGGCAGAGTACTTGACACACAAAACATAATTATACAGTGAATCAAAGAAGAGATTATCAAACATCACGGTAATTGTGCATTCAAATAAGTATTGTCATTAGCATTAGCATTCTGCATTATAATAAGCGCTTAGTGCACAGTATATATACATCATTATAAAACCAAAAATAGAGTCACCTCTATTTGGCATGTCTTTGTAGAATGATGCTTGAGATCTTATTCCTAGGCTACCCTTAGACTAAGGTAATGATGTTTAAACTAATGAGACCATGCACAAAAAGTTGAACCCACAGAATTATGAGGGTCACCTTAAGGCCATGTGACTATATATCCAAAATATCCTAATCATGATCTATCTAATGGATGTTTAAAAGCTAATGAGATGAAGGATATAAATTAAGGCCATGTAGTCAAGAAACAACACCACAATAGTGTCAACATGATAACATGCATGTGTGCGAGATGAAGCACCACTAGCTAGGACAAAATCTTGACAAGGAACAAGTGGCTTGCTGAGAGCTTGAGGGTCTCTTTGGGGTAGGTGGCTGTTGATGAGAGGGGTAACATTCCTACTAAAATGTATCACTGCCATCTAGACTACATGCCAATTAGGTGAAAATGGTATATTGTTGGTAGTATTCTGTATAAAATCACAACACTTTATAATTTCTCTCTTTAGCACTTTCATATATTCTTTGTAACATTTAACATGTTCCCTCAAAATTGTCTTCTCCTCCTCCTAATGTGCTTTAACTTCTTCTATAATGAACATTCTAAAGTTAAGTTGATTTTTATACACATCCCACAAAGCTTGTTTCTCTCCAGCATCTCCATATTATTCTTTTCTAGCTTTTGTATGCAAATGCCTTGGTGTACTCTTGTATAAGAATATTTTCATGGTTATACTTGGCAATAAGCTCATCTAGATCTAAAACAACCATGTTTTCTTTATTCTACCGATTGGGCATTGAATTATTTAAATATCAAGCTCCTATGCATTAGCCCTAAGGTCCTGACATTGGATTCTATGTAGGTACATAATTTTTGGATCCTCCTGTGCCTACACACCCACCTCCTTTGCCAACACCACCATCTGGATTTTGTAATTGAAAAGCCTATGGGCGACATGATGGTTTGAACAACAATCTAAATTGTTTTATGTAACTCGCATAAAGATAGTCCATTAATTGATTGAGATAAGCCTCATAAGTGTCTGTTGAAAACTTCCAAGTCATCAAGTGAATCAATGGAATTGATTTGGATTTGAAAAATCTGGAGTTTTAACCTTTCATTTCTGACCTTTGTTAACATAATAATCTCAATTAAAAACCCAAAGTGGAGCATGTTCACAACATTAGTGTGGTTTGCTACCGTATACTCCTTGGCTCTACCCCTAGAACCAAAGAAACACTCCATCTCCTCCTCGGGTTATAGAAGGGATGTATGTTGCTCCATCCATTAATAGATTATAAAACTTTGGACCCATACTCAGGGCCGAGAAGAAAAACTCCTTGAGACACTATCTTGATAACCCCATTCCTCTACACTACTTTAGTAAGCTATTCAAGTAAGCTATTCAATGGCATAGAGTGGCCATGGGGTTAACTAGTATAGGAGACCATGGAAATGATGCAAATTGTAGTAGCCCCACCTTGTCAAGAAAAGCCTATTGAAGTTTATGTTCACATCCAACATAACAATGATTTTCTCAAATTACAACACGGATACAGAAGACTTGCAACTTGTAAATATGTGTAGGCAAGGAAATCTTGTCAACAAGCAGGTGATGAACATAAACCCAAATGTGAAAACATAGAGCCAAATTGTGACAATGACATGAACACATCAAATCATGATTGTGTAATTAAAGAGAAATGTACAATTCAAAATGATAGGGTGGCTCAAAAAATCAATAAAAATCCCATCCAAAAATGAGATGATTATGCATGAAACAATCTTCTCGCATCATCTCGAAGAGCATGCACAACATGTGGAATAAAACTCACTTAACTTACTCATCAGTTCTCTTCGAGGGGATGCATAATAGGAGCATGAGCTTAAGGTGTTAGAGGCTTTTTCACAATGCTCATTCCACACATATTAGGTGTCCCTAGATACATGCCACATGTACCAAGTATTGTCAGTGTTAGTTGGTGTGAACACCCTCTAGAGGTGCAAATAGCCCATATTAAGGTTTAAGTCTAACGACGATAAGACGATGCCTATAAAATAATGTAATTGGGAGGTTCTTATCTCAACAATAAGAATATCATTTGTGTTGTGCAAGATCTCTCTCTTGTGATCTATCACAACTCTCTCTCTCTCTCTCTCTCTCTCTCTCTCTCTCTCTCTTCAC
The DNA here is from genome assembly GCF_041138505.1 of Cibotium barometz. Lineage (NCBI taxonomy): Eukaryota > Viridiplantae > Streptophyta > Polypodiopsida > Cyatheales > Cibotiaceae > Cibotium > Cibotium barometz. The sequence goes on along the minus strand of NC_141073.1, from coordinate 35,147,234 downwards.
CATTGTCATGAATTGAGCTTCCTCTTTCTCCTTGAATCTCATCCTCCTACACTCACATCATGGAAATCTTCCACCCTCCATAGCTTGAGCTCTAGATCATGTGGATACTAACATGGTATAAGAGCATGGGTAGCGCTACCATCATTATGCCAGTGATTTTTTGAATTGTGTGTTTTCTCCATGGATACATTCTTGATGTTGTTTGTCACCACCATCATCAACATCACGGATACGTTTTGATGCTACTCTATCACCATCATCACTAACAACATGGCTGCAATTTTGACATTGATGCTACTTGCATTTTCTTACTATTGTGCATTACACTTTATGCATCTATGGAGCTGCCTCACGCTGTGCTTTCGACCACTACCCAATCAGCACTACCATTGCAATAACTATAACCTGCCTTGCCTTCTCTATTTCTATGATCCAGCATGCACCCCCTATCTTAGCCTTTACTAGCCACCATCGTATAATGGACCCTCTACTCCGGTCTACATTAGCAATCTTAATTGGGGTCTTTCACACCTGGTAAAAATTGATTTATAAAATTTTTCATTCATCAAAATTTAGTAGGGCATTTGTAAAGATTTGGGGATTCTATAGAGATTTAAAATTTTAAGCTTCTACAACTGACAAAGTTGGGGCCTCTCAAATATACAAAAATTCCAATTGGAGATCCTGCAAATTTTTGGGGCTTTTTCCAAGATTAAGCCTCTTGCATCAAATTGGAGTCTCTCCATCAACGAAAGTTTTGCCTTTTTCCTCTACAACTCTCAAATTATGCAAGTATAGGTCCTCTACCTTGGTCCCTAATCCTAAAAAGATAACGCAAGTGTCAATCGCTTGGCAACATCGCCGAAAAAGGGAAAATCTTCATCAACACATCGATAGGAAGTTTCTGAACTTCCAAAAACTCTTCTATTTTCAAGTATGAGTTAAAGGTTATCCTCCCGAGATGTCCCCCAAAATTTGAATATTTTGGGTTTCTTTTTACAATGCTTCATCATTACCTCTTTCCTCTACTTAGAGCATGGGGGGAGGGGGGTTTTGTTTTGATATGCTGTAGGCTATCTTTGTCTCCCAAGGTAGGACTTGACCTTTGAATCCTGCATACTAAGCCATGCTACATGAGCCTTTAAGCCATGCTCATAAGTCTCTGGGGAAGATGTCTTATCTCTTTGCTAGAGTTGGAGTATTGAGACTATTAAAGGCTATCTAGGCATCGACTCTATCTCTCCAAAGGGGGTATTAGGATTTTAGAGTTAGTTGGTGTGAACACCCTCTAGAAGTTGAATAACCTTATTAAGGTCTAGGTCAAAAGATGAGGCTTGATGCCTATAAAAGCATGTACTTGGGAGGTTCTTATCAATAATAAGAATATTATTTGAGTTGTGCAACATCTCCCTCTCATGATCTATTATACATCTCTCTCTCTCCCCCCTTATGATGCTGTCTGTGATTATTAAGATTAGAAGAAGTAAGGATTTGGGTTCTAGGGATGAAGAGTTATTATTTCAAATCTGTAGCTAATCATAGCTACATAGATAATCTCTGTGAGTATTCCTACTTGAAGGCAATAAGCATAAACATAGTGCTAAAGCAAGAGTCATTAAACAACACACCACTTTCACCTCTCATTTTATGTTGGGAAGAAAAGATCTTCAAAATGACATTAGAATGATCCTTCCGTGATTACATGAAGATAACACTTTGAGGTGTTCAAATGCAAATTCTATCATAACATCGTCTTGGGAAAATCTCGATATACCAAATAGTTATTGCACCATTCTATAATTTATCATGTAATTAATTCAACTTAACAAGATGAGTCCCATTTGGAGGTGTCATACGCAATGGCTTAGTGTGTTTATCTAACTAACAGGTCTCACATCTGTCAAAAAAATCCTTACACCAAGAAATGTATACGATTCCTCCTTCGGTTGTCCCTTGATGATTCTCACAAGTAAGAGGTAATAGATGGCTCCGTATAGCTACACACTAACATCTTACTCCTTGATTATGAAGTAGAGAGCCTCTACTACACTCGTTAGACTGACTCCATTATTTCTTAGAGTCCAATTTCCCGGTTTAGCCATTTTTCTAAGTTTTTCAAACAAATTTTGGTTTCTTTTGGAAAGAAGCCGCTTATTCGGGTCCACCTTGTCACCCTCTTTTTAGTGGTGTATCCATTTTCTACTTTGACCAGATCCATAAGCACAACCTAGACTCCATTCAATCCTATGGATCTAGCATGTTGCCTTACCCCACCACTGGGCCTATAGAGCTGGTGTGAACTCACACACCCATAATTGATATTCCTAGCTCATTACTCACACACCTAATTAAAGCAATAAGAATAGTTCATACACGTACTCTATGACATACATTTCTTTTTTCAAAAATTAGCATTTAACTTAAAACTTTTATACATCAAAATGTACTAAAAACATATACTAAAAACTTTATACATCAAAATGTACTAAAAACATATACTAAAAACTTTTATACATCAAAATGTACTGAAAACATACATACTAAAAATCATACTGAAAATTTAGAATACCATCCAACAATCAAATAAAACAATGCCACATATATCCAAAATATCTCCTCGCACCATGCCTTTGCTCCTTGGATCAAGATGATATGCACTAGTGAGTCTGAGTACTCTAACTTGTGGTACCGTCCACGAGGAGCCTCAAAGTCTCACATCCTAGATCAACAAGAGCTGCTTCTATTGGCTATACCATTCCTAAGGCATGAACACTCTAGGTCACAATGGCACTAGAGTCTCAAGATCGATGCTGCGTATGTCCAACCCACGCCATGCCTGGCCCAATGGCACTCAGGAGATGCCTCTATACTCATACCATGTATGTCAAGAGTATACCAATGTCTGCCTGAGATGCATCAAGGTCTTGGATGACCATCTTTGTGATAGGATTCACCACTCAGGATGACGTCTTCCTGACATCACATGAGCTTATGTGGTACCTTCACAAGCTTCACAATAATTAGTATTTTAAAAACAAGTGTAAAACATGATCAAGTATTATGCATCACATATACATCACAAAATGGGGTAAACCATCGGAAGCATCCCCCCTGCCGCGATGAGACCGCCCTAGTCCTCCATCGAATCTTCGAATGCACTTCCCGATCCAATAATCTCTATCCAAGTCTTGTGAGTCCTTGTAACAACAATCAAATTTTCCAATTTTATTCTTTCCTTAAGTGAGGTGTCTAAGGGCCAGTTGATGTAGCTTTTCTTGGTCCTTTGTTTGCTCAGGCAATTTTCAATTTTTGAGTACTATATTCCTAAAGGTCAAAAGCTCCTAATCCCTTCTAAAGCGTTTTATGGTCATAAGTCTTTCAAGAGATATTTGAAAACACACTTCAACTTGGAATGGAACACCTGTATGGGTTACAACATAAATAAATAAAACTTTTGCATACAAGAGATCTACTTACCTTGCTCTCCCATTTTGAAACCACACTTCAACTTGTCAAGTTGGAAGATTGAGTTGTTTGACTAGTGCATTTTTTTTTGCTTCTTTTTGTAAGATCACATAAGAAGGTTATAGACAATATTTCAATTACTAACACTATTTTAGCATGTAAGATCACATAAGCATGTTACCAACAATATTTCAATTACTAATGCTATTTTAGTTAATTTAGCTTAAGCAAAACAATAAGGCTCTTAGACTTAACTTGGCTTAAGCAGAAAAAGTAAGGCTTTTAGAATTCACTTGCTTAGAACTAAACAAAACAGTAAGTCCCTTGGAGCTAACTTGCTTAACAATAAAGCACAAGATCATGACAACCTGCTCTAAAGATGATTTTCTTATACTCTTATTTGCATGCAAGGTGTAGTAGACATATAGAAGGACATATGAGGTGGATGTAATGATCGGGAGAGCCATCATTCCCAAGTCCCATCCCACATGGTTTTGCCATTTCTTAGGCCGCAAAGTGGGCTTAGGCTAGGGCCGTGAAGGAGGGACAGCACTAGGCTAGGGCCATTGAGGAGGAGAACAACAATACGAGCGGCCGTGTATTTTTACCCTCACCACGCCCCAGTGTATTCGCATCAAAGTGTTTCAAAAAAGATGAGGCTTGACAATGCAATCTAGGAAATGGAACTACTAAAATGGGCAGAAAACCCCTCAATACATACTAGAAGATTTTTCAAGATGTTACATTTTTCTATTTCAATTTTCATTGGAGAAACTAGAATGCCACCACACTACTAAGATGGTAGACCTTTCCACACCTTGGAAGCAACAACGCCTAATTTGGCGATTGGAGTCGTGGAGGACTGAAACAATGTCAACCTTTCCTTCAAGTGCCCTCGCCTTCAATTCGCTAAAAATCCTGAGCATCGACTTTTAATCTGTTGTCAGGCAGTGTGATCAGTCCCCTCTCAACTATAGTCTACTACTACCCACTATTGATTGTTTTTTTTTAAAATAACAATCGGATGGGGAAACATTTGAACTTTTTTCCAAATAAGAAAATTATAAAATCATAATATTAATTTCATATTACAAAATTCTAATATATTTATTTTATTAGCTCATTGATTATATATATACACATACCTACCTAGCATCTAGTACCTTACTAGATACCTATATATATGAACCCTAGCCTTTATAATCAAGGTTTTTTTTTTAAGTTCCACTTTATATTAAAGTAATTTTTCAAGGTCACCCTTTCTCTTCATTTCTTTCATTATATACTATATATAAAAAAGATTGAAGTCTCTTTTGACATGTGTCATCAAAGAATACAAAGTGCTGGGGGGGCTGGGGATAGAGAGTAGGGGAGAGAGAGAGGGGGGAGGGCCAAAAGAGAGAGAGAGAGAGAGAGAGAGAGAGAGAGAGAGAGAGAGAGAGAGAGAGAGAGAGAGAGAGAGAGAGGTCAACCCTGTTAGAGAGAGACGGGTGAGAGCTGACTTGTATCAAATAAAGGGAACTCTTTTGAAATGCCGATTTTGGAGATTCTCACCCGATAAGAAATAAAGTCACACTACAAGAGATGGGGAGCATAGCCGGTGAAGAGGAGAGAGAGTAGTGTGAGGGGACCCGAGCAAGTGCATAGGGTGTACAAAATTTCAATACTACGCGGCTACCACAAGGCTATGGGCATGACTATAGCCATGCTGCCGTGTATTGGAAAAAAAATCGGATACCTCCCTCCCGTGTGCTGCTATAGCACACTGTGTTTTTTTTAAAGCACTCTGCGCTAGTGTGCTGGCAACAAGCATACTAAAAACAAGAAGGGTATAACTTAACTACATGTATATGTAAATATTTTGTCAATCGAAACTTAACTACATGTATATGTAAATATTTTGTCAATCGAAGGGTATAACTTAACTACATGTATATGTAAATATTTTGTCAATCGAAACTACTAAAAAATAATTTTATATCATATGAAAAACCTAAACAAAAGTTAACATCGTTCAATCTCAACCATTCAAAGTTGACAAAAAATCCAATGATCTAAGGAAGTTCAAACTTTAACAAGACCCTAATTCATTACAAGATTCACTCTAAAATGAGCTTAGAGTCAGAGGAGTTAAAAGCTCACAATTGAGCATTTAGATACATTTTTCTCTCCATGATTCTTTGAGCTCTTCATTAAATGCCCTAAACGCTCTCACCGTGATTCACTTCCTAAAATCTCCCCCTATGTAGTTCCATGATAGTGTCATCTACCTTTATCGCTGAGAGAATCGAAATATCTACTCCTTTTCACCTTCTCTTACTCACTTGGGTATACAAATTGTAAGTTAGACCAAAAAGTAGTGTCCCAAACAATTTACTTTTTTATGTTGTCAATTTACAAGAGAGCATGAAAGAAAATAAATAAAGTACTTTTAAAACTCTATGTACTTCAACTGACATTAAACTAGAATCAAAGATGTTTTAATAGCACCATTGTGAGTTGTGCTATATAGCACTAAAAGTAGGCCCCACCTTAGCATGCTTAAGCCACTTACATTTACCACAAATTACATCTTTTTTTTTTGGGGAACATTTGTCTCTAAGAAATCATAAAATGTGGAAGAATGGCCTACCTCCCTTTAAATATAAAATGCAAACCCACAACTTCTTACACTTCCCTAAAATCCACTATCTCCAAGACTCTTACAAATTGGACTCAGCACACTAAGGCCAACAAATCACCTAGGCCTTTATGATGAACATTTACATACCTTTTAGGATCGTGTCAACAAACTTCCAGAATAAATAAATAAATGAATAAGTTAATGTAGTACGAGTCAATATGAGTTGAGGACATATAAAAAAGCTCATTGATTTTGATCTCTGGCCTCATCTTGGGTTTCCTCCACCACATTTCTTGGTGCTTTTTATCTCGACATAATGCATTTGCATTTGTTTTGAGCACTAAAGTTCTCTCATTAAGATCTTTCCATACTATTGTGTTTGTGCACAAGGCTATAATTTCTTATAAAAGTATAAATAAACTTAGAATCCCTACTTTGATTGTGAGAAGGTGGTGAGACATCTTTACAAGTAAATTGATTCATTGACAATAAGAACATGGCAAAAATGGGTCTTGTTCATAGATGGTTAGTGTGGGGACTACCCTTCAAAAAGATAATTAAACAAAAATTATACCTAATTAATCTAAAAGTTTATAAAATATATAAGGCCAACGTGTGTGGTCACATTCTATCATTACCTTGGACCATATTCATGCCCATTAACAAGAAAATAGGCAAATTTACACACACTAATATCATTCTCAACCAAACAAGATCATTTTGTTGATACCATATTCTAAGGGTCATTCTAAGGATGAGAGAGAGAGAGAGAGAGAGAGAGAGAGAGAGAGAGAGAGAGAGAGAGAGAGAGATGTCACATAGGGAGGAGATTTACCTGCATAGAGAGAGAGAGAGAGAGAGAGAGAGAGAGAGAGAGAGAGAGATGTCACATAGGGAGGAGATTTACCTGCATACCTCCCATCAGAAACCCGGTGGGTATTTCATCGAGAAAGCTAAAAAAAGCTTCGAATTTTTGTGTTCTGTACATACATGTAGACAAAGCTAAAAAAAGCTTCGAATTTTTGTGTTCTGTACATACATGCAGACACTCTCTCTCACACAGAAATGTTGTATTTTGTACATATATGCAAACATTGTCATACATAGAAATGTAGGGCTTTTCACATTCATCACCTCATCCATCCCTTGTCGGAAAATTCTCCCTACATATTTGCAAACATTGTTGTCATCACGACGCTCAATTTTGTAATATAGACATATAGAAGGACATATGAGGTGGATGTAATGATCGGGAGAGCCATCATTCCCAAGTCCCATCCCACATGGTTTTGCCATTTCTTAGGCCACGAAGTGGGCTTAGGCTATGGCCATGAAGGAGGGACAGCACTAGTGGGCTAAGGATAGGGCCATTGATGAGGAGGAGAACAACACTACGAGCGGCCGTGTATTTTTACCCTCACCACCCCCCAATGTATTTGCATCAAAGTGTTTCAAAAAAGATGAGGCTTGATAATGCAATCTAGGAAAAGGAACAAGCTAAAATGGGCAGAAAACCCCTCAATACATACTAGAAGATTTTTCAAGATGTTTGACATTTTTCTATTTCAATTTTCATTGGAGAAACTAGAATGCCGTAGACCTTTCCACACCTTGGAAGCAACAACGTCTAATTTGGCGATTGGAGTCGTGGAGGGCTGAAACAATGTCAACCTTTCCTTCAAGTGCCCTCTCCTTCAATTCGCTCAAAATCCTGAGCATCGACTTCTAATCTGTTGTCAGGTAGTGTGCTCAGTCCCCTCTCAACTATAGTCTACTACTACCCCACTACTGATTGTTTTTTTTAAATAACAATCAGATAAGGGGAAACGTTTGAACTTTTTTCCAAATAAGAAAATTATAAAATCATAATATTAATTTCATATTACAAAATTCTAATATATTTATTTTATTAGCTCATTGATTATATATATACACATACCTACCTAGCATCTAGTACCTTACTAGATACCTATATATATGAACCCTAGCATTTATAATCAAGGTATTTTTTTTTAGTTCCAATTTATATTAAAGTAAATTTTCAAGGTCACCCTCTCTTTATTTCTTTCATTATATACTATGTATAAAAAAGACTGAAGTCTCTTTTGACATGTGTCATTGAAAAGAATACAAAGTGCTGGGGGGGCTGGATAGAGAGTAGGGGAGAGAGAGAGGGGGGAGGGCCAAAAAGAGAGAGAGAGAGAGAGAGGTGTCAACCCTGTTAGAGATGGGTGAGAGCTAACTTGTTTAAAGGGAACTCTTTTGAAATGCCGATTTTGGAGATTCTCAGCCGATAAGAAATAAAGTCACACTACAAGAGATGGGGAGCATAGCCGGTGAAGAGGAGAGAGAGTAGTGAGAAGGGACCCGAGCAAGTGCATAGGGTGTACAAAATTTCAATACTATGCGGCTACCACACGGCTATGGGCATGACTATAGCCATGCCGTCGTGTATTGGAAAAAAATCGGATACCTCCCTCCCGTGTGCTGCTATAGCACTATGTGTTTTTTTAAAGCACTGTGTGCTAGTGTGCTGGCAACAAGCATACTAAAAACAAGAAGGGTATAACTTAACTACATGTATATGTAAATATTTTGTCAATCGAAACTAGTAAAAAATAATTTTATATCATATGAAAAACCTAAACAAAAGTTGACAAAAAAATCCAATGATCTAAGAAAGTTCAAACTTTAAAGCTACACTTAAAATCCACATTGAGTTAAAAAGAGTTGAAACTATAATAATACACTTACTAGCAATTAAAGAGACACAATGATAACATAAACAAGACCCTAATTCATTACAAGATTCACTCTAAAATGAGCTTAGAGTCAGAGGAGTTAAAAGCTCACAATTGAGCATTTAGATACATTTTTCTCTCCATGATTCTTTCAGCTCTTCATTAAATGCCCTAAACTCTCTCACCGTGATTCACTTCCTAAAATCTCCCAATCAACCTATGTAGTTCCATGATAGTGTCATCTACCTTTATCGCTTAGAGCATCGGAATATCTACTCCTTTTCACCTTCTCTTACCCACTTGGGTATACAAATTGTAAGTTAGACCAAAAAGTAGTGTCCCAAACAATTTATTTTTTATGTTGTCAATTTACAAGAGAGCATGAAAGAAAATAAATAAACTACTTTTAAAACTCTATGTACTTCAACTGACATTAAACTAGCATCAAAGATGTTTTAATAGCACCATTGTGAGTTGTGCTATATAGCACTAAAAGTAGGCCCCACCTTAGCATGCCTAAGCCACTTTCATTTACCACAAATTACATCTTTTTTTTGGGGAACATTTGTCTCTAAGAAATCATAAAATGTGGAAGAATGGACTACCTCCCTTTAAATATAAAATGCAAACCCACAACTTCTTACACTTCCCTAAAATCCACTATCTCCAAGACTCTTACACAAATTGGACTCAGCACACTAAGGCCAACAAATCACCTAGGCCTTTATGATGAACATTTACATACCTTTTAGGACCGTGTCAAGGCACCTAGTGCACCCAAAAACAATTGACAAAAAGCTAATGGCCACAACAAAGATGCATATAAAGTCAAGGCACAAAATGTGGTGGGGGATGAAAAAGGTAAAATTAATGAAGAAAGTTACAAGGACGTCCTTGTACTTGGTGGAGGGTGTGTTGTAACCAACATTCTTTCCATACTATTGTGTTTGTGCACAAGGCTATAATTTCTTATAAAAGTACAAATAAACTTAGAATCCCTACTTTCATTGTGAGAAGGTGGTGAGACAGCTTTACAAGTAAATTGATTCATTGACAATCAGAACATGGCAAAAATGGGTCTTGTTCATAGATGGTTAGTGTGGGGACTACCCTTCAAAAAGATAATTAAACAAAAAATATACCTAATTAATCTAAAAGTTTATAAAATATATAAGGCCAACGTGTGTGGTTACATTCTATCATTACCTTGGACCATATTCATGCCCATTAACAAGAAAATAGGCAAATTTACACACACTAATACCATTCTCAACCAAACAAGATCATTTTGTTGATACCATATTCTAAGGGTGATTCTAAGGATGAGAGAGAGAGAGAGAGAGAGAGAGAGGTCACATAGGGAGGAGATTTACCTGCATTGAGAGAGAGAGAGAGAGAGAGAGAGAGAGATGTGTCACATAGGGAGGAGATTTACCTGCATACCTCCCATCAGAAACCCGGTGGGTATTTCATCGAGAAAGCTAAAAAAAGCTTCGAATTTCTGTGTTCTGTGCATACATGCAGACACTCTCTCTCACACAGAAATGTTGTATTTTGTACATATATGCAAACATTGTCATACATAGAAATGTAGGGCTTTTCACATTCATCACCTCATCCATCCCTTGTCGGAAAATTCTCCCGACATATTTGCAAACATTGTTTTTGTGTCGCTCAATTCCGACAAGATTAGGACGTCGCTGACACCATTATGACATTATGACACCTTTGGCTACATCTCCCAGCCAATTTAGATGAAAATGTACCACAGGCCTACTTAAAACAACTGAGGATTTAGTACAACTAAAGTGCTCTCTATATACTCTTAGCAGCAGCTGCTTCACCAATTGCTTTTCTCTGTTGTCAGAATGATTGCATCCGGCTGCGCTCCCAGTATATCCAGAATATAATCCTTTGCAATGTTGAAGGCCTTGGACAGGACGTTACTGTCGATTGACTGAAAGACGGAATTTGTACCTGGACAAAAACTCAACAGCAATTGAATTAAACACGAAAATGATAGATTGTTATCAGTTGTATGTCCCATAAACAATATAGACATTAATTTTTTGATGACTATTTGTACCTGCAAGAAACTGAGGGTGCATGGGCTGGGATGATGTCGTAAACCCCACAAATTCAAAGTCCGAATCATGTCCTGCAATTTGACTGGAGGGATGATAGCGAGGAATGACGAAAATCGATCCCACCTCCACCTCCTTATCGACTGCATTCAAGCCATTTGAGTGCACAATCTGAATGGAACCTCTTCCATGTGTGACTATACCGATCTCGGTCGTAGCTGGATTCCAGTGAGGTGCAACCATACAACCCTGTTAAATGAACATTTCTGGGTCACATGTAAAATCACTGTTGGCATGCAAGCTCCTTGATTGAGGTGCAATTACAGGAGATGATTTGGCAAGTTAAAAAAATGACATAAACTAGGTCCCAGTTGCTGCTAAGGAGTTTGAATCTCCAGGCAAGTGCCCTGGTTCAAACCCCTGGCTGCAGGGGGTG
>NC_141073.1:35050885-35128385 GCF_041138505.1 Cibotium barometz | reverse complement strand
TAAAGATCGCTAAGGAAAATGTTAAACGGGCCCAAGATCGTTACAAGCATTATGTGGACGAAGATCGCAGAGTGGTCACATGTGAAAAACGTAACCAAGTATTTCTCAAAGCTCCCCCCAAGTTCAGAAACTTTGAAGACGAGCAAAGTGCCAAAATTAGACAATGGTGTCTAGTTAAGTGGAAGGATAGACCGAAAGAAGGTTCAACTTGGGAGGACATTATTACTCTCAAGACCCAATATCCTTGTTTTCGAGGACGAAAACTCTTCCAAAAGGGGAGAGTAGTGTCAGGACATGGGTAGGACTAGGGGGAGTCGGGCAGTTCAGGGGAGTCCAGACATGTGTGGATAGCCAAGGCTATTTTAACTGGCTAGGGTCTATAGGGTGGAGCGTTGCCCTATTCTCTTCTATCAGGTTCATGGAGGTCTCATGGTGATCTTGAAGAAAAGCATGCATGGCATGCCATGCCATATCCCCTTTCTATGTTGTATGCAATAAGATGCCCCTTGAGCTCGTGGCTAAGATTGTCAAAGCTCCCATTCTTACATCCATCATGGTGACAAGGGGGGTGAGGAGTGTCCTATAAGCATAGAGGGAAGACATGATTTTCAATTCATAGCCCTCCACTGATGTAGTTTCCCTTTCAACTAGCTCACAAAATATAATAGGCAAGACTCTATGGGGCAAGAGACTTGCCAACCACTAAAAAACATTGCAAGATCATGTAGTAGCTCCTATAAGCTCTTAGGAGGTCTTATGGGTTGTAAGGAGATTATGAGGTCTTATATGAGATTATGAGCTCGTGGAAGAGTTCATGAGCTTTATATAAACTTATGAGATCTTGAGAGACCATCATACCCTATGTACTCTCTTGATGTGTTTTGATCATACTCAAAAATATCATGGTGTAATGAATACGACGATAAACTGTGCATGCTAAAAAATATCATGGTTTTGCGTGTATGATCCATCCACACATTAGGAAATACTCCACATGATCCTTACATGCATGATATTATCCCTTGTGCATTATTTCATCCATATGGTTGCGTGCATTGTCAAAATCTTCTTCCCATCATCTTGTGCATGTTAGATTATCTCGATGTGATCCTATTACTCGAGCCAAGAACTCTATGTATGCTACCACGTCGACTACACAAAGAGTGATCTAGAAACCACCAAGTACATGAAGTTACACGACACGGATACCATAAAGTCATAATTGAAGATGCCATTTATAGTCACACAATATGGATGCACACTAGAAAACTACCATTTTTAGACATCTAAGGTTTTATGCTTTCAAGAAGAAAGCCCACAAAGGTTATTTCAATGTATATAAATAAAAAAGGAATGTTACGGCTAGTGTATCGTAGTGGCTATGAGCTTTCACTTCATTTGTCACCTTGCAATGATAAGAATAGTTTAAGAGACCAGGCCTCCTCTAGAAATATAACTCTTCTTGCAAATAGAGCAAGAACATTGTTTCTTTACAACTTAGATGTGGGCACAACTACTTGTAGCTATTCAAATATATTCCATTGCATCACTTTACTAGGGACATTTATGATGTCTAATTACAACCCATGGCTTACAGATTGAATGCCTAACCTCACTTAGCCCAACACTCAACCAATCAAAATGAAGAAAATGCTCCTAATAAATAGAGAAATTAATGAGAGCATGTCATGATTTTAAATAGAGAACGCATTTACATTTTTGAAATGACATATGATTTTGACTTGAAAAAGAGTACAATATCATGTTCTATAAATGCCTTTCTAAAATACCCCCTCTTAGTCATAAATGTGCACACATTTTGGAGGCTTTCATTGAGCTCATTTTTAAAAAAAAAATTGTTATGCAACTAAGTGGCTTATATGTGTAGATAAAATAGCCATGAGTCATAACCATACATAATGGGGATCCTCTATTTATACTTTCTTCTCTTCAAGAACAACCATCCATAGTGGGAATCCTCTATTTATACTTTCTGGATTCTTCAAGAACAACCATCCATAGTGGGAATCTCTATCTTTCTTTTGTTCTCTTCAATCCTATATTTTTCTTTTGTTCAAGCACCCTTTACGGTCTACCTTAGTGGGTACATTATTAGGTCTCACGAGTTCCCTCTTTGAAATGATATCATTAATATTTGAGATTGTGACATATATTAACCAATGCACTGCTAATAAAATGTAATCTCCCAAAATGTTCATTAGATTTTGTTACAAGTAGTTTCATAATATATGTGAAAATATGTCCTTACAGGTTGCCTTTGTTTACTTTCCCACTATTTTCATGCAACTTGGGTTCTTATTTATTGTTTTGTTCTACTCCTTGTCAATAGACTTTCTGCAAGAAATTTCTTAGTCGCAAGTAGATGTGAAAACATTCAAATATGTACCCTCAAGTTGCCTTTGTTTCCTTTAGAACTCACCATTTCCATGCAATTTGGGTTCTTACTTATTGTTCTCATCTCCAAGAAACTCACCATTACCATGTAATCCAAGTTCTTGCTTATTGTTATCATCTCCAAGCTTGTTGACACTTCTTATGCTTTTGCATCGAACAAATATTCTAAAGCATTATTGCAATCAAGGCGCAACAACTTTTAATCTCTTTTTCTGCATTTTATGGCATTTATATTAGCATAAATAGCCAAAGATAAGTTAAACTAGGATTACTAAAACCATTTGTTTGTATTATTATTATAAGGTGAGACCTAAAGAATATGAGCACATTTTATCAAAAAATGATATGAGAGAGAGAGAGAGAGAGAGAGAGAGAGAGAGAGTTTTGATTTACATAATAATATTGATGTATGAATATAAATTATAGAGGTGATTAAATAAATTACCAATGAAACCTCTGTGTCTCCAACACGAATAATAATATTGATGTATGAATATAAATTATAGAGGTGATTAAATAAATTACCAATGAAACCTCTGTGTCTCCAACACGATAAATCCATTTTCTATATAGGAAATTATTCTCAATATAGAAATTCGATGGTAAAAATGTCATGAGAATATATTTTAAGTCCTCTAGAAAAATATTATTTATCCCCTCTTGAGTAATTTGGGGACGCCTGGGTTACTCTTGCATCATGCCGGCTAGGTTAATATCGTGGGTGACACCACTATAAATATTAATACGTACGGTATATGATGTATGTTTGAGGCCATCTATGATTATTTCAGTTAGGTTCGTATGGCAGGGTGATTCTTGGGGTACTTACGCCTGGTAGTCATGAGTTGGTTATGATTTGTGCCTGTTTAATATTTGTGGGATTAATTTAATTATTAATTGGGCTTATATTTTCAGGTGATGAAGACTATGGAAAATGAAGAGTTTACTTTGGAAGAAATGTCTTGGTTCATCACATTTAATTTTTGGCAAGCATAGTAGCTTGCAACCTTAGCAAATGATTTTTCCATTTTGAACTTTAGGAAAGATACATTTATAATGTGGAATTTATTAAAGCCTATGGCTTTACCCTAGTCCCAATATTTGACACTCTATTTTGTAAAAGAAGAGTGCCGTGCTCTCTAAAAAGCACATTTTGTATATTTTGGGGCTATGGCCTATTTTTGAAAGCTAATAAAGAAATACTCTTGTGTGGGGGAACGCCATGCACAAGGGGGGGGAAGATTGCACCCAGCATGGTCTATTAAGCTAAGTATTTTAATTTTGTTAAGTGTTTGAATTTCAATTAATTTGATTTAGTTGAAGCTTGCAAAGCATTGGTTTTTATGGTTGAATCAATTCTTGTGAATTCTCTACTCTTCCATAATCTATCCTAGAGTAAGATTCTGGTTGCAGTGGTATCAGAGCTTGGGCTAGGAGATTTGTGGAGAAGGTAGGAAAGGGCTTCATCTTCTCAAAAATCAAGAAAGTGCAAGAATTTATACATTGGACAGAAGGGTGTTTTGTAGGTCTTTACCCAAAGGTCAAAAATTCAAAACTAGATCTACACAAAGCCACTCACCACCCTGCAACACCACGCCTCTCTATCAAAAAGTGGTTTTTCTAAATACTCAGAGAAATCAAAATCTGACTGCATGGATGAAATCCCCATAGCCAGAAACCTCACATGATTTTCTCATAAATCAGAAAGTTTCAAGCACTAGCAAATCTATAATGGACGGAGTATGTTTATCTGTGGAAAAGCCATCAAAAAAATCGCAAAAATCCATGAAGAAATAAGCGCAACGCGGGCAGCCTGCCGGCGCAAATCGGCGCTTGGTTTTGAAAAAAAAATAAAAATCCCAAAGGGCTTAATCCTCCATAAGCTTAATCAATCTTTAATCTAATCCTACTTTTCCCAAGCCCCATGCAAGTCACATCACCTTTTTGAGCTTTTACTCCTCCTATTTTCAAATTTGAAGAGAAATTCAAAAAGGTTTCCTATTTTGAAAATTTTGGGTGCAGAAAAGTGATTTACTGGTTTTTAAAGGCTTAAAATTTTTCTAGAAAAGGCCAGAAAATTCCAAAATCATTTCTGATTGAATAAATTCTTGTGAATTTGTGGAATTTTTGCGTCCTTCCTTTGGTTGCTCTTTCGTTTTGCAGACTGGCTTTTTTTGTGCTGTAATTTCCTCTTTCTTCTTGGTCAGGCTTATCCTATCCAAATTTCCTTCAGGGTTTTCCACGCATGGGCTTTCCTGTATTGTTCTCATCATTCCTTATGCACTTTGCACTAATTTAGTGATCTAGTTCCACAAACTTTCTGTTGTCCTGCCTACGACTCTCGCTTCTGTCTCTATTGTGGTTCAGCATTCTTGCCCATTGGCATCTTGACAAGTCCTTGTGATCTTGTCACAGCCATCACTTCTCGTGGCTTTGTACTTCCTTCTCAATGGTCTATTTTTACCATATTCACAGCTGTATCATTTCCTAATGTGTTTGCCTCCCTTGTTGCCGACCTTTTTTCCTGTAGTACCTACTAATGGTGCTAAAATATGGGGCAGTCATTCTGCCTGTGCCGCCCCAGACCGTTGCAATAGAAATGGGCCCCTCTTAGACCTAATCTTCCACCTCCAAAAAATCTTCCACATCTTCCATATGGTATGTTGATTTAAGGTCCTATGGTGACCTGGTTAATAGTGGGGGCTTGCTGTTGCTGCCTTTCCACTACACTTGGGTTCCTGTTCTGTATGTTATAGTAACATGTCTATGGTAGAGTGATCGTCCCTTCCACAGATGGTGCACACTTTTTGCATGCCTCTTAACTGGCACTCCTCTTTTGTGTGCTCTTAATTGTTGCACCTCGTGTACCAGAGATCTAGTTTGAGTTTGGATCCTGCACGTCCGGCCCCCCTTAGTTCTTCTTGAAATTTCTTTGCCTGCTTTCCTGCCTTCCTTTTTCTAGGGCTTCCACTCTTCAGCATCTAACTCCTGGCTGGATTTTGACTCTTAGGTATCTTCTCTAGAATCTGCTTACGAGGTTTCTTCCTCTTATCCTTCCTTTTCTTCTTGGAGTCTTTGTTTGCTTCAGGACTCCTTCTGCTTTTGGCGGCTCCTGCTACCACTTGAGGGCTTCCAGGGATCTCACAAGGCTACTACCATCTGGAGCTTCTCCCTTAGTCCTCTCACAAACCACTGGCTTAGCGTGGCTGGAGAAGGACGATTCGGCTAGTCCTCCAGGCGCATCAGCATTGCACTAAATTCGGTTGCGTAGTCTTCTATTGGCCTCTTTTTGTGGGTCATCGTCTATAGCTTTTCTAGCACTTCCATTATAGTCTTGTCTTTCCTGAATCTCTTCAATCTTCAGCTCCTCTCAAATGTTTGGAAGTGCTCCAATAATCCGTACTGGGCGTACTAACTGATGGCTTTACTACCCAAAATTGTTGCAAAATACTCCATCTTTTGCCTCGAGAAAGCTTTGTTTACCTGGAACGTGGTTTCAAAAGCAAAGATTTGGGCATCTAGATCCTCCTCACTCTTACTTTTGAATTTTGGGTATTTGAGAGACATCATGTCCCTAGTTCTTCCCCTCTCTGAGCTTCCAACCTCCTGTTTGGATGATCTTCTTCCTAATTCCTTAGTGGTTCCAAAATCAATCTTTCCTATTTCTATGGATTCCTGTCCGGTTCTTGATGATTTTCTTCCTGATTTCTCTATTGTTCTAGAATAATTATTTCTAGTTGTTTTGGAATTCCGTTTGCCAATCTTCTTGGTTGGTGTAGAGGACGGTACAGTGGTGATTCTTATTCTATGGCTTCAGCTTGTCTACGGCGGTATCGCATTTTCCTATTTGAGCTTCCTTCGTTCTCTGTTGTTTTTCCATTGTGCTCTTATGCCTCTTTGGTTAGCATTCTTGACCCTAGTTAGTGTGTGCTTTCTTTATGGGATTCTTTTGGCTAGTTTACCCTACTGGTCGTGCAAGACTACACCTATACTAGCCTCTATCTCTCTACTCCCTAATTGACATGCCGTTCCCCAGCAGGATCGCCAAAAGTCTCGATGTTTACCCTACTGACCGTGCAGGACTGCATCTATACTAGCCTCTATCTCTCTACTCCCTAATTGGCATGCCGTTCCCCAGCAAGATCATAAAAAGTGTCGATGTGCACTTGCGTGGTTCTAGACCACCTATTCAACTTCGGAGGAGACACGAGTAATACTACTGTGCCCAATAAGATAAGCCAACACTAGGGCATTGCACCACCAATTTTCCTAGGCTAAGGGAGTTAGTTGCAATAGGACTACAGTTAGTTCCTGCATCTAGAGAGATCCTAAGCATGGTTCCTAATCTTGTCTCTAGAAGGGAGTCACTTCCGGAAAGGATTGACTGTAGACACAGACACAAGTAAAAATACATGTCCAACACAAAAAACACCAACACAACTTAAGAATCAATTGGAATTGCATAGCACAGAGCATGAAGAACCACACCGACAATCACTGTATTCCTCACTAAAGCCTAGCTTGTATAATCCATAGTCCCCTTCACTCTCCACACACTTTTCTTTACATTATCCTGAGTACTACCCGTTGTTGGCAAGAACAGTTACAAGGTTGTTACAAGAAAAATATCCTGAGCTGTTGCCCAACAGATATGCTTGGTTGTCGGATGGTTTCCAACAATGCATAGAGCTTTGCAAGAGCCTTATGTATAAAGCTCTACGCATAGAGCCTTATGCCTAAAGCCTATGCATAAATCCTTATGCATAAAGCTTTATGCTACATAGAGCTTGCATAGAGCCTTATTCATAAAGCTCTACGAAGTTCTAGATTGGAAACCACACTTTTGCAATCCTTCTTAAGAAGATCCATTAAGGGTGCAGCTACCAGGGCATAATCTTTGATGAAAATCCTATACCATCCTATGATTCCAAAAAATCCACGAACTTCGCGGATTGATTTAGGGGGGTGGCCATTTTAGTATATCCTTGACATTGGTGGGATCTACTGAGATACTATCTTGGGAGACAATGAATCCAAGATACTCAATCTGACGAGGAAAGAAGGTTCATTTGCTCTTCTTCCTGGCATAGAGTTTATGTCTGCGCAGCAATTGCAAAACTCTACGCACATGCTCCTCATGCTCTTCCATTGACTTGGAGTAGACTAAGATGTCATCAAAGAAGAAAAGAGCAAATTCATCTAAGTAGGAACAGAATATATATTGCATTAGGCGGTTGAAGGTTGCAGGAGCATTGGTTAACCCGAATGACATTACAATAAACTCATAGTGGCCATAATGAGTATCAAAAGCTGTCTTGGGTATATCTACTTCCTTGACTTTGGTCTGGTAGTAACCAGATCTCAAGTCTATTTTTGAGAAAACTTTGCCCCCATGAAGCCTATCAAAAAGCTCGTTGATGCGAGGGATAGATTACTTATTCTTTATAATGACTTGATTTAGCCCGTGATAATCTATGCAGAGATGAAGAGTGCCGTCCTTCTTCTTTTGGAAAAGAATGGGTGCCCCCTAAGGAAAGCTATTGGGGTATACAAATCCTTGCTCAATGAGTTGGGAAATTTTCTCCTTAAGCTCAATGGCTTCAGGAAGCGACATTTTATAGGGTGTTTTTGAGAGAGTTTGAGCACTAGGGATCACCTTGATTTCATGATCGACTTCTCGAGGAGGTGATAGCCCTATAAGCTCATCAGGAAAAATGTTAGAGAATTCTTGGAGCCAAGAGGGTTATGTTTCTTTACTAGGTTCAGCAGCTTTGTTGAGATTAACTAGGAAAACTTGTTATACTTATGTACCCTTGAGAAGATTCTTGTCCTTGACTACCTTAGACTTAGGTTTACCTGTCTTCCCCTAAACTAATACTACTTGGCCATGCTCATTTTTAAAAGTTATACTCCCCTGGTTATAATGAATACTAGCTTTTTTTGCAATTAACCAGTCCATCCCAAGGATCCCATCATAAATTCCTAAACAGCAAGACTCTAAAATGGCCATGAGTTTGCTCACTACCCAATTCAAAATCAAGGTTTCCCACAGAATGTTGAGACACTACTTCCTTCCCACCACTAGCTAGTTTTTGACCCAAGTTTAATTTTTGTAAACACCTTAGAGAAAGAAATGAATGGGTATTGCCACAATCAATCAAAAGCTATAATGGCTTACCGTGATAAGTGGCTGGGGTTTGAATAACACCAAATTGTTGATTTGGATGGTGGCACGTTCTTCTTCAGCCATCTCTAGAGTTGGTTCTTCACTTATAGCACAGGCAGTGCGAGCAACTGCTTCGTGGCCTTTGCCACGTCCACCACCTCTTGCACCTTGGTGGATGGGGGTTCCATGGCTTTGATTTGCTTGACCACTTTGAGGAAAAGATGATGCTAGCTTTGGGTAGTTGGCCCTAGAGTGTATTGCATTTGAAACACAGAGGGGCTTCTCTAGAAGAAGCAGCATATGAGTGGGGAACAAAGGAGTTGGTTCGCTGCCCTAAATTGTAGTAGGGAGCATTCTACTGGGGCTTTTTGTAAGACTGATCTTAAGGGTTTACTTTCTCTTCTGAGGCTTAGCTTTACCAGACTTCAGCTCTTTCACACAAGAGGCTTTGCTCATATAAGAGCATCTTGAAATGTGCTTGGCCTCATTGCTTTGAGGAGGGAATTTCATTCAAGCCTTGGTAGAAACGAGCCACTTGCTGGGAAGTAGTCATGGCTGGGTCATACTTTCAGAGAGTGATGAATTTAGAATAGTATTCTTTCAAGGTTAAATTGAGTTGCTCGAGAATAAAAAACTCATTCATCTTGATGGATTCATGAGATGGCAGAAGACATCGTTTCTTCATAGCTTGCTTGATATCCCCCCATGTTTGGGAGTGTTCAGTGACTCCCATGAGAAGGCACCATTGTCCACTAGAGTTTAGCATCCCCGATGAGGCGAAATCGTGCAAGCATGGATTGGTTTGTCGCTCCAATACTGGCAGCTAAGAAATAATCATCCATTGCTTCGATCACAACCTCGTCATCCTTCTCAATCTTTGAACCTTCCCCCTTGAAGGGGAGAGGTTGCATTTTCTTGAGTAGAAGCTTCTTCTCTTGAACATTTGTATGTAGTCCATTGGGGATGTAAGATTCCTCCCTCTAGCTTTTGAGATATAAAGGTGTAAGAACCTCCCCTTCAGTCTCTTGTAATCATCCCCCCCTCTCTGAAATGGAAAAAGATCTTGTTTTATCCTACTTCTATCTAGAGAGAGAAAATATCTAGAGAGAGGTAATTCAAAATTGAGATATTTTTAGATACAAAAATTCTCCTAATGTCTAAGATGAATTATATAAATTCATCCTAAATTGAAAGGAGGTTATGCTAAAATTCTCAAAAATGAGGAATGATTATTTTAGTTTAATAAAGAGAATTAATCATAATTATGCTTATAATTATGGTGATAATTATGCTATGTGCATAGTTTAATTTTAGTTTTAAAAAAAAGAAGAGTTTCTATCATATTTTCATTACAAGGTTTCATTTCAAATAGAAAATTGAATATTCTCAGTAAATGCAACGAAGCTCTGGCAAAATTTCCTAGAAAAGAGATAAATCTTATTTTTAATTTTAATAAAGCAAAAAGAGAAATTCCTATCATATTCTAGGCATAGATATTTTATGCTAAAAGAGGAGTTTTGAGCATTATTCAATAGTCAAAAAAATAAAGAAGGTTATGCATAAATTTTATAGAATCATTGAATGAATATAGGAATGCTTATTCATTATTCAGGCTGAGAAAGAATCTTACATATATCCACGGTATATACGAGTAATCATAGTCCTTGGAGTTATAAGGTAAATACCATCAAGGCCAATCAACCAGATTCGTGCCCGTGTTTAGAAAACAAACTCCAACTTAGTTTCTTCCTCGACGCACATCTGGTTCCTTCGCAAGGTGACCTAGCGCTTCACTCATAGGCCGCTTCCTTGGTCCCTCATCCACCGTACTGGAAGCTCACCATTTTAATCGAACCGAGGCTGGTCAAGACCTCGACCAACCTTGCCACGTGAGACGTCCTTCAGTGACTCTTTGTCAAAACTGTTGCAACTTTTTCACTTAGGTCCCCACGCCTCATTCACAAGATGGTCAAAATGGTTTCCCAGCATTCTTGACATAAAACAATCTTTAAAAAACAAGTTTCACATATAAATAGAGTTCCAAATAAAATTCCCATCTTTCCTCATCATTCCTCATCCTTTCACATTATTCCTTATCTTTTCTCATCGTTCCACATCCTTTCACATTATTCCTTACCATTTCTCATCTTCCCATATTTTTCTATATCAATCCATATTACATCACATCATTTCCACATCAACTCACATCCAATCACATCATCCCATATCAATTCACATCCTATCACATCATTTCCACATCAATTCACATCCTATCACACCATTTTCACATCAACTCACATCCAATCACATCAATTCACATCCTATCACACCATTTTCACATCAACTCACATCCAATCATATCATTTCTACTTCAACTCACATCCTATCTCATCATTTTCACATCAACTCACATCCAATCACATTCATTCACTTCATTCTTACATCTGTTCACATCATTCCTATATCCATTCACATCTGTTCACATTATTCTTACATCCATTCACATAGTTCCTATACCCATTCACATCCATTCTCATCATTCCTACATTCATTCACATCTATTCACATCTATTCTCATCATTCCTACATTCATTCACATCCATTCACATCCATTCTCATCATTCCTACATGCATTCACATCCATTCACATCCATTCCCATCGTTCCTACATTCATTCACATCCATTCTCATCATTCCTATATTCATTCACATTCATTCTCATAATTCCTATATTCATTCACATCCATTCTCATCATCCTTATATTCATTCACATTCATTCTCATCATTCCTACACCCTTTCACATCCATTCCCATCATCCTTATATTCATTTACATCCATTCTCATCATTCCTACACCCATTCACATCCATTAATATCCATCCTTATATTCATTCCTACACCCATTCACATCCATTAATATCCATCCTTATATTCATTCACATTCATTCTCATCATTCAATCCCCTGTAATCATTCCCTGTTTTTGAATACAAGAAAATATTATTTTTCCTTGTTTTTGCCTAGAGAGATGAAAAAATCTAAAGAGTGGTAATTCAATATTGAGATATTTTTGGATAAACAAATTCTCCTAATATCAAAAATATGTTTCCCTGAAACAGAAAATCAAAATAAATTTTCCAAGGTGCATTAGGAATCAATTAAAAATGATTTAAAAGACCTTAGCCTAAGGGTCAAGATTTTTTAAAATTTTTGGATTCTGGTCCAATTAAGGTTCCTATGGGCCAATAAGATTAATCCAAGTGTTGAGATGAGATAAATACAATGAATAAAAGAAAATATCCAAAAATGAGTAAATGCCCACATAAGATGAAGAGTTGACTGAGTACAAGATTTATTAGTTAAAAACTATGAGATATTACTAAAAAATTAAGATATTTTGGAGTAATCATACAATTTTGACACCTTGGTAAGGAAAGGGGGAGACTTCAAGGAGGCACCTATTTCACACATGTGAATGAGTTTTAAATTCAAAAATATTAAGATATTTTTATCTCTCCTCTCTCGTGGATCAAATTGGATCAAAAAGGGATCTTGTCCAAATTCACCCAAACTGAAGCTGAAAAATTCTAAAACTTAGTTGGACTCAGGTAGTGGCCTCCCTCTCCTATAAATAGACCCTCATTCTTTCGTATTCTCATGTGTGAAGTAGACCATGCCAATATTATATTAGAATAAGCATATTTTCTATTATCCTTTAAAAATCCTCTACAATTAGGAGAGATTGGAGCTTCACTCTCTCTTCAACCTTACTTGGAGCTTTCCTCTCAACATACTAACCAATTGATTGGTTGGGGGCCTCTCCTAAGAATAGAGAATCAAGAAAAACAAGAGGTAAGATGTGACTTTATGGTTTTTCTTTAATCTTTTAAATGTTTTTCACTTCTCAACCCCTCTCAAGCTTGAGAAGTATTCAATGAATGGTTTTTTCAATGCAAATGAAGCTCTCTAATGAATTCTAATGATTAATCATAAAAAGTTTATATTTATGCTTAATTTAAGATATTTTTTAAGTATATCTCTCTCTCTCCCAAAGAATGGTCATTCCTATGACCAATTCTCTATTCAAATGATGCTTCTCATGAACAATTCTCAATTCTAAAATCAAACTCTATGCTAGTCAAGCTAGAGGCTAAAGAAATGGCTTTTTAATGCTTTTATGTTACATAAATTATGATAAAATTATGATTTAGATCCATGAATTGGATTTAGATCTATTGATAGTTAATCTATCATAAGTGTATTACTACATCTTATGCTTTTCAAAATTATTAAAAATTATCAGTAATAGCAGCGGAGCTATGGTAAAATTTTTAGAAATTAACACATAGATCATTTTTATGCATAATGTGAAAAGAGGACTTCCTACTATATTCTAGGATTAGTTATCCTATGTTAAATGAATAATTCTCATCATACCCATGGAAAATCAATTCTTAATGTTTATGCATAAATAGTTAATTAGAGAAAAAGAGAAATTTTTAGTAATTTTCATTTTTATGATAAAAGAGGAATTCCCATGATAATGGAGATCCATGCATTCCAATGGAGAAAGAAAAAAATTTGAAATATTAAAATAATGGATATTTTATTTAAAATTAAAGAAGAATTTTAGATAAATTATTTTATACATGAATAAATTTAAATGATAAAAGAGAAATTCTTATCATAATTATAATTCAATAATTTAAATAGAAAAAGTAAAATTCTTGTCATATTTGGATTAATGGATATTTTTATTCAATTTTAAGAGAAATTTTAGTTAAATTTATTTTTATGCATAAAAAAAATTTAAATGATAAAAGAGAAATTTCCATCATATTTGGAATTCAATCATTTAAATGAAAAAAGTGAAATTCTTGTCATATTAGGACTAATGGATATTTTT
Organism: Cibotium barometz; assembly: GCF_041138505.1. Lineage (NCBI taxonomy): Eukaryota > Viridiplantae > Streptophyta > Polypodiopsida > Cyatheales > Cibotiaceae > Cibotium > Cibotium barometz. Next base: position 35,114,898 of record NC_141073.1, on the reverse strand, counting down.
ATTTAATTTTTAAGAGCAATTTTAGTTAAAATTATTTTATGCATGAATAAATTTAAATGATGAAAGAGGAATTCCCATCATATTTGGAATTCAATCATTTAAATGGAAAAAGAGAAATTCTTGGTATATTTAGAATATTGAATATTTTTATTTAATTTAAAGAGAAATTTTAGATAGATTTATTTTATGATAAAAGAGTTAAAAGAAAATTTTTATGATATTTAAGTAAGGAAAGAATTGAAATTAATTTTTGATGTCAAAAGATGAAATTTCACCAGAATTCTACTTAGGGAATTAAGGTTGAGAAATAGAAAGAATATCTTTAGATATTTTATGTGGTTAAATCACTAAATTGGTATTTACCCAAAAATAGATGTTTATCTGAGGAAAATCCTTGTTAGAATTAAACCGAATGATTAGACAACGAGAGGAACGAACAGTAAACCTACTTGTCCATCTCTCGATCTGAATCAAGTAAAAACTTCGTGACCAATTCGAGTTTCTAAATACAAAGAATAGACTACTGTTGAACCAAACTAGTTTTTCTTTGACCGAAATCACCAAGAATCTAGTTGGACAGTTAGACAAATGATGGGTAAATTACCTTGATGAGAGATCAAGGATTCTCATTATGAAATTGGGATTTAAGGAAAAAGGGGTTTTGTGGAACCAATCTCAAACTGGGAATTTTACTTGTATAAAATCTCTATTTTTATTTAAAGGATTGTTTTATGCCAGAATGCTGGAGGAAGCATTCGGCATGTGTTTTACTAAGAGGAGGTTCATTGCAACAGCTGGTGGGGAGTCGTTGAGGGATGTCGCTTGCGGCAAAGCTTGCTGAGGTCTAACCAGCCTGCCGAGTTAAAATGCTGCGCTTCCGGTATGATGGGTGAGGACCGACGAAGCGATCCTTGAGTGAAGTGCTAGGACACCTAAGGAGGATCCTAGAGGGTTATGATCAGGTGATGCACGGGCTCGCGGTTGCTAGGACACCCATACGTGCATCGAGGAAGATTCGGATCAACTAAAGAGAGAGATTTTTGTGAATCAAATTTTGATATTGGATCTGGTTGGTTGGCCAGCTGCTGGTCTTTAACGGAGAGTCCAGATGACTTATTTTTTAACACAATGGACTCAGAATTTTGGAGGATGACGATCAGTAATATTATGATTTCTATTGAAGGATTGTTTTAAAGACAACCGAATCTGTTATAAATGGCAATTTCATATTGGGTGTGTATGTGGAATGCCTACCTTCATTTTTGCATGAAACGTCGGCTAGGGGGTCTGGGAACTCTTTTCCTCGGTACCCGAGCAAAACATAACCAAATCTTTATAAAGAAATCCCACCAATACAGTGGTGAGGTGGCTGGCTAACCCATGGGCCATGGGCCGACTGGATCGGGGGATTCCTGCGAAACAGTTAAGATACAATTAGTTACGTTAGTTAGATTAAGTCCTGAGAAGACCCTTGTTCTGGGAGGGAATTAGTGGTGGCTGTGCCTCATTAAAGGAGGAAACAAGCGGTGATTCTATGGACCAAGTGCAAGTCTCTTCTTTGATCTGACCATGTGACTTCAAGTTCGGTCGGATCAGTTTAACTAGTTAAGACTTTGACTCGTTAGATTAATTTCCCCGTTATAGAAGATTTTTCCATGGCGGAATTGCCCGTGCCTTCCGGGCGAGAAAAGTTTTTCCGGGCTCGGTTTCGGAGGAACCATTGGGCTAGTCCCTTGTCCGGACATCCGCGGCGAGGCCCCAAGTGTGGATCCCCGCCCCGCGTGAGAGGCTGACGCCGCTTCCGCCGCCACTAGCACCCTCGGAGGGGCGGGGGGATCTCATAGCTGGTAACAGAGCTTTGTTTTGAAAGCGAATAATATAAGGACAAATGAATTCTTATCAGAAAATTATAATAAAAACTCAGAAAGAGCATTTACATATTGTATTTTCATTCTGTAAGCTTCATAAAATGAAGAATTTTAATCAAAGAATTTGATTTTATAGATGGAAGTTCCACACTTATCTGGTGTTCCTGACCTCACCCAGTCATCACAAGACATGACTGTGTTCCTTCGAGCATCTCATCTCTTCCGCTATACAACTCGAACGAGTTGAGCCAGACTTGCAGGCCATTTCGAGGATCTATATTTTCTTGACCCAACGGAGAGACGGCAGTACAAGTGGTTTGCAGGGTAGTATGTCCACACCTCTTGTGGACCAGTGTGTGATGCTGAGGTAGAATCTCTCATTGACCACCATGATTTAGATGAAGTTGAAAGTGATACATGGTGTTATTTTATATCACTCAAGGCCTCGAAATTTTAGACTTTCCTGCCAAATCTACAGACTCCTTAGTCGCTTTATCCCTAAGGAGAAGATAGTAGCTCCCTTGGCAGTAAGGGAACATTTGTATCAGGGCATGTCTATAGCCCAGTATTGTCGTCTTATGCATCTCCCGAGGAGATTTTGACAGCTGGAGCTGAGTTGCTCTATGTATATATTGCAACCTTTCTATAAATAAAGAATTTTTTTGTGGAAAAATTCCCTGTTGTATAAGTGATTGTTTATTGTGACGAATTGATGAAGTAAAATCTGTTACCGGACATATGCCATAGATCTCCAATAAGATCATTTATCTTGTTTAAGAAACTATTTTTGAACCTCTTACGTCTTAGGATCTCGTGGACGATATCAAAATAAAAATTTAATAATATATCATTTTTGGCAGAATCATGAGGCGAGAAAATTGTGGCTGTTAGCCAGATCCTCTCTTTGAAGAAGAAGAGCTTGACCCCGACGTTCGCAAGGCTCTTCACAAAACTCAGCCAGGACCCTTCAAAGGAGAAGGGGAGAACTTGGGCGAGGCTGTGGAGAAATGGGTGGAATTTATGGAAGAGTATTTTAATGTCACAGGCTACAATGAGCAGAGCAAAATGGCTCTTGCCAGGCTAAAAATTGTGGAAATAGCCAGGGTGGCATAGAGGAACCATTGTGACACCAACCATCTGGACATGAATACCCAGTCCTGGAACAATCTTAAAACCTATTTGAGGAAGAGATTTTGTCCCCCCGAGTTCTTAGAAACCAAAATGAATGAATTTTTAGAACTAAACTAGGGGAGCAAAACCATCGAAGAATATCACCAGGCATTTGCTCTTCTACTCAAGTATTCACCACCTCTAGACGACGAAGAGCAACTTATGGCCAGGCTCATTCGGGGAATGAACAAACCCTTAAACACACTGGTCAAGAATGCCAAGCCAGTATCCAAGGCTAAAGCTATCAGAATGGCGAAGGACTTCACCAAAGCCTTCATCGTGAAAGTCCCGCCAAAGCCAGCTCCCTCATCCTTCAAAAGATTTCAGACACCAGGAAGTTCTTCCAACCTTCCGCCTCCAAAGAGACACCAAGGTTCCAACCAGAATCTGGAGACTGGAAGCTTCAGGAATGAAGGAAGACCTTTCCCTTGAAGTAATTTCTCAAGAACTCCGGCTCTCTCAAGAATGCAAAGGGAAGAGCTTCGAAGCGAGAACAGATGCTTCGGATGTCAGGGGTTTGGGCACTAGCTCAAGGATTACCCATCTCCTTCTATGGGCCAAGGAAGCTACGGACCCAGAATTCAGAGACAGACTCCTTCGTATCAGTCCAATCAGGGTCCCCCACGCCAAAATCAAGGCAACCCCAAAAGAGTGCCAGCCCAGCCCTACAGTCTCCATGCAAAGCAGTCTCTAAACTCCCTCCCAGAATTGGAACAACCAAAGAGAGAGAGTTCCACCTCAGACTGTAGCAGCTAGAGCTGTCACTATAGTTGATGAAGTGCAGGAAGAAAAAGGACAGATCTATGCAGCAATAGAGCATCAGGGGAATAACCGTCAATTTTTAGTCCTCTAGACTCCAACAGAGTACCAGGGTAAGAAATTCAAGCTTTTGATTGATTCAGGCAGTACTCATTCTTTTATTTTCCTAGGATATTCTGTAAATTAGTCCTAAATCAAAAATCAAGGAAACCTATGCAAGTGGAATTGGCCAGTGGAAATATTCTTTTCACACACCTTGAGTTTTCATTCACAATTTTGGAGCTACCTCATTGTACTTGTGAGGAGGACTTTCAAAAGCAAGAGAGCAAGCATCTTACTTATGTGCCATGTAAATACATTTACTTTGTATTCTTGCAAGTGCTCAACTTGAATACACAAACTCATTGTTTTATGCATCAAGAAGCTCTATCAAAGGTGGAGTTGTTCCATGCCCTATTAGGCCACAAGTCTCCTTTAAAGCCTTGATGATAGGTCTTCATGGCTGAGTGGGACCTCAAAATCATTTGTAGTAGATAGGATGAAATGAAAGACTAGTTTTTTTAGTTAAGAAAGCTTCTTAATTATTTTCATGCTTTTCAGGTTTGGCATGTGCCCAAAGATGACAACAAAAGGGCTCATGAATTGGCAGAGCACGCTTTTACTAAAGGTGTGCATGCTATGGTGGTCCAGAAGCCTTTATATCAAGGTAGAGAGTCTCTTTATGAGGAAAAGCATGTTCTTCTTATAGTTTTTGCAAGAAAAGGTGTGGATTCTTCAAAGAAGAAAGTAGTTGTTAGGATAGAGAGTCTCTTTATGAGGAAAAGCATGTCCTTCTTACAGTTTTTGAGGTATGTGTTAATTGGTAATCACCTTTATCACAAAGGAACTGATGGTGTTATGAAGGAGGGTTTTATGCCAAGATGAGATCCAAGACCTGTTGAAAGCTTGCCATGAAGAAGGATGTGGAGGTCATTATGGAACTAACTTCACAAAAAGTAAAATCTTGATGTCCAGGCTTATGTGGCCAAGCATAAATAGGGATATCAATCATTGGTGTAGAAGTTGTCATGAGTGCCATGTCTTTCAAAAGAGAATGCTAGTTCTAGAATCTATGCACCACATTTTGAGCTAAAGAGCTTTTGAGAAATGGGGTATAGATGTTATTGGACCTCTTTCAGGGACTCACAAAACAAGAAGCATTACATAATCACTGCAATAGACTACCTAACTAGGTGGCTAGAAGCCAAAGCAATTAGCAATGCCACATCACAAGTGTGTAAATTCATTTATGAAATGATTTTTTGTCATTTTGGTGTTCCTCTAGAGCTTGTTTAGTAAGGAAGAGAATTTACTGATGTGGTAAAAGATCTTGCCAAGAAATTGGATATAAAACATAGCTTTGCTACTCCCTATCACCCTCAATGCAATGGGCTTGTGGAAAGTTTTAATGGTGTCCTATAGAAATTATTATTCAAATCGGTGGAGGACCATCCAAATGATTGGACTTCTATTTAGACAAGGCTTTGTGGGCATACATGGTGTATGAGAAGAATATCACTTGTTTACAATGAAGAGTGTGTATTGCTAGTGAATATTATGCTTCCTTCACTTGATTTTCTTTTGCAGCACAATGGGACACATGAAGAACAAGAAAAAAGAAGATCGACTAGTCTATACTCTCTTATTTTGGATTGAGAAGACGCCATCAAATGGTATGAGACTAGTCAAAAGACAATAAAGGCATTCAATGAGAAGTTGGATAGGAATAGGGACTTAAAGAAGGATATTCTTGTGCTAAGAATCAACAATGCTCTTGACACCACATTCTAGACTAAGTTCAGGGTAAGGTGGAGAGGCCCTTTCATTGTGCATGAAGCCTTTTCTAATAGGAGTTATCAATTAAAGGATCTTGAAGGTCAGTTACATTCAAGCAGAGGTAATGGCTTAAGGTTAAAGCCATACCACATCACGATTATGTAGAGCAAGTAACACACACTGAAGCACTTAAAAGTGTTTCACAATGGGGTTGGGACAATATGTGACATGTTTTTGTTTGAATTATTCAAATAATATCTCTACAACCCTTGAAAGATAGGAGTGCATTTGTGAGAATATAGAAGTGATATTGTATAGGTTGAGGTTACTTGTTTATTGTTTTATGATCTAGCTTTATTAGCTTGAGATAGAGATTTACATTTATTATATATATATATATATATATATATATATATATATATATATATATTGCTACATATCATTTTCCTATTGTACAAATATAGCATGATTGTCAGTATGCTAGTGATGGTTTGAGTCTTTTGTATAAGCTTGGAAAATGATGACATTAGCATATGCTTTCTCTTCTTACTCAATTTGGGATGCAGTTTGCACTTATAAGAAGTAATTTATGAAGGGATGTAGGAGTTGAGGATGGTTATTGATATACCCATTGATGAGATGGGAAGTGGCAACCTCATGCAGAGAAGGACTTTGGGTGCATAGAATCCTTTTAATGGAAGCATGTGATGATGGATTTTAGTGGAAAGAAGGAACAAAAACACTTGATATTTATGTTGGGGAGCCTTGAGACACCGGCCTTAGAAGTATTTGATGAGGATATATATTCATCTTGTGATGTGGTTGTTACAAGCTTCAAGGCCCAATGCTCACCTATGCTAAGTAAGAACTAATGATGGTATAGCCTATTGAGGGGGCCAATATATGCATATGAGGGACAAAGGTTATTTTGGGAGTTAATCTTTACTTAATTTAATCGAACAAAAAAATAATCTTTACACTTGGAGCATCGTGGCGGAACGGGCAGCATCATCCCATGAACATTTGAGATTTGTATAGGTGGCCGTTTGCAAGGAACCCCGATTGGCACTGAAAACAAGAGAATCATTCAAGCTAGCTAAAAGATCATGGTACTAGAAGGAGCGGGAAGCAAGGTTGAAATGGTAAGTATGAATAAGCTAGAAACAATGTTATGTGAAAGCCGACTCTGACTTATATTCTGTGCAACCACATTTCCACTCACATTAGCCCCAACAACTTCTTTTTCAGCAGCATACCAACTGCTCATCTCATCAAAAACAACATCCTTGCTTACCCTCAACTCACGTGTAGCAGGGTTAAAATACCTGTATCCCTTTTGCTAAAGGAAATATCCAATAAACAGGCATGTTGCTATGAACTGTTTTTGTTTTGTGAAGACTGTTGGTCTTCACCCAAGCTCTTCTCTTCTATAATCAACATAGACACCAAATTTGTGAAATGAGAACCGAGTCTAAATAGACGTCTTGAACGCCTTGTATTGTGGTCCGAGACCACGTAGACAAACTTCCACCTTATTTATCATCATCTACTGAAACACCAATAGATGCAAGGGATTCCACAATACCCTTGATCTTCAATGCATAGTCATTTACAGACATACTCTTTTTCTCCACAGTATGAAGTTCATTCTTCAACTATATCTTTCGTGCCTTGATATTCGTTTCATAGAGTTTTACCAAGGTGTCCCACGCCTCCTTGAGAAACTTGGCATCCTGTATGTGCCCAATCATGGTGTCTTGTATAGTGATAGAGAGCCAATACATAACTTTTCTAGCTCCTTGGTTCCAATCCTTAAACTCTTTCACATTTGCAGCAGTCGGATTGATCTGTGGTATCTCCGATGCCTCTTATGTGCTCACCTTCTATATATGTAGTTCCAGTAACCCTTTCCCATCATCAAGAAATTTGTCAACCTAAACCTCCAAGCATGAAAGTTGTTCTTGTCAAGCTTCTCAGCAACAATTTGATTTATGCCATCATTTGATATCTTGCCAGACATACAAATTTACCAGAAACAGCACTCTAGTTTGTCTTACGCACAAACTGCTGTATTTTTTGCAGTGATACTGTACTACACTCAAATGTCACAACCAGTAACCTCAATGTGCATACATACACCCAATGGCAACTGTTTGACCTCCTTGCAGCACACACAATGTCTGCACAACCAATCTGTCTTCTTGTAGTTCTTAAAACAAAGTTCTTCATAGAATCGATGACTTACCCCCGCAGTGCTCGAAATCGCGTGCTTTCCAAAAAATGGAGGTCCTAACGCGTCAGAAACGCATTTTTGACCCTCCGATAGGACTATATAATTTCCCTATAGCTTTACTCCCACGAAGAAAGCTCCTCAATCAGAGATCGTTTGCCTCTTGCAGAGTTTCCGACAAGGGTGTAGTCGCCAACACAAATAGGGAAGAGTAAATAAAGCTCTTACCCTTGTACCGCTTCCTGTGCTTCTCTTGCTTGCAGCTCAACCCTTAGCATAAACCAGGCTCTGAAACCATGAAAAGATACAAGGGAGAAGAGAGCTTGAGCTCTTGTAACAAGCGCGCGCACACACACACAAAACCCTAAAAGAGAACATACAAGGTGAGACTGAAAATCTTCTTCTTCACACAACACTCAACATACCATATATAAAGATAAGAGTTCACACAATATGAAAAGGTACTCAACCAAATACATACTAGGGTTCTCTATAGTGTGAACCCAACTAAATGAACTGATGCTATAACTATGCCAGTCTCAAGAATGGCTGTCACACAGCCTGTCATCCCACTGGCCGCATATCACCCGTGATCTCACTAACCATGCCAGTGGTGTAAGTGTGGGGCGCCTATCCCCCAAGCGGGTCATCAGTGTCCACCGCCTCACTAGATGAGCTCGATATCTCAAGACAATGCCTGGCCTATTTCTAGAGACATCAATTTGGACGAATTTCCCTTTGCAACAAGAGTTTCTTCCTTGTATGCGAGCATCCCACATGCTTGAAGGGCAATGACAACTATAGTCTGATTTACAGGCGCACCTTCTTCATGGGTCTGACTGTACAACAGTAGAGCCTTCTCTCCATGGCCTTGCTCACTATATGTCTTACTGACAACACCCTTGGCTTGATCTACAATTGTTAGAGTAGCATGGCCATTGATAGCACTATGATCATCCTAATCCACAACATCCCAAACATGAGAAATCGGGGTTTCAAGGCCATGCACACCCAAGGGAACTACCTAGACATCTCCATCCTCCTCCCCCTCCTTCCATGTGCACACCACTTGCCCACCATATATCTCATTAGCTGACCAAATAGATGCATAATCCCCTTGAGTATCAAGAAAACAGGCATCATTAGCTAATTCCAACATGAAAACCTCTATGGTAACATCCTCTCCAATAAATTTCCCTCCAACCATGCAGATCTGGCCTGATGAGCTAATCCACTTTCCTTTTGCAGATAGGGTCAGGCCATCAAGACCAGTTCTTTGACGTGCAATGTGCCAGTTTTGTGAAGGCAAAAGAGCCATCATCCTCTTCATGGTCGATGCTGCATAGGATATCCTGCACCCACAATGCCATTGCACCCACCATCCATGAGCTGAGAAGTTGAGTCTTTGTTGGTAAAAGGGCCCAGTTTGAAGCAGATGTCTTTGAGGAGGTTACAATTCCAATATGGCATAAAGGTCCCCTTGTCATGATCCTCCCTTGCAAGTTGCCTTCTTGAAGCTACCATTTGCTTCTCCACATCTACTGGGTGCACCACACCAAGTCATCGAAATCATCATGAACCACATCATGAACATTTACCACTGCTGTGTGGAACTGGGGTATCTCTATATGGACTGCTAGTGCCATTAGGTCAACCATATTGAAAAGATCCAAGGTCAAACCTTCTCCACATACATCATGGGAATTTGTAGCAAGAGCCTTCTCTTCTGGATGATCCTGTAAATCTTCCATCATCTATGCATAGGATGGAGACTTTGCAAAAGTTTGCTTCGTCTCATTGTTGGCCACAACTTGGTCATCATGTTTCACATGCTCTTCATGCTGAACACTGGAGAACTATATGCCTAGCAACATCTTCTTTGGGGATGATTGGTACCCCAATCTAGATCGATCAAGAGGATGATGGTATATGGGAGATATAAAGCTTGCGTATGGGAACATCTTGGCAAAACTAGTCATGGCCGCCACTGCCCAACCTAGTGAGAACATATGCCACACATCTGACACAACATGGCCTCCATCAATGTCATCACCTGATGCATCATCATCCTCATCTACAAGAGGTATGGGCTACTCATGCCCTTTATGCCATCTACCATCATTGATATACAATACATGATCAAGACAATGTTGTTGTGCATTATCATATGCATTATCATGTACATCTGCATGCATAACTAAAGCATCAGAAGAAACACTCTCCACACAACCTATGTCAGACAAAGTCTTCCTTCAGGCTAGGACATCGTGAAGCACTCTACCCATAGAAGTAAGAGAGGAATCAGAGGCATGAACTGCTTTTAAAACATCAGGCATGAACTGCTTTTAAAACATCAGGCACATCTGACACATGGTCAAGTACAAATGAGGAACTCCCCTGATGGCAAACGCCACCTAACAGCCCCTCCTATGCATGATCAATCACAGCCAAATCCACTCCATTATCATGGCAAACATAAGCAGCATCTGGATCAGCATTAGAAGCTTCAGAGTCACTCTTCGAATTGCTCTCCAAGCTATTGTCCTCCTCTTCTAGCCTTGTAATCTCATGCTGCACATCTGATAAGAGTTGCCCTGTTGCATATGTTTCCCACTCAATCTCGTAAGGAATAGGACACTGGACATGCCGCTTGTCAGTAGCTTGTTTGGCAGCCCGGATAAATTGTTTGAGCTCCTTACTCTTTAGCAAGATGATCAAGGTCACTGGATTCCCTTCGCTTCACCCATCTCTTTTGCAAAACATCAAACTATTCCAAGTACCCCTTTGGACACACACAAGAATGACGACCTTGATTTTTGCATTTACCGCACACATGGAAGAGGCAATTCTTTTTCCATGGTCGTAGTTGCCATAATGAATGTAGGGCACACACTGTCTAGACCGTGTCAGACTAGACTCGGATCAAATCAGTATCATTTGACTACTCGACCATAAACTCGGCACCACCTTTGCATCCAGATCGTTGTCCACCTTGGCTTCTAGTTTAGCTAATCTAGATTGCTCTAGTCAGTCATACCTACAGTGGCATCCATACAAAATGGCAGCTTCATTGACAGAGTCGATGGTTTGTTTCCCTGCCCATCGGTTGGATGGTCCATGGCTTGACTGTGAGAAAATCCCCTCTGACATCAGAATTGCAACTTGGACTCATCTTGAGGATTCCCAGTATGGCTCCGAGTCGACACTATGGTATCGGCCCTCCACAGTTGGATTGGAACCTGGACGAAATACCAGCCAAGGGAATAAGGGATTCAGCTCAGCAAAGCACCAGTAGAACATCCTGAATCGGCATCCGGAGTAGCGCTCATTTGGATCTACCGATTGATCCAGACTCTGAATGGGATGGTCAGCCGGGCTCTCACTAGTTGGATGCTTCGACTATACAGGATACTCTGACTACTGAATGTGCCGACCCTGACTATCAGTTGGCCTAACCCCTGCTTGGACTTTGGATCAGTTCCGACTGGGCAGAGGCATGCCTGATGGATGCTCGGACTGCAGCTTCTGGTCCGAAACCTGTTTCAGCTTCTAGCTTCAACTTCATATGCGCTTCAAATCATCTTTTACCTCAGACTCAGACTTCACTTATGCCCCCAAATAGAAGAATAGAGGGCTTCGAACCTGTTCAGCCACTGGCAAGACACAAAACAGGATGGCAGCGATAAGAACATCTCCAATCATCCACCCACAATAGCCACCTCCGCAGCCAAGAGAACGAATCATTGACACCAATAACTGCTAGATGCAAGTGGATTGCCTTCCCTTTGTTCCAAAGGGTCCTCCACCGACATCAAGAACTGCCAAACTATATAGGTAGTGCCCATGGGGGGATAACTTCCTTACAAAGTAAGCGTTGTTAGAAAGAGTACTTGGACATCCCTCCCATTAGTGGAATAAGCGATAGGACAACCCAAGGATCCAAGATTTTAAGCCTAAACTTACAGACAAGCCAAGATTCGCTGAGGAGCCTTGTGCAATTGAGGGAACAGGAAAATGAGAGCAACGGCTTCAACTGCCTGCATCTCTGTATCTGCTTCCACATCGAGCTTTTTCACCAACAGACGTCGTGGGTCAACAAGGTGTTAGAGCCTCAACTGTAACATGGAACTAGTTGCAAAAAGAAAAACACACACAAAAAAAAGGTTTTCGTTGAAGCTTCCTTGCTCTTCAAATCCAAATTCGTGAATGCCCAAAAAAGCATAAGGTAGGTAAACGAAAATGGCCATTAAGGGTTGGTGAAGGGTGGCGACAGTTAAGGGTAGGTGAAGGGTGGCGACAGTTAAGGGTGAGTTCACATGGAGTGTATGCACACATGGGCTAAGAGTGGTCATCCAATTAGAAGAAGTCCAAGGGTGGGACAAGAAAGTAGAAAACAAGAGGAGCATGCAGCACTATTAGATGTGGAGTTCCAAGGCGATCTTCATCTAAAAAAAGAAGGTGTGTGAAAGGGTGAGAACGCAGTTGTGAGCACCGATGGGTATCAAGGAGACAAAGAAAACTTTTCAGATCTTTTTTGGGTGTCTCAACCATCTTTAGAAGACCTATTCAATGAAAATTGAAAGAAGTGGTGTTGCTATCATGGTTTTAATAGTGTGTTGATTTGAGAGAGGGGACACTTCTTTTGTCTATACTCTATCACTCCATAAAACCCAACATACTTATGAGAGAAGTAATATGCTAACCTTGTTAGAATAAGGGCAAGTTAACAAGTTTGATCCCAAGATTTGTGTCAGTTTTTCTTGTGTTGTGGATATTATGTGGTGTTGTCTTGTCATCGTCATTTCTTTTTCAGGGAGTGTGTGAAGTGTGGAATCCATATACCACAATCATTGTATAACTCTTTGATTACTTTGTAAAATCATTGTACCATTGCAAGTGAGTGAGGCAAGGGAGAAGTGAGTTGGTTTTCTTGGAAGATTGGCATGTGTTGTCCCCAAGTTTGAGTGAGTTCAAAAAGGTTCTAATTTGTTTGTATGGTTTGGGTGGGTTTGAGATTGGTTAGAAGACAACACAAACACTACATACTTCATCTTGTTCCTGGTGCTAGTTTGTTTGGAGATCAAAATGACTACCATGATTTTATCCTTGGTTCTTGAACCATGTGTCCAAAATATTATTTGTATTGGGAACTAAATACAAATGGTTTGTATTGCGGAGGTGCTTAGCTCTTTGAGAATTGAATATGAATGGTTTGTAGTGTTAAAGCTCCCAAAATGGATAGGAAACCTTCATCTATCCCCACATCTACCTGAGAAGATCCTACATACTGAGTTTTGTGAAGAAGATAATCTTAGTTGATCCAATTGTAATCAATGGGACTTGTTATATGTTGTAACTTTGAAATATAAATAATGTCAACTTCATCTTAGCTAGTTTTCTTTCAGTGTTGTACCAAATACAAATGAAAACTCTCTTGCTTGCTCCCATCACCACAAGGTTTCACTTCTAATATTATCATTGAATGTCAAAGGAAGTGGTTTTCATAATTGAGGAAAGAGAGAATTGCGCTGGTGTGTGTTGATGGTAGTCTAGTGTGGTTCCACTTGTGGTTCATAGTGCAGCGCTTGGCTAGCTATAGAGGCATTTCAATTTAAAGGCCAAGCCTCACAACATGTTAAGCCATACTCCAGGGATTCCATTGCCGAAACGTTAGCTCAATGAACCTGAAGAACCCAAAGAGCACACGTTGGACAAGGCCATAATAAGGAGAGAACACACAAAAAATTCAACAGTCATAGAGCAGAGAATTTGATGGCAAAGCATGGGTTGGGCTCTCAGGAATAAGCAACAAAGAAAAGAATATGGTTTCTCCACCCCTATCCACATTATGAACTCATTGTGAGGGACACGAAAGTATAGCCAAAAAAATCTAGAGTCCTCCACCAGTTCTCCAACTCCACGAGGAGCTATTATCCTAAAAGTGCAAGAAGATGCCACCCTTCCTAGTGTGCCAACTCAAGAGCCTAAGGTGCTAAGTATTACATAAAGCCAACATGAAGCCTTGCCTCTGCCTAGTAGCAATGGTAAACATTTGTACCTCCCAAGGATTCGGTGGACCCATTCGAGTTAAAAGATCTCATCATTGCCAGTGTTCAAACAAGAGCCTCCGTAGAGCCGTAGAGCCATCGTCAATTCTAGAGAGGAGGAGAGGAGGTCGATACTACGACAAAGTGCGAAACTCATGCTACAAAATCTACACGACTCCAAGAATCCCATCATCATAGGGAAATGGAATTATCCAAAGCTTTGGCAGGTGACCGCCACCCCCTCCGCCATCCACATAGGGAATCCGCCTGGCTAGAAGAAGATGAGACTTACAACAAACTAGTGGATAGGGCAGCCCCACTAGCTAGAAGAAGATGAGACTTACAACAAACTAGTGGATAGGGCAGCCCCAGTGGTTCATCTAGCCCCTCATCAAACCTTCTCCATCTTTTTTCTCCACTAATCTCTTTGTGTGTCAATGTAACATTAACCTCAATGAGGAACTAATCCCTAGGGCGGATTTGGTGCTCATTCAGCAGAATACTACATTAACCCAGTGAGGAACTAATCTAGGGGGATCTGGTGCTCATTCAACAGAATACTACACGATATACTAATCTAACCATCAATGGTTGTATTCATCAACGCGGGGGGTGGGGGGTGGGGGGGGACTCAAACTCAACGAGGGTAACTCCATGTATATTTATCCCTGAAACCCAATTATCCTCAACTTTTGATCTTGGTCTAGGGTGCTCATTAACTCCACTAACTTTAGTGACTCGTGAGGGGGAAGAGCCTCTAGAAGTAATGAAACCAACATAAATTCTTCATAGCTCCCCTTCCTAAAATACAAGATAGCATGAATTGGATGCTAACGCATTGTTAGATTGAGGCTTGGGACACCCAACCTCACACCCACTTGCTAATCCATAATAGTAATATATATCATCCTAATGGTATTTTAAGACCTTTTGATCTTATTTATGCACGTTTAAAAACCTTATTAACAATGTTAGTCTATGATTTTGACCAGGTGCACATTGAGTATCCCTCATTTTCTAAGGATGAGGATTCGCATGCATTACATTATTTCTTTATATCACACAAAGAAACCACTGTCGCCTTCTAATGATGGGGATAGAGATAAAAGAGAAGAACAAGAAGAGGAAAACACCAATCTGGTGTTTACTTTAATAATATCTTATTTATCTAGCATTCACGATAGTAAGACTAAGGATGATACTAACACACCATTAACTGAGAAAAACTTTCCCTTTTCTTTATTCACTAACACTCTTGACCCAAGGAACCACTGTGGACGACCAGCCAGAGGGCCAAGGACCCCACTCAGTAGTACCAAGATCCTGACATGATGGGTTCTATTGTCAATCCCACCATCCTCGATCCCCTGGCTCTCCGGAATATGAGAAAATCATCATGAGCGGGAATCCCTATTTAAGCCCCATTGTATGCAGCAAGCTCTTATAGATCACTCCATTCAATCCCACCACTCCAATCTAGGTAGAATCTTATGCAACTACTATACCATATCCTTTAGTGGGGATACGTCAGAGGAAGAGAGCTAGGGCAAATGGATCACCTAAAAACATTGTGGTCCAATGTAAGTAAAAGGATCAAGACTTGCCAACTCGTGGTGGCTGGCTAACTTGCTCGAGATATGAATCGTCACATTCATCATAGCTTTTACAAGTGGTGGTGGCAACATGAGCATTTAGTTGAGTCACAGGGAGGGTATGACAAAATACTTCTTGATGCTTCAATGGCCAATTTTTGATTGACAACTTTGGTATCTAGCCGGCTTGGAGATTACCCTTACTTGCCATCAAAGAATATGTTGATATATACAAGGCATCTTTATGATACCTTCTTGCTGATCCACTATTTATGCCATCAAATGAAGGTTTATTTGGCAAGAAATTCCAAAAAAGGCATGCTCGAGACTCTCGATCTACAATTTTCCTTAATTTGAGTGCACGGCCTCTTTGACACTTTGAACCAACAAAGGCAGTTCATGCTTTCTACCATCCATGCATGGCAAATGATCCCTGATCCCACCATCATAGCTACTACTATTCGGCTCTTGAAGCTAATCATCCTTCTAATTGATATTCATGATGATTATGTCAATAGTTATAACAAACAAACAAGGGATGTGCTTTGACCTCAATAAAGGGCCCTCTCTAACAGTGGCATAATGTACTACTATCATTGCCTCTACTGCCTTCCTTCATATATGCATATGACATTTGAGGATATGATTAACACAAAATACTAGAGATCACTTTACTTTCTATTCCAAACCCTCCTCCAGACAAGAAAAAGCAACTATAAAGAATATTTAGGGCAGCAGGCCCTATGGGGGCAGTAGATCTCAAGGACAGAATCTCCATTAGGTAGGGGGGATGTTAATCCTATTTTGGGTTAACGTAGCATCTCCATTACATAAGAGAGATAGCACAATAAGTGTCATGAAATAGCACTATAAACATTGTAATTATGATAATGGCTATAGCAATGCATAAAACTATATGTCTTGTAAGATTTTAGGTCATATTTCATTAAGTTTTGGCTGCCCAAGTGTGAATAAGGGATAGTTACATAAATAACAACATTCTCATAATTAAAGACACAATCCCTCTTTGTGCCAATTGAGCCTGTCTGTGGTGTGAGAGAGAGAGTGTTGATAGGATAGAGAGCTTCTCTTGGTGCATGTTCCTCTTATTCTTGTGATTTACAAGTGTGAGAGTTGAGAGGAGTAAGTTTCCTTATGAAGAAGAGAAACTTTTGGTGATAGCTTGAGGAGGAGGCAAAGGCATGGAGCTAGCTACAACTAGCATACTTGGACTCACCGCCTTTCTTCCCCACAAATTTTTATTGGATCCTTACTCCAAGGAAGTATTAGACTATGGAAGGAGTATGATTTTTCCCTCCGAGTTTTCTTTTGTGAGCTTTTTTGGCCTCCTAGGAAAAGTGCAAGCGTTTTTTGACCTTCTAGAAAAAGTGAGCTTTTTTTGAACATAGTTAAAGACTTATTCTCTCATAATCAACAACACACACACACACACACACACACACACAAGACCATAGGGAATTTAGTAAAATCCCAATTCCCATTTTGCAAGATAAAAAAATAGGGGCATACTAAACCCTCTTAAGCTTTTGTCAAAACCAGCTCATCTGATATATTGCTAGAAAGCTCTTGAAGAGTAGGTTGTAAATCCACATTCTCTGACAACTTTTGATTTGTTATGCTGAAGATACACCAAAAAGTATATTAAGAAGAAAAATCCCAAAGTGATGGGATTTCCCCACACTCCCTAATATGGTCTTACTACTCTTTTATATGTATACATGGAGACATTATCATCCATTATGCATGCATATTGACTAATCCAACACAAAATAATATAATCTAAATTGAGATTTCAACACTTGAAAAGGGACATTTAGGGTTGATAAGCTACTTGAGTTGTAACATGGAGATATTATCATCCATTATGCATGTATATTAGACTAATCCATCCACTATGCACATAACCATACTAGTATATACAATCATTGTAACATTACTTAAGTATCACAAGATAAAATAATCTAAAATAACACTTAAGTTAGTAGAGTTAATTAGCACCCTACACCAAGTTCATAAATTAAGGACTACAGGGTGTACATGATATATATACATTACTAGAGCCATTCTGGTCAGACATCATAGTTTAATTTTCTTATTTGTCCTACCTATTGTGCTAGCCATTGTCCTTGTTGTTGAGTTTTTGTAGCAGAATTCTTATGTTGTTTTCTATGTGAAAGGGAGGTACACACATTTCTCGAGTGTTTTTTACACCCACCCCACTCCTCTTCTTCTTCTTTTGCTTTATCTACTTTGTCATGCTACTCTATTTTGGTGCTTCTGTAAATAGCACCTTCAGGTACGCATGCTTCAATATTTGTCTCTTGTTGTTAGGCTTCATGAGTTGATGGATTTTCTCCTTAAAATTATAGAATATCTATGTAGGCCACCTGTGACCCCACAATTGGTATCTTCATTAACACATAGGTTTTCATTGTCATGTATTACGATTTATGCATTATGCTTATCATTTGCATTATGAAACTCATTTGTTTCTGATGATTTTTGTAAGGGCATCTACCAATAAGTTTATATCCTTTAGCCTTTCCCTCTTTTTGGGCTAAATTACTTCATGAGGTCTATAGTAGGCTCCCTTTTTTCGATAGTAGAGCTGACCTTGACAACATACATTGGTGTGAACATTTTCTTCTCTCATGATGGGGACATAGTGATTATGCTAGATTTTATAGCTTTTCAAGCTACCTTCTCTGCCTGCAAGTTGTGTTGTAGTTCTTTCCAAGGTAATCGACATGCTTTGGGGTCTCCTTCAAAAGTGTCGAGCTTAGGAACTTAAACTCAAATACATATTTTCCTTATGGGTGTTAGATAGTAAGGAATGTAAGAGATTGAAAGTTTGCATAGAATGCATATGCATAGGATGCTAAGGGTACGATAAACTAGGATTGGCAATTCCATCCGAGCTAAAAAATGTTTGGGTGTGGTGGATCATTGACGTGTTTTGCATTTCTTGATACCTCGGCCTTAAATTGCTAATTGGTTCATGATTTTCCCAAAATACCTATGTTGATGTAGAAATTTATTGTCACATACATGTACACAAAATGATGGAGATCATGAGGGGAAAGGGATATAAATAGACTGATATGACCCTTCTACACTCTTCTTGATGCACACTATGTAAGGATATTATTCTACGTGCTCTAATGTGACATGAGAGAGATATCCGGGTCAACACTTGTTATACAGCTGTCAACAATTATTATACATGTAGAAACCAATGTTGCCATACATATATAGGCAGTGATGTGTGTGAACACACTTAGGACCGTCGGGGCACTTTTTCCCTCTTTAGGAGGTTTTTTTCCCCCGGCTTGTATATACGCCCATCATTCTAGGACTAACTTATCTTTTGTACATTGACACAATCTAATACATTATGTGTTGTGTGCATTCTTGCTTCTTCTTCTCCAAGCTTTGTGTGCTTTCCTGCAACCCTAATTCCAACAATTAGTATCAGAGCAGGCATCGGCTCCCAGGGCTACGCCGCCAGCACCCTCCGACTCACGTTCTTCGATTGAGGTGAGCTTTCACGAGCGCTTATAGGTCTCTATACTCTGCAAATAAGCCCGTAGCGCTTTGCCTTCTTAGAAATTGCTATTGTGGAGTGGATTTTTCAGGTGAGATGAAAAATTCAAAATACAAAAAGATTCATGAGTATATGTTGAGATTTTAAGCACATAGTTGGGGAGTATGCTAGGAAGGGAAAGTTCGTGACTTGGCCAGCACATTTTGTGTTTTTGGACCTCCCTTTTGGAGATGTTCTTCATGGTGCCATTTCTTATCCTCCTAGGGACACTATCATAGAGGATCATGTGTTCTATGGAGTTTTATTGGTTGCATCATCACTCACTGGTTTTTGATTATGGCATCCATGGGAGGTACTCCCATGTGTTCGGACTTATTAGTTTGACTATTTTGTTCTATTGTGGACCGTGCTACATAGCACGAGTTGTTTTCTATTCAGTCTTTGCTTCATTACAGGTAGCTTTTGCATCAGTTTCAGTCAGTGGTGGCCATGGCTGATAACAGCAATGATGTATTTCGCATGTTGTTGGATGGAGACAGTAACTACCCACTTTGCGCATACATGAATGATGCAGCATGTTTTGGTGCAGCATGTTTTGGTTACAAAAGGAGTGTGAAACATTGTGCAGGGTATGGATGTATGTCCAGGTTCTGTGGATGTAGGATCTATTGAGGATGTTGCAGGTTCTAGCAGCTCTACTATTGCTGCTGTTTTACCCACTGCTGAACAAGCTCGTTGGGATGGTAAAGATGCGCAGGCTCATGCCTTGATTGCACTTTCTATCAAACGTAACATCACCCCACATATTCGTTCAGCTAAAATAGCAAAACAGGCTTGGGATATTTTAGCTGGTTTTTTTGTTTGCAAGTCGTAATAAGGCAAAAATCTCTTACCTACATAAAGAGCTGGAATCGAAGATTATGTAGGAAGATGCTGACATGAATGTTTTTCTTGCTGAGATTAAAGATCTCAAGGAACAGTTGATTTCTGCAGGTGAGATTATTCCTTATCCTTCTCTTGTGCAGACTGTTCTTGATGCTTTACCTGAGTCATATCAGACTTTTGTATGTGCCCGGGATAAAGAAGAATCTATTGTATGTCTCTGCACCTGCTAGACTTGGATTTGTAGTCAAATTTGTGGATGACAGATGTACTATTCATGATTTGACTTCTGGTGATACGATTATTGCATCTGGCACCTTGTTTCGTGGGTTGTATAGGCTCAATTCTTATAACAAGTGTGTGGAAGATTCAACAAATGCAGTGTCTGATGAAAAGGCAGTTTCAGATGCAAACTATGGCATGCTCGTTTTGGTCATCTGAACTTTGCTGCGTTTGCAGAAATTTAATATGGTTGCTTCATTGCCCCCTCTTGAGGCACCATTGAAACATGTTTGTGAAGGCTGTATTTTGGGTAAAATGCAGCGTTTTGCGTTTCCAAAGGATGGTTCTGTGTGGGCCACTCGCAAATTGCAACTTGTACATAGTGATGTATGTGGGCCTATGCAAACTCCGTCATTTGGTAAACACTTGTACTTCGTGACTTTCATTGATGATTACTCAAGGCATGCATGGGTTTATCCACTGAAGGCAAAGTCCAAAGTGTTTTTGTGCTTCAAATAGTTTTTGCTTATGGTTGAAATTGTATCCAATTGTAATGTGGGCACCCTCCATTCTGATCGAGGGGGGGAGTACATGTCTAAAGAGTTTGATGCATTTCTGGCTAGTCGTGGGATAAAACACCAATGTACAGTGCCGTATACCCCTCAGCAAAATGGTGTTACTGAGAGAAAAAATAGGTCACTTATGGAGATGGCACGATGTATGGTCAAGAGCCAAGCTTTGCCACATGCATTTTGGCTTGAGGCTGTCATGTGTGCTCTATATGTACTCAACAGGTTTCCCACTAAGGCCTTGCAGTCTATTACTCCATACGAAGCTTGGCATGGCAGGAAGCCTTCTATTGGTCACTTGCGTGTCTTTGGTTGCTTGGCCTATGCTTTAGTGCCTGTGCAACAATGCAGAAAATTCGATGATAAGGCTATCAAATGCATTTTTGTTGGTTACAGTGCTGAGAGCAAGGGTTACAAATTGTATCATCTGCAGTCAAAGCGTATCTTGATTAGTCGAGATATTGTTTTTGTGGAAGATACTGTGCAGCCTTTGTTATCATGTACCAAAGAGACGTGTGAGCTCACGGGATGTATTTGATATGTTGTTGCCTCTATTTACAGGTGGGAATTCAAATGTAAGTCCTCATGAGGCAAATATTCAGCCTATGCAAATTCCAAACGACATCATAGATCAGCCTATTTCTGATGTAGATTTATAGGATGTTATTCATGAGGATAGGGCTGAAAATGAGCAGGCTAGAGGTATGCCTAAATGGCTGGTGCGAACCTTGCGTGATAGTAAAATTGATGCACCTATATCTAGTCGTACTCGTTCAGGTTTTCAACATGCCTCTTATGCATCAGATTGTTATGCTTTGGCTGTGTCTAGTATGTGTGAAAGGGAAGAACCTCTTTCATTTGATGAGGCACAAAAATCAAAAAATTGGTTGGCTGCAATGCAAAGTGAATATGATGCTATAATGAAGAATGGTACATGGTCTTTGTGTGATTTGCCTATTGGTGGTAAAAAGGCCATTGGATGTAAGTGGGTTTTAAGTTGAAACAAAAGCCAGATGGCAGTGTTGATCGCTATAAAGCTAGACTTGTTGCAAAGAATTATGCTCAAGAAAAGGGCATTGATTTTGTAAGACCTTTGCTCCCACTTGTCGTATGACTACCATTCGTAGCATTTGTACATTGGCAGCTCATAATGGTTGGAATGTACATCAGTTTGACATAAAGACTACGTTCTTGAATGGAGATTTGCATGAGGAGGTAAATGTATCGCAGCCTCATGGTTTTGTTCAAAGAGGGCAAGAAAACAAAGTGTGCAAGTTGAAAAAGGCTTTATATGGTTTAAAGCATGCTCCACGAGCTTGGTATGAAAAGATACATGCATATTTGACTGCACATGGTTTTCAGAATAGTCCAACAGAAAGCACTTTGTATGCTAAACGTGTGGATGATGTACATCTAATCATTGCTCTCTATGTTGATGACATGCTGTTCACAGGACCAAATGAGAGTCATATTGCTGATTTTAAGGCTGATTTGAATGCCTCTTTTAAGATGTCAGATTTGGGGCATTTGCATCATTATTTGGGGATACAATTTAAGCAATGTGATGGAGGTATTGCTTTGTGTCAAACAAAGTATATTGAGACATTGTTGCGGAGATTTGGCCTTGAAGACTGCAAGCCTATTGCTACTCCAATGGAGACAGGTTTGAAGTTGAGTCTTCATGATGCTGGAGATCCCTTTGATGTCACACTCTATCAGACAGCTGTTGGTTGCCTCATTTATGTATGCATTACAAGGCCGGACATTCAGTTTGCAGTCTCAAAGGTGAGCAGGTTTATGCATAGCCCAGGGTCTCAGCATTGGAAGGCAGTTAAACACATCTTTCCCTACTTGAGTGGCACCATACATCTTGGGTTGTTTTATCCCAAGGGGGGATCGTTGCCGCAAGATTTGCATGCTTTTTCAGACTCAGATTAGGCTGGTTGCTATGACACAAGAGTGTCCACAAGTGGTTTTTGTTTCATGCTCGGTAGCTCATGCATATCTTGGTTGAGCAAGAAGCAACCTACTGTGGCCACTTCTAGTTGTGAAGCTGAGTATAGGGCAGCTTTCACAGCTACGGTTGAGTGTGTGTGGCTCAGACAGCTTATGGCTGACTTGGGTGTTGGACAGGAGTCTGCCACCTCTATCTACACTGACAGTCAGAGCACATTGGCAGTTGTGAGAAACCCAGTTTTTCATGCTCACACAAAGCACATTGAGGTGCATTACCACTATGTCAGGGAGAGACTCTCAGCAGGAAGCAGCAGGAGAGATCAGCTTGGCCTATATGCCAGCACAGGACAACCTCGCTTCACAAAGGCGCTTCCTCGTGAGAAGTTCGAAGCATTCCGTAAAGCTTTGGGCTTGCTCCCCTTTGTGGACTGATCTACTTCGGGCATGGCACTTCCCTATACATGAGTGCCAGCTCTCGTTCACACCATCACTCCCAGGGGGGATTTGTTGCCATACATATATAGGCAGTGATGTGTGTGAACACACTTAGGACCGCCGGGGCACTTTTTCCCTCTTTAGGAGGTTTTTTTCCCCAGCTTGTATATACGCCCATCATTCTAGGGCTAACTTATCTTTTATACATTGACACAATCTAATACATTGTGTGTTGTGTGCATTCTTGCTTCTTCTTCTCCAAGCTTTGTGTGCTTTCCTGCAACCCTAATTCCAACAACCAAACCATATTAACATCAGATACATCTTGACAGGCCTATAGGAGATACTATGGTTCATGATATGCACTAATGATCTAGGTTTCAATAAAAAAAGAATTTCCTTAGAGATAACAAAATGAAGATGATATTCACATGAATAATGATGTTTGGCCCACTACACTTGTGACTAACAAGTCTCAAAAAGAGATACAAGCAATGCTTAAAGGTGGTGGTCAATGAAGATCCCCATTGTGCTTCATGTGAAGACAAAGGACTTCATTGACAAATTGCATTCCATGTGATAGTTTTATAGTGTGTTGTGATAGGAGGAAGGAAGAAAAACCCACTTGTGCATGGAATTTTTTTTTGCCTGTCGAATGGAGAGAGAAGAGAAAAAAATGAACAAATTCAAAGCTTTGATAGACTTGATAGACTTGAATTTTCCTCTTGATTTTTATTTAATCCAATAAATTAATTAGATTGTAAACTCAAATAAGAAAGTTACTTTATCAAATTGATTTATGGACATATTCCCTCCATCCATTATAGATTTTTGACTCCTCTTTTGGTGGTTTAAGCAATCCAACAATTGAACCGAAACCTCCTTTAATTGTTGATTCTATCCATATGGTTGGATGTTGGAGAGAGGATGAAGAAATCAAAAGGTGGTTTTGTGAAGAGAAGGGTGGTTTTCAATTATGTAGAGTGGTTTTGGACAAAAAGGTGACATAAATTATGAGCCCTTGATCTAGTCTTAGATCCAATGATCCATAAAATTCACATAAATTATTGAACCCTTTTACCCAAAGGACTCTAGATTCAATATTATTTTATCCAAAAGACTTAATGATATTGCCCCCAAACCTTAAGAATTGTCTGTATACTCCACAATTCAAATTGACAACAGAGGTTTGAAGGACGTTTAAAATTATTTTCATACTTGAAATAAATTAAATCAAATCTACAAGATATTTAGGCATAACTTGGAATTTTGAATTTGCTTCAAAATTATGTCTTTTTTTTGGATTTAAACCTGAAAGATGTCCTTGTACTTGCCAAATCTCCGATACCAGTGAAGTAGGAATCTTTCTCCAAGTACAAATTTAAACCATATTCTCACAATAACAAATAAATTGAATAGAGAAAAATAATTCAAGCATAGAGAAGGTGAACATGAACACTTGAAAAATACTTAACCATACAAGGCACATGCATTGGGTGCAATCTCCCCCCTGACATATGTGGCATATTCTCCCACACGTGGTATTTATGTCATATTCATATTTTTATCCCTTGTTGCCAATAACAACACCTTTTTGACTTTCAGGCTTTTTCTTTACACATAAATAACCTTTTCAAAAGTTTCTAAGGTTTATACATGGTAAAACCTTTTTCTAATGATAAATACTAATGGGCCTATACACATAACTATATGTGCACACACGCACATAAATTAATCTTGTGCACACTCGCACATAAAATAATCTTGTGCACATTTGCACATAAACTCTAGCCACATGATAGGCTACCAATGATTAATAAAATTCTAATACATGATTAGCAAATGATCTTCATCTTCACACCATTTCTCAATCCATCATCCATATACGATACCTCAATCAGTTCCCTCATATAGTGCGACACCTCAATCGGTACCCTCGCACATCTCAATCCATATACAACACCTCAATCCTTACCCTTGCACATCTCAGTATCTGTACTCATAGGCATAATCCACATTACCTAAATAATCAATTGAACACATCAATTAATCCCAATGCCGTGATGAGAAATAGGCAACCATAATGTCAAATTACACGTACCAATAGGTACGGTACACACAGCGTCCCCGATATAAAATACAAAATATAATTCCCAATACTCAAGAGTAATTCTCATAACACTATGGGTGCTTTGAGTTCCTTAGATTGATTGCATAGTAATTGGCTTGGTGTTATGGTTATCTTGAAAAGTTTTGCTAATAAAAGATTGGAAGTAAAGATTGGTAGGGATCATTGAGTTGTGGCACACCAGGAATTTGATGAGGAGGCTAAAAGAAGCATTGCCTAGAGTAATTTAGGGATAACCAATCTCTAATTTATTGAGTTGTTATACCATACTCTGAGCGACTTTTCTCAAGAAAACTAGAAAATCGAGCGAGGCATTCCAGAAGGCCTCCTATAGAGAAGTAGATTGAGAGTGGACCATATCACTCTTGACTAAGAGTTAGAGCTAGAGGGAAAAATTGAATAAAATGAACACACATTGGTTGCACTGTTTAGTGCATATCTTTTGGTACATTCATAAGTACATTAACACCAAACCACACAAATATTGTAATTATGATCCTTCGAGTGTGAGGTTTCTATTTTCTTTTTGTCAAAGTATCCTATGCTTTTGGAATGAACCATGTTGTCCATTTAATGAACCAAAAAACTCAAGAATCCATAACCAAAACCGTAAGCAAACAACAAAATAGGAATCCACATCCAAAACCATAGCAAATACCATCTCACGGTGGCAAAACAACTCAACAAAGTAAGCTATAAATGTGAAGCTCCTCTCTAAGCCTCCGTGCCACTCCTCCCCAGTAGGCTTTCTAGCCTCTGACACATCTAGATCACATGTCTACACACCACAAATAGCATAGAGGAAGCATACTGCAAATTAAACCAAAAAATGATCAAATCCATGACAATGCCACATGTTTGCATTCAACATTATAGCACCAGTACACTGTGGCAGCATTACCTCTGTCTAAAATCCCCCACTCTCATAGTAACCGTAGGGAGAGTGATGCATGACAACAATCTACTACCACATCTCTAGATTTGATATATGACAATATAAATCCACATAACTGATCACCTCTCCTACCGCACAAGGCAAAATGATCATTAATGTACTATGCAATGAAAAGATATAGAGTCTCTCCAATAATTGGAAGACACTTGGGCTCACCAACATCCCCAAGTGCATAGTCTGGTTAATAAACATAACTGGTTGTTTTCTTTTACAAGTACCTTCCCATTACTACCCAACACCCCCTTTGTTCACATAGCAATCCATAAGAAATATTTCAAATTAGAAATTGAGAAAAAAAGGACAAACAAGCCATGATATAATAGAGTGAGAGATGGCACATACCATGTACAGATGTCGTATCATCTGACACCTTGGCATCATCATCGTCAATGATTGTCTTTGTCTATTTCTCTCCACTTTGGCCACCAAGACCTAAGAACCATAAAGTTTAAGTCAAACAAAGTGTAGCATGCCCATCTTAATTAGTAATATATACCCATGGTATTTTATCCAAAAGAACATTTTTGCACCGTCGAGCACTCTGCCATGCATATCGAGGTCAATGTTGAAATTTGAGCATAATGATGAGCTATGGTGGATCATACACTAGAACCAACATGATTAACAAAGTGATTAAGAAATGATTAAGACGTAATTAGTGAATAATTAGCAAATAGATTAATGTAGGCATGGATACTCAAAAACCAGCAAATTCTCATTAGGGCTATGCCTCAATTTATATAGTTTACATCAAGCATCAAATTCCATTGATTTCTCCATGATTCACTCCCTGAATATCTCCACCTTTTGCCTGATTCTCTCCACCTCTTCTCTTTTCCCAGAATATCTCCCAGAATATCTCCACACTCCTAAATTCCCTCATGCTACCCATTATTCTCTCCCAGTAGATTCTTCTCACCTTTTCACAGGTTCTTTCACAATTACATCTCCTCTTTTACAGCCTCTATCCAAGAGCTTGTTCCCACACACACCCTATTCACTTGTATATTTCAACACCTCCTCTCAAGTGAATACTCCTAGTACACCTAGACCCTATACCAAGTTTGCCTCCCCTTACTTGACTTGTGTCTACTCCTCCCCTCAAGTTATCTCAGCACACCTGGACCCTGTATCAAGTTTCTTTCTTACTTAACAGTCCGCGACCAGTGCCTCAAGTCCCTAAACTCCATAGTTCTTGACACTCTCTCTCTCTATGTGTCCAAGGCTACTATAAGTGCCCGCGACCTTGACTAAAGTGCTCACACATACATCTACCACGTGGCCTACATCATCGGTGGCTCAGAGGTGGTTTTACTTTATTGGGGCAGGTTACATTGGGTTGTGGGGTCTCTCTTTCTCTCTCTCTCTCTCTCTCTCTCTCTCTCTCTCTCAGAGATTTTCACATGGCTCCTCACTCTTTGGAGCCTCACATCTTCTCTTTTCTTCAGTCTTCTTCTCGTGGCAGCATCTCTCCACACGTCCGTCTCTTCTTTCAGTCTTCTTGGGGCAGCTTCTCTTCTCGTGTCCATGTCTTCCTTCAGATCTTCTTCTCGGTGTGGATCCTCTTCTTGGGAAGAGATATTCTTCTTCTTTCATGGCTGGGGCCATGAGCTCGTCCGTCAGGTCATTTTGCTCCATGTGAGCAACATGTTTCAATGTTTTGCTGACAGTTCCTTTGGGCTTTTTATGTTTATCTTGTATCATTATGCAATGCAAACCCAAATTTATGTGGGAGGTCTTACCTCTTGCCTTAATCTGGACAAGGGCAGTGTCTGTTCCCATTTTTACACTGATGCAATGTGCCCAATACATAATGCGTATAGCATTCATTCTCATGCACATTCCAAATGCAACTCTGGCTGTGAATAATCTTGAATTTGAGTGAGATTTACAGGCATTAACCAAGGGTTAAATGTAAAATGATGATTTTCACAATTTTATCAGCATAATTTTCCCAGAAATTACATTAAATCAAGGGTAACCAATTTGTACGGGATGGTTGGAGTATCAAACCAACCCCGATTTTCAATCTGAAGTTATAGGGATCTGTATCAGATACCTAATGGTTAATTTGAACCCTCAATTGCACCAAAGTACAGTGATTAGCATTGATTAATCACTGATTAGCAAATTAATGCTCTGGTTTGTGTGCAGAAAATAGAGTATGCGGGGAGTCCAGATCTGGTGCCTTCCACTTCAAATGAGCTCAAATGCTTTCAAAGGCATCAATAGCAATGAGTCTAGTAGAGGATTAAGCCAAGAAACACAAGATTTGACCAAATAATGAAAGCTTAATCTCTGTTTTACCAAAGTCACCTGCAGATTTGATGAAGAGCTTGGATCTCACTGTAGACTTGATGAAATTGATTTCTGTCTTCACCAGCTTGTAGAGCATGCTTGATTACCCCGTGGGCTAGGAGGAATTAGAAAGATTTGTCTTGATGAAGCAACAATGGCAAAAATCCCTCAGAAAAACGGCGCCCAGCAATCAGCAAAAATCGGTGCATTTTGATGGCGGTTTGCTGCGTTTTTTGCATAGGCTTGAAGCCATAGATGTTACCTAGCTAGTGCTAAAAGATTGTGCCCTAACTCTATGTGTGCAAGGTGCTAGATGTCCTCCACTGGCTGGGGGTGAAGGGGAAGATGAAGAACTCACTAAAAATTGATTTTTTTGCTAATTACCTACTAATCCTAATTAATTCACTAATGGGCTCATAAATCTGATTGATTCTAGGCATGGCTCTGATACCATGCTGAAATTTGAGCATAATGATGAGCTATGGTGGATCATACACTAGAATCAACATGATTAATAAAGTGATTAAGAAATTATTAAGACGTAATTAGTGAATAATTAGCAAATAGATTAATGTAGGCATGGATACTCAAAAACCAGCAAATTCTCATTAGGGCTATGCCTCAATTTATAGAGTTTACATCAAGCATCAAATTCCATTGATTTCTCCATGATTCACTCCCTGAATATCTCCACCTTTTGCCTGATTCTCTCCACCTCTTCTCTTTTCCCTGAATATCTCCCAGAATATCTCCACACTCCTAAATTCCCTCATGCTACCCATTATTCTCTCCCAGTAGATTCTTCTCACCTTTTCACAGGTTCTTTCACAATTACATCTCCTCTTTTACAGCCTCTAAGCTTGTTCCCACACACACCCTATTCACTTGTATATTTCAACAGTCAACACCCCACATTAGGGACCCCCATCCCAAAAAGATGTTGTACACACACCCGAGCGCCCGTATAGCACCCACAGAGGGACCAAAGGCCAATTTCCCTAGAGTATGGTCCATAAAGACTGCCACGTGGATGCCCATTGAACTGTGCACCTCAGCTTTTGCCCGCGTACGGGTACCATCCTTTCCCCAAGGTCATGCAAGCCACATGCCAGTGTACTTTCACCATACACCGTCCTTTGCACCCCTGCTTTGCTCTCCCTTTCCTTTTCCCTACACCTGTACTTGTACCTGTACCTATATAAACCCCCCCAGTACCCCCAAAACCAATACCTGACACTCTGTACTGCTCATACCCATACTCGACACTCTACTGTGCCGACACTCCAGCACTCTATGTGGGATTGTACCCAATAGCCCTCTGCACCCCTCTACGAGCAAGCCCTTTTTGCCCATCTCCAAGGAAGCCCTTTGCAGAATGTTTTTGCCTCATCTCACCCTTGTGGTGGGTAGAGTGTTCTTAGCTGCTCTCTCTTCCCCCATGTGAATAGACTTAAGGGAGGAATCCCCCTTATCTCCCTCTAGGTGCAGCCTTCTTCCTTGAAAATTCAATTTAAGGACACCTTCCCCCCTCTCCCCCCTCAATTAGCAGGTGACTTTAGTAAGGGCTTTTTGGCTCTTAGAGGTGGTCCACCTAGGAGTTTTTTGCTCATAACTTGAGCAAACGAGCTTTGATTTGTGATCCAATTGAAGCGTTGGGTTTGCGGCAAAGTGGGCTACAAGATGGTGGGAAGAATGGCTCCTTTACGAAAGCATTAAAATATCGCCTCGAGAGATGCACACAATGAGCCTAGAGAGGTTGCTCCAGATGTGGCCCCAACTCTCCCCTTAGGAGCCCCACAAGAAATTAATGGTCAGGTTAAAAAGAGGTTTTTGATTAATCTTTAATGGTAACATTTTAAGAAAGAAGATGTCACTTTCCTTTCTACCAAAAATTCTATGAAATTGTTGTTTTCTCGAGAAAGTGATGTTGTCTATCATGCTCTATGGTTTAGTTTAGAAATTGTTATCTTGATTAAGTTAAAAAGTACAGGTACATCTTCTCCTCGCCTCGATGCTAACCTCGTTTTCGTACTTGTGTAGCCGGGCGGCAACATTAGCAAGGCCCGGCGTCGGCCCAAGGTATCCCTCATACCATTGGGAAAATGAGGTCCGCCAATTGAGGCGAGTATTGTGATGCTACCTAGTTTTGCGGGCCTAGGGTAGTGTGGTGAATAAGCCCTTCCTAGCATGTAGACATCCCTCTGAGGGGCGGGAGATCAAGCGATGGAGCCTAAGAGGGCGACAGGCCATCTTGAGTCCTCGCCACCACCACCAACTGCCACTGATAAGGTGTATGGTCCCGTAGGGAGTAGCCAGTCTATAGAGGCTAGAAGGCCGAATTCTAAATCATCAGCAGAATAAAGTAAAATGCCTGGATTTGGCTATGAATAATTTTGAACATTGTATCTATTTTTTAAAAATTAAATCCTTTTTTTGTAAGCATTATTCTATCATTGATAAAAACTGTTTAAATGAACAATGTGTAAGGCCATTAATTAAGGAACTTGTTTATTTATTTCAAACAGTGTGGTAGGATTAATTAGAAAACAAATTGACGGGTGAGTTGGGTGGAAAGTAGGAGGACGGAATTCCCTGATGGCAACATCCTAAGGATGGGTGGACCTGATTAATCAGGTAGATTACCAACAAATTAATTGAAGCTTCTACATAAGATAAATAGGTCCCTTGGCAACCCTACTCTAGAGGACTAGGTCCCTTGGCTATGCCTTGCAACCCTTGGCAACCCTACTCTAGAGAACTAGGTCCACGGCTATGCCTTGCATAGATGAGGAAAAAGCATTGTTTTTTTAGAAGTAAAGAATAGAGGTTGCCCGCGAGTTAAGGTCGATCACTCTATGAGTGGTTTGACTTTAGGAATCCTTTAGAAAGATCATACTCTGCCTGCGGGATAGAACTAGGTCTTACCTACTAGTCTTATCCTTATATCTTACATGGTCAAGGTGTCGACGAGTAGGAAATTATCCCAAGTTAGACTTAGAAGACTATCTTGAGGTTTTCCCTATTTAGAAAGGAGGGGGGACCTTACAATTGGTATGAGAGCCATCTTAGTTCCTAGGACTTGTTATTTAAGATTGTTTTGGAATGTATGTTTTACCTAATGCTCATTGATAAAATAACTTACTAGAACAAGTTGAATTACTGATTGAATGATTGGAGGAAGAGGGTGACACTTAGTCGAGATTCTTAGTCTTCCAATGCATCTTCCAGATGGCTTGTCACTCTTCAAATTTCTATTTCCATGATACTATGGTGCTGATAATTGATAGATTGTCCCTCCCTCATCCCTCTCATATCCAAAGAAGGTGGGATAGAGATCACCTTTGGAATCACGGGCCAAGGTATTTTTTCATTAGAGCGGATCGAACTGGGAACATCACCACTGATTTAAAGCGGATTGGTTGGATTGAAAAGCTGAAGATGGTTCGTTTATTTTGGTTCATGGGTACTCCCAGACCTAACAGCCTTGTGACCATAGATGGGAATCACATACTAGAGGACCGCTATGACCAAGTAATGCAGGTCTTACCCCCGACACAATAGCCGTTATGGGACACAACCCAATCCAGAGTCTACTACCCTTACCATTAGTCTTTCGTGTCTTAGAAACTACGGGAACCCCCATATTTCACCTATGTGGACCGCTCTAGTCTCATGTCTTAGTTGAGCCTACGATTTTCTTTTATGATGAATAAAACTAATTATATTAGTCTCAAATCTTTGTAATAAAACTTGTCCTTGTAAATATTTGACAAATAAAATGATTTCAAAGTTTTACTTTTAAAAGCATGAGCGTAATATAAAGTATGAATCTCGTAATCCTAAAATTTAATCTTACGATGATAGCCAGGACAATCAGCCTCCACTCCCTTGAAAGATCCCTGCCCTCTCTGCACAACGAATTCTAGGGTGCTAACAGAGGAAGTAGCACTTCTTGCGTAGGGCACAGTCTCCCACTTGGGGCCTCGCCCACGAATATCTGGACAAGAGACTAATCCCTCGGTTCTTCTAAAACCAAACCCGGAAAAACTCCCCTCGCCCAATAGATAGGCGATTCCTCTAGGAAAATTTATTCTAACGTAGTCAAGAGCCTTAATTTACCCTTTTTCATTCCGACCAAACCCGCAGGTTGCATGGCCAAATCAAGGGAGGAACTTGCACTTGGATCATAGAGACCAATGCTTTTTTCCTCGTCAAGAGACACAGCCGTTGATTCTTTTCCATAGAACAAGGATTATCTATGATTTACTTCAACTATCCGCAACTTAATAGAATTGAGTCTTATTTTAGGGATCCATCAGTCCAGCCCATCCAACCCATGGGTTAGCCAACCGCCCAACCACTATATTGATAGGATCTATTTAAAATTTTGGTTATGTTTTGTCCCGGGTACCAGGGAAAAGATTTCCCAAGCCCCCTAGCTGGATTCATGCAAAGTATATTTCAGACTTACCAATTACGCACCTAATATGAAATTGCCTTTCACAGATTCAGCTATCAAGCAAACTTAAAATGAAACCATAGTATCACTGATCATAATCCTCCAAAATATCCAAATCCAATTTCCAACTTTTCCACTTTTCCAATCATAAAATCCAATTTCAGTCATTCCTTCCTCGGCGTACCTATGGCATCATTGGCAACCAGAACACTCACCCTTTGCTCACTCACGGGCCTTTTCGATAGTTCCTAGCTCATAGTACCCAGGAATATAATTAAGTATTCCATTCATCCCCTTCCTCAGCGTACCTATGGCAACATTGGAATCTAGAACGCTCACCACCTGCTCACTCAGGGGCCTTTTCAATAGTTCCTAGCCCATAGTACATAGGAATATAATCATATAAAAATCATATGGACTCTCAGTTAAAGATCAACAAGATCAACCAACAAGATCCATGTAAAAGGGCCATGAACTCCTCCGTAAGATCAATCAGCAAGATCCATGTAAAAGGGCCATGAACTCCTCCGTAAGACCAGCAAGGCCAATCAACCAGATCCATGCCCGTGTTCAGAAAATAAACTCCAACTCATTTTCTTCCTCGACGCACGCGTGGGTATCCTAGGCAACCGAGCACCGTATGGTCAACACCCTCTAGGTTCCTTCGCAGGTGACCTAGCGCTTCACTCATAGGCCTCTTCCTTGGTCCCTCATCCACCGTACTAGAAGCTCACCATTTTAATCGAATCGAGGCTAGTCAAGACCTCGGTCGACCTTGCCACGCGAGACGTCCTTCATTGACTCTCCATCAACTGTTGCAACTTTTTCACTTAGGTCCCCACGAACTCATTCACAAGATGGTTAAAATGCTTCCCTAGCATTCTTGACATAAAACAATCTTTAAAAAACAGGTTTCACATATAAATACAGTTCCAAATAAAATTCCCATCTTTCCTCATCATTCCTCATCCTTTCACATTATTCCTCATCTTTTCTCATCATTCCACATCCTTTCACATTATTCCTCATAATTTCTCATCTTTCTATATTTTTCTACATCAATCCATATTACATCACATCATTTCCACATAAACTCACATCCAATCACATCATCCCACATCAATTCACATCCATCACATCATTTCCACATCAACTCACATCTAATCACATCATTTCTACTTCAACTCACATCCTATCTCATCATTTTCACATCAACTCACATCCAATCACATTCATTCACTTCATTCTTACATCCGTTCACATCATTCCTATATCCATTCACATCCGTTCACATCATTCTTACATCCATTCACATCGTTCCTATACCCATTCACATCCATTCTCATAATTCTTACATTTATTCACATCTATTCTGATCATTCCTACATCCATTCACATCCATTATCATCATTCCTACATTCATTCACATCCATTCCCATCATTCCTACATTCATTCACATCCATTCACATCAATTCTAATCATTCCTATATTCATTCACATCCATTCCCACATCCTTATATTCATTCACATCCATTCTCATCATTCCTACGCCCAATCACATCCATTTCCATCATCCTTATATTCATTCACATCCATTCTCATCATTCCTACACCCATTCACATCCATCCTTATATTCATTCACATCCATTCTCATCATTCCTACATTCATTCACATCCATTCCCATCATTCCTACATTCATTCACATCCATTCTCATCATTCCTATTCATTCACATCCATTCTCATCTTTCCTATATTTATTCAATGATTCTATAAAATTTGTGCATAACCTTCTTTATTTTTTGGACTATTAAATAATGCTCAAAACTCCTCTTTTAGCATAAAATATCTATGCCTAGAATATGATAGGAATTCCTCTTTTTGCTTTATTAAAATTAAAAATAAGATTTATCTCTTTTCTAGAAAATTTTGCCAGAGCTTCACTACATTTATTGAGAATATTCAATTTTCTATTTGAAATGAAAACTTATACTGAAAATATGATAGAAACTCTTCTTTTTTTAGACTAAAATTAAATTATGCATACATAGCATAATTATCACCATAATTATAAGCATAATTATGATTAATTCTCTTGATTAAACTAAAATAATCATTCCTCATTTCTAAAAAATTTAGCATAACCTCCTTTCAATTTAGGATGAATTTATATGATTTTTTCATACCATAAACAAGATTAAAAGAATTAATCTTTCTTTTTCTAGATTAAAAATCATGAAAATAACTAATCTCTTTCTCTAGCTTGTCAAGCATAGAGTTTGGCTTAAGATAAAGTGATTATGAATAAGAATCATCCTTCTACCAAGGATTTAGCCATAGGAATGATTAATCTTTTCAAGAGACAGATTTTCTTAAGGAAAATATTATGATTAAGCATAAAAATTAACATTAATATAAATAGACATTATGAATCTTTGGGAAAGCTTAATTTGAAGAAAAACCATTACTTTGAAAGCTTCTCAAGCTTTAGAGGGGTTGAGAAGAAGAAAATCATTGAGAAAATTAAAAATAAACCATTAAATTAGGTTTACCTTTGATTTGGGCTTGTTTCTTTGGCTAGAAGTGAAGCCCCCAAGCAAGTCCTTGGCCACCAAGAGAGGGAGGGCAATCTCCAAGAGAGGATGGAGGAGAGATAAGCTCCAAAGCTCTCAAGAGAAGAATCAAAGTAGAGAGATAATAGAAATATGCTAATTTAGAGATAATACTAGCATGGTGTTGCTTCAATATGAAAATACAAAGGAATGAGGTATATTTATAGGTGAGGAAGGCCACTAACCAAGCCTAACTGGGTTCTAAAAAAATCATGTTAAAAAGGCACCTACCTCAAGTGTCTTCCTCTCCTTACCAAGGTGTGAAAAATACATCATTTCACCAAAATATCTCATTTTTTAACAATAAACCTTAATTTTTAACTAATAAACCTTGTACTCAGTCAACTCTTCATCTTATGTGAACATTTACTCATTTTTGGGCTATTTTCTTTTATTCATTATATTTATATTTATCTCATCCTAACACTTGGATTAATCCTATTGGCCCTCTGGAACCTTATTTGGACCTTAATCTAATTTTTTTGAAAATGTGGACCCTTACGCTAAGGTCTCTTATACACATATTCAATTAATTCCTAATGCACATTGGAAAGTTTATTTTGAACTTCTATTTTAGGGGAATTCATCTTAGACATTAGGAGAATTTTTGTATCCAAAAATATCTCAATTTTGAATTATCTCTCTCTAGATATTTTCTCTCTCTAGACCAAAACAGGGTAAAACAAGATCTTTTTCCATTTCAGAAGGGGGGGATGATTACAAGAGACTGAAGGGGAGGTTTTTACACCTTTACATATCAAAAGCTAGAGGGAGGAATCTTACATCCTACCCCACTTAAAAAACACGAGATGTTCTCATCATCTTGCAAACAGCTAGAGGATAATCTCTTTCAACTTAAGATCCAACTGATTCTGGGGTTCCTTAAAGTCTGGTCAACCCTCACAGAATCCTAGGATAAGGATCCCTTCTACAAGAAGAACATACAGAACTCATTATCAGAAAATAGTTCATTCATATCCTTAACACAATAATGGTCCACTTAAAAAACACGAGATGTCCTCATCTCGCAAAAAATAGCTAGAGGATAATCTCTTTCAACTTAAGATCCAACTGATTCTGGGGTTCCTTAAAGTCTGGTCAACCCTCATAGAATCCTAGGATAAGGATCCCTTCTACAAGAAGAACATACAGAACTCATTATCAGAAAATAGTTCATTCATATCCTTAACACAATAATGGTCCGTTAGACTAGAAATTCCATCTTAACATTCCCCACCCACGGGAATTTCAGTTATACAGGTTCTCAATTTGTCATTCCTTAATTAGGTCCACTGGTCAAAGGTCAAACAATGAACAATCTATCAACATGATCCACTAATCTCATAGTGATCTGCTGAAAGTCTTAATTGTCTTCCAGGTTACTACATCATCACTGGGATTCTCTCCATTCATCCTCATCAGGACTTTATTCAACTTATCTACTTTCAACCAGATTTTAAAAATTATCATCTTTCAATCAGAATCCAAATCAATTCATCAATTCTCAACCATAATTCTAAAATCATATCAACCAGCATCCGAAATCATCATCTAGGATAGCATTTTTGCTTATAACTTCAAGGTCTTAGATTCACTCGTATATATTGTCAGTAAAGAGCTGTAGTTATATTGTGAGATCCCCTCGCCCCTCCGAGGGCGCTGACAACGGAAGCGGCATCAGCCTCTCGTGCGGCGGGGTGGGGATCCACACTCGGGGCCTCGCCCCCGCGGATGTCCGGAAACCGAGCCCAGAAAAACTTCCCTCGTTTGGAAGGCACGGGTGATTCTGCCATGGAAAATCCTTCTAATGGGGAAATTAATCTAACAAGTCAAAGTCTTAACTAGTTAAACTGATCCGATCGAACCTGAAGTCACATGGTCAGATCAAAGAAGAGACTTGCACTTGGTCCATAGAATCACCGCTTTTTTCCTCCTTTAACGAGGCACAACCACTAATTCCCTCCCACAGAACAAGGGTCTTCTCAGGACTTAATCTAAGTAATGTAACTAATCATATCTTAATTGTTTCGTAGGAATCCCTCGATCCAGCCGACCCATGGGTTATTAGACAACCACCCGACCACTGTACTGGTGGGATTCCTTTATAAAGATTTGGTTATGTTTTGCCTGGGTACCGAGGAAAAGAGTTCCCAGGCTCCCTAGCCGGCGTTTCATGCAAAAATTAAGATAGGCATTCCACATACACACCCAATATGAAATCGCCATTTATAACAAATTCGGTTGTCTTTAAAACAATCCTTCAATAGAAATCGTAATATTACTGATCATCATCCTCCAAAATTTTGAGTCCATTGTGCTACAAAATAAGTCATCTGGACTCTCCGTTGAAGACCATCTGGACTCTCCGTTGAAGACCAGCTGGCCAACCAACGAGATCCAATATCAAAATTTGATTCACAAAAATCTCTCTTTAGTTCATCCGAATCTTCCTCAATGCATGCAGGGGTGTCCTAGCAACCGCGAGCCCATGCATCACCTGGTCATAACCCTCTAGGATCCTCCTTAGGTATCCTAGCACTTC
This sequence comes from Cibotium barometz, assembly GCF_041138505.1. Taxonomy (NCBI): domain Eukaryota; kingdom Viridiplantae; phylum Streptophyta; class Polypodiopsida; order Cyatheales; family Cibotiaceae; genus Cibotium; species Cibotium barometz. The sequence continues at coordinate 35,076,793 of NC_141073.1, read as the reverse complement.
ACTCAGGGACCGCTTCGTCGGTCCTCACCATCGTATCGGAAGCTCACCATTTTAACCGTACCGAGGCTAGTCAAGACCTCAGTAGGCTTTGCCGCGAGTGACGTCCCTCAACGACTCCCCGCCAGCTGTTGCAATAACAAACCTCCTCTTGGTAAAACACATGCCAAATGCTCCCTCCAGTATTCTGGCATAAAACAACCCTTCAAATGAAAACAGAGGTTCTATGCAAGTAAAATTCCCAATTTGAGATTGGTTCCACAAAACCCCTTTTTCCTTCATTCCCAATTTCATGATGAGAATCCTTGATCTCTCATCAAGGCAATCTACCCATCATACTATCCAAGTAGATTCTTGGTGATTTCAATCAAAGGAAAACTAGTTTAGTTCAACGGTAGTCTATTCTTTGTATTTAGAAACTGGAATTGGTCACGAAGTTTTTGCTTAATTCAGATCGAGAGATGGACAAGTAGGTTTACTGTCCGTCCCTCTCGTAGTCTAATCATTCGGTTTAGTTCTAACAAGGATTTTCCTCAGATAAACATCTATTTTTGGGTAAATACCAATTTAGTGATTTAACCACATAAAATATCTAAAGATATTCTTTCTGTTTCTCAACCTTAATTCCCTAGGTAGAATTATGGTGAAATTTCATCTTTTGGCATCAAAAATTAATTTCAATTCTTTCTTTACTTAAATATCATAAAAATTTTCTTTTAACTAAATACCAATATCTTTTTTTTTGAATAAGCTTGAAATCCCTCTTTTTCTCATTTAATGAGTGCAATCCAAATGTCATGGGAATTCCTCTTTTATCATAAAATAAATCTATCTAAAATTTCTCTATAAATTAAATATAAATATTCAATATTCCAAATATACCAAGAATTCCTCTTTTTCCATTTAAATGATTTAATTCCAAATATTATGGAAATTCCTCTTTCATCATTTAAATTTATTCATGCATAAAATAATTTTAACTAAAATTTCTCTTAAAAATTAAATAAAAATATCCATTAATCCTAATATGACAAGAATTTCACTTTTTCCATTTGAATGATTGAATTCCAAATATGATGGAAATTCCTCTTTTATCATTTAAATTTTTCTTATGTATAAAAAAATTTTAACTAAAATTTCTCTTAAAATTGAAGAAAAATGTCCATTAATCCAAATATGACAAGAATTTCACTTTTTCCATTTAAATGATTGAATTCCAATTATGATGAGAATTTATCTTTTATCATTTAAATTTATTCGTGCATAAAATAATTTATCTAAAATTGTTTTAATTTTAAATAAAATATCCATTATTTTATTATTCCAAATTTTATTCTTTCTCCATTGGAATGAATGGATCTCCATTATCATGGGAATCCCTCTTTTATCATAAAAATAAACTTACTAAAAATTTCTCTTTTTCTCTAATTAACTATTTATGCATTAAAAATTGATTTTCCATGGATATGATGAGAATTATTCATTTAACATAGGATGACTAATCCTAGAATATAGTAGGAAGTCCTCTTTTCACATTATGCATAAAAATGATTTATGTGTTAATTTCTAAAAATTTTGCCATAGCTCTGCCTATTACTGATATTTTTTAATAATTTTGAAAAGCATAAGATTTAATAATACACTTATGATAGATTAACTATCAATAGATCTAAATTCAATTCATGGATCTAAATCATAATTTTATCATAATTTATGTAACATAAAAGCATTAAAAAGCCATTTCTTTAGCCTCTACTTGACTAGCATAAAGTTTGATTTTAGAATTGAGAACTGCTCCATGAGAAGTATCATTTGAATAGAGAATTGGTCATAGGAATGACCATTCTTTGGGGGAGAGAGAGTTATACTTTAAAAACATCCTAAATTAAGCATAAATGTAAACTTTTTATGATTAATCATTAGAATTCATTAGAGAGCTTCATTTGCATTGAAAAACCATTTGTTTGAATACTTCTCAAGCTTGAGAGGGGTTGAGAAGTGAAAAACATTTAGAAGATTAAAGAAAAACCATAAAGTCACATCTTACCTCTTGTTTTGCTTGATTCTCTATTCTTAGGAGCGGCCCCCAACCAATTAATTGGTTAGTATGTTGAGAGAAAAGCTCCAAGAAAGGTTGAAGAGAGAGAGAAACTCCAATCTCTCCAAACTGTAGAGGATTTTTAGAAAATAATAGAAAATATGCTTATTCTAATATAATATTGGCATGGTCTAGTTCACATATGAGAATACAAAAGAATGAGGGTCTATTTATAGGTGAGGGAGGCCACTAACTAAGTCCAACTAGGTTCTAGAATTTTCCAGCTTCAGTTTAGCTGAATTTGGACAAGATTTAGACCAGTTTAGCTCCCTTTTTGATCCAGTTTGATCCAGGAGAGAGGAGAGATAAAAATATCTTAATATTTTTGAATTTTAAACTCATTCACATGTGTGAAATAGGTGACTCCTTGAAGTCTCCCCCTTTCCTTACCAAGGTGTCAAAATTGTATGATTACTCTAAAATATCTTAATTTTTTATTAATATCTTATAGTTTTTAACTAATAAATCTTGTACTCAGTCAACTCTTCATCTTATGTAGACATTTACTCATTTTTGGGTATTTTCTTTTATTCATTGGATTTATCTCATCTCAACACTTGGACAAATCTTATTGGCCCATAGGAACCTTAATTGGACCATAATCCAAAAATTTCAGAAAATCTTGACCCTTAAGCTAAGGTCTTTTAAATCATTTTTAATTGATTCCTAATGCACCTTGGAACATTTATTTTGATTTTCTATTTTAGGGAAACATATTTTTGATATTAGGAGAATTTGTTTATCTAAAAATATCTCAATATTGAATTACCACTCCCTAGAATTTTTCATCTCTAGGCAAAAACAAGGAAAAATAATATTTTCTTGTATTCAGAAACAAGGAATGATTATAGGGGATTGAAGTAAAGCTTATTCATTATTCAAGCTAAGGAGGAATCTTACATCCTCTCCCACATGAAAAATGCGAGATGTCCTCATATCAATAAATGATATGGGTAGTAAGCTTGGTCTTAGTTTACTCAAACACACGTATGGTTCCATCAAACCTTTTCATATACACAAAGTTAACCCTTTATGCATTCTATAAGTCTTACTGTTTAATCATATATGCAGGCGAGCTTAACATCAGGCCAGTCGACGCCATGGGGGCAATGTACCCCACTTGGCCAGTCGAGGAGGCAGACGACGCCTTTGATTGGCATAGGTCCGTGTGGTGTGGGTCCGAGTGGTGCAGGCCCATCATGGTATGGCTGTGATGAGCCTAGACTAGACCTACCCCCGCTTACCATATCAGGCCAGTTGATGCCATGGGGGGGCAATCTACCCCACTTGGCCATGTTGACGCCATGGGGGAGCAATCTACCCCACTTGGCTAGTCGGGAAAAACCATGCCTTTGATAGGCGGCGCAGGTCTACATGGTGCAAGTTTGAGTGGTGCAGGCCCATCACGGTATGGCTATGAGGAGCCTATACTACTTACCTTGACTAGAGCCACCCCCGATTCCTCATGCCCAACTCACCACAACGATGACGTAATAGGGAGTATGGGGAGACTAGTAGTTATACTAGTAGGGAGGAGCAGGCTGTTTTTGCATTGGCAAAAGCAACACTAGGTCTCCCTTTGCATCTCCCTAGCAAGAGGGCTCTTAATCTGCTCATTATGAGCCAAGCCCCAGGAGACCAATTCCACCATTTGATCCACACACCCTACCATACAACGTGCATGTCGATGGTGCCCTTATGATGGATGCACGAGGGAAGCAAACCATGAACCACATGCATGTACTTGCTAGCTTGGAGTTTATGAACTCCTTCAAAAAGTGGAAAGCACAAGATAAGCTTTCAAACCAGTATGTCATTGATGTTCTTAAGTCATAGTTCCCTGGTTCCACATGCAGACCTTTGCTTTTCTCAGAGAAGTGGATGAAGAGAAGAATATATCTTTTGCTTTATGCGATGACTTGCTATTAGTTCATGATGACATGCGATTAGTTCTTATGTATATAAATATATATTTAGGTTCATTTTCATCTTTTTTAGTTTCTCTAGTAGGTGGTTGCACTACTATAATTTGGTATTTAATTGCGCTTGTCTGTCCATCATCTCGTTCCATTGGGTGAACCATATTTCTTGTTTGATCTTTCAATTGAAAGTTCATATATTTAATCATTTAAACTAATACATTTCTTTCAAAGTAAATATTATGTGTGAATGTGTGTGTATACGCATACGCTTGCACATATAGAAACTCTTCTATTAACATTAGATTTCTCTTTATAATCTTTAATTAATTTGTGTGTGTAACTCTTATGATGATGATGACATTAGAGTTCTGTTTATAATCTTTAATTAATTTTGAATACTATTTTTTAGTGTAAATAATTTAAGCTTGCATATAAATATTGTATTATTTTTATAATCATTCAAAAAATTATTATAAAGATACTCATAGGTATTGTTAAAGGATAAATTATATATAGGACCAAGAGAAGTGTAGGTAGCTTGGATCTCTATATAGGTAATTTTCACTAGAGAACATTCTCTATATAGGTAATTTATTTTTTCTATGTACAAAATTCCTTATATTCGTTAGTAGTTAGGTTATCTAATAAGTGTTCTATTTTCTCTAGTTTGTACTGTTTCCTAGTTATGTTCATTTGTATCTCTAGGAAATTGTCTTTTTTTTCCTATATAGAGAATGACTAAAAGCTCCTTGTGTAATGACTTACAAAGCCTAAGTGCACTGTCGTTCAGCAGTAGTACAGAATTGAAGAGGATCGCACGTTTGTCCTAGCTAAATTAGCGAGCTAAATTAGCGCTAATCTCGGGATGTAGTATCTAGTGTGGAATTCTTGCTGTGTGAGACAGCACGTGCAGTTCTTGATCATACGGAGTTTGTTCTCATACACAGAGGAAGTGATCCCAAGAGAGTAGGTCTTGCAGGGAGCTTGGTAGAGGAAAACTCAGTCGCTTGGTGTGTGTGGTGGTGAGACGACGAGCAATGAGGAGTAGAGACTCGAGAGGTAGGTCACATGGACTTTGTGGTGGTGAGATAAAAAATGTTAATTATAGGCTCACAGCAACATTGTCAACAAGTGAGCTCAATAGTTCATTTTACCGAGCCCACCTGACAATGCCATATGATCACTCTTTTTTTTGGAACATAACTATAATTATTTGTCAATTCTTTGATCACTTTTTTGGAACCATAATTATTTATTTATATTTATAGGGAAAAAACAGGTTGGTAGCATTTAAGATCCCATCTTTTAGTCTTCATGCTAGCGTTGGACCAATTTTAGGAATCAAGCCACCCTAGTGGCTTCATTTAAAAAATTAATGATATTATTATCTCTAGTTACTAGAGAGACCTTTGGAAATTGGGCACTATTGAAATTTGAATTATGTCTAAAATTTTAGAGAAATTCTCAAAATTGTGGCCTTGTTTTACCACCTTTCTTTTTTCTAACAGGGTTCTATAGAAGGTTTGATATGCCCCTCTGAACGCTTCAAGTTTGGAACCCATGACAAGAATTGTTATTTCCAGTATTCTAATTCGAGAAGGCAGTCCTGTGGCTTGTTGACTCAGATTGCACTCTTCTACCTCCTCCTCATGTGCTACATAGGCATGGATGATCTCATCTTCTCTAGTTGCAAAGTTGCGTGTTATAACTTGTGATGTCGTTTTGTGGGTGAGCTCGCAAAGCACTGTTATCATTTTGTGAGCTCGCACAGCCAGTTAACAATTTTTAAATGCTGCTTGTGGACTGTTGTTGCCTCAGTGCCATAACGAATTGAGCATAGTTGTTATATGTGCTTCAATCTTGGTTGATTTTGATTTCTTCTAATCTTCACTTTTTTCTTCTAGCTTTTGTATTATTTCAACATCAAGTTCTTCATCTCCTTCATCTTCAACTCCTAGTCCATGTGCCTCAAATTCTTTTTTTTCCCTCCTTTCTTTGCAAAAAAAAAAAAGACAGAGTTTTGGATCTTTAAAATCATTACCTTTTCTTGTTTGAGGTGAATAAGTGTGAATTTCTTCCTTACAATTGGGTGGGATCAACTTTAGTTAAGACCTTGCCTTTAAATAAAACTTACTTTATGTATGTACTAGCTTAGGTTTCCTTTATATCATTTAAAGCCTTAGTAACTTCTTGGACTCAATAGTAATACCAAAACCTCTTCTTATATAAAATTTTCTAACCGTTTTATTTACATTTTCTCTAAGCTTTGAGTTTACTTCTTGCATTGTATTCAAGATTATGCTAGTTTTCACATGGTATCACCTTTTTAAAGAACAAGGTAGTCTTGTCTTTTCTTCATCAAACACCCCTCTGTGTGTTAGCTATATCTGTTGATTCGGACCTCAACCATGGCTTCCACTCAAGGTTCTGGTAATCCTTGTAACCCAATCTCTCAAGTTCTTGCACCTATGAGAAACCCCAGTTCCTCATGCACTTATCAAGTTGACAAGATTTTTGACTCCAGTTCCTTTGTCTAGCATGTCTGGTATGGAGTTGTTGCTCGAGCACACTAAATTATGCATTGGTCATTATTCTGAGCATACACCACCTACAAATAACCTACAAGGCCTTGCCATTAAGCAGTGGGCAGTGCCGAGACATTGCCGCTCACATGGAGGCTCGCATGGAGATCATACTCCACAGTGGTTGGTGACATGCAAGTACAACTAGTGTGTACCCTCTCAGCACCTTCTTAAGGTGTTTGCTAAAGGTGTTTGGAACTTTTTACACATTAACTTAGTGTCTCATGTCACCTTAGCTAATTCTTATTTAACTCCAACCTAACCAAGAGTGAATTAGTTAGCTAAATTCTTCAAAATTGACAGACTCTCATGGACGAAACAACCATCTCAAGATTGGGGGAAAACCATTCTCCGAGCGAGTTTTTTCAAGAAAAGGGAAAAGCCAAGGAAAACTCGCCAAACAATCTAAAAAAAGAAAGAAATAGGTACACTTTCTAAACATGCACATGCAATCACATAACATTATAGTTAACATAAAAATTAGAGCATGTAATTGAAGAAATGACACCAGCCACCATCACCCAAAAAAAAAACATTAAAGCATTGGTTGCCTCGCACACTATTAAAACACAATCAGAGTAAATTAAGTTTGGGTGCTGATCTAAGCTAAATTTCTATATTTGAAGGGTACAAGCATGCCTTTAATATTGAGCTCCACCACAAGAAACTTCAAGGTGCTATATTTCAGACAAAAAGTTCAAGGCATCTTCGATTGGAAGTTCAAGTAATAAATAAGAGCTAATGAAGGTACCAAAATATTGGTCTCATCAAGTGATTTGGAGTTAATCAAGGTATTGAAAGATTGTACTTGGAGGATGTTATTTATCACATGGTTTTTTTAACTATGTTTATAAGTTTCAAGGTGGATTCGATTGGAAGTTCAAGTAATGACTAAGAGCTAATCAAGGTACCAAAAGATTGGTCTCATTGAGAAATTTGGAGTAGGTCAAGGTATCAACAGATTGTACTTAGAGGATGGTATTGCTCACATGGGTTTTTTTTAACTTTTTCTATAAATTTCAAGGTAGATTCGATTGGAGTTCAAGTAATGACTAAGAGCTAATCAAGGTACCAAAACATTGATCCCATCAAGCAATTTGGAGTAGATTGTATATTTGGATGTGTGCATGGAGAGAAACTCTAAAATTACTAGAGAGATCCAAAGGAGTGCCAGCATTGACATATCTACATCAACTTCACAATCATATAGATGAGAGGTCTTTTAGTTTACTTTCTTGGCTACTAGTTGTGTTTTTTGTGACCCTTCTCTATATGTGCTTACTCTTCATTTTGAGAAATTATGTTTTTTGCTCAACACTTTGCATCCCTCCCATCTCCATTGTTGGAAATTAATACTCCCTCGTCGTCACTATTACTATATACTATCTATTTTATAAGGTCCCCCTATATGAGGAGAAGGTACTTTGTGTGCCCTTTTTTGGCTACTAGTTGTATTTAGTGTGCTCCTTGCTTCATTTTGATGAGAAGCGGTGTTTTTGCTCAACATTTTACATCCCTCTCATCTCCATTGTTGGAAATCAGTATGCCACCCTCATCACTATTACTGTAATGGATTACTCTATATATAAGTCCCTACTTTGTGTGCTAACCATGCTCAGAGGATATGGAGATGCCCTTGACAAAACCCTAATGACACCCAAAAATCTCATCACAACAGAAAACCTTAATAACTCCCAAACAATAAACCTTGACAAATGGTTAGGATATGGTTTAACACGGAGGGATCTTTGAGCTCATGGATAATAGAAATTGGAAGGGGGGATGGCATGGGGGCTGGTGGTCAAGTGGTGGAGGACAATGATGTTAGGAGGGCTAGAGAGACGTAATGAGCATGGTGAGGGCGGTGATGAGGCCTCAAATGAGGGTGATGAGAAGGACAGTCACAACGTTGGCAAGTGAACCGGTTGATTGATTGAGCATGGTTGCATTCTGATCGAGCATGGAGGGGCTTAAGGTGCTACCAGTGAACTGGTTGTGTAGGGTGATGTTTACAAAATTGAAGGAGCATGTCAACTTCATAAATGAATTTGTAGCCACCGACATTGTCAGTTTGAGTGAGGTTAGCAAATGAATATTGTCCATAGCTATGGCAAGAGAGAACTGCTACACAACCAGTGAACTGGTTGTGTAGGGTGATGTTTACAAAATTGAAGGAGCATGTCAACTTCATAAATGAATTTGTAGCCACCGACACTGTCAGTTTGAGTGAGGTTAGCAAATGAATATTTTCCATAGCTATGGCAAGAGAGAACTACAATGAGAGTAGTATAGTATAGCTACCTATAGAGAGAGTAGTATACTATAGCTATCTATAGAGAGAAATGCAAAGAGAATGAGAGTGTGGCAGCAAAAATAGCAGCATTTTTATAACTAGAAGGGTTGGCAGATGCTATTTTCGCTACTAAAAATGTTGCTTATTTTGTCGCAACTGGGTTTGCTTCTCAGCAACGATATTTCGTTGCTATTTGCATTGCGCAGCACCGAAAGTACTTCATAGTTAAAAAAAAGCTAGGACAAACAGAGTCACAATTTTATAACACAAACATAAACATAAGAAACACCTAGATTGTGAAGAATGCAATTGAGCTCAAAAATTATTTTATTTCACGAAGTGTCAGGCCTTTGGCCATATATACAAAAAAAAATATCAATGAAGAGGTGGTTAGCTGGAATCCTCATCGGATTCTGAGTGATCATCATCATCGTCCTCTTCACTTCCTTCCACCACCTCATGCTCGTAATCAGGATCATCCTCTTCTTGTTTCCCTTTATCCTATACATACATGCCATCAAGTGCAAGGTAAGCAAAGCTAATAAAATATAATTATATGTAGATAAGAGAAGGGTTTAGGCTCACTTACCTCATTTGCTTGAGTCCCCAAAAGGGACTTATCCAAGTGTATGCCTCGCATACGCATCCACGCCACAATTGCGGACGAGGGGATCTATATCCATAGTCGTACTCCTTCTTTGTTGGGTCACGCCCAAAAACCTCCCTCTACAAAAAACAATTAAGAAAATATACAATTAGTTAAAGAAAACAATATAGTACAAAACAAAATGAAAGAGGAGAAGAAATGATTACTAAAATAGGTACTTACGAAACAAGCAATGAAGGAGGACTTTCCTCCCGAGCTGAAGTGTGAAGCCCCTCGTGTCTGTAGTCAAGAAGCACTCGCCGCCCGCCACTGCTTGTTGAAACGTGGGTACTTTCTTACGAAGGTGCGTGTATGCCTCCACTCCTCGTGCACGCAAACATTGGGCTTATCCAAATTATTCTTTGCTGCTCTCTTGATATTTGATCTCCTATTAGAGAGAAAAATCTTGATTCATCTCTTCATCCACTTCTCAGAGAAGCAAATACATGCATGTGGAACAGGGAACTCTGACTTAAGCACATCAATGACGCATTGATCTGAAATCTCATCTTGTGCTTTCCACTTTTTGAAGGAGTTCATGAACTCCAGGTTTGCAAGTATATACATGCGGTTCATGACTTGCTTCCCTCATGCATCCATCATGAGGGCACCATCTACATACACTTATATGGTAGGGTACGTGGATTGAATGGTGGAATGGGTCTCCTAGTGGGGACCATCTCATAATGAGTAGATGAAAAGCCCCCCTACTCGGGAGACCTAGTGCTGCTTTTGCCAAAGCAAAAGCAGCTTGCTCCCCCCGCTAGCACGTCTACAAGCCCCCCTAGACTCCCTATTACGTCATTGTCATGGTGAAGATGGACGTGAGGGGAGCAGGGGTGGGTCTAGTTGAGGAAGGTGGTGTAGGCTCATCACAACCGTACCATGATGGGCCTCAACCACTCGGCCCCGTGCCACTCAGACCTCCGCTTATCAAAGGCGTGGTCTGCCAATTGGCCAAGTGGGGTAGGTTGCCCCCATGGCGTCGGCTGGCCCGATTGTAAGCCTGCCTGCATATAAGATTAAAAAATAAGACTTATAGAATGCATAAAAGGTTAACTTTGTGTATGTGAAAAGGTTTAATGGAACCATACCTATGTTTGAGTAAACTAAGACCAAGCTTGCTGCCCATAATATCATTTATTTATAATAGATAGTAGATTTGCCACATCTGGGTCTTGTGATGGGTTGATCGACATTGCCTATACATACATGCATAAAGAGTCAATTTCTTGAAGCATAAACCATAAAGGCCTTATGCATAGAGCCTTATATAAAGCTCTATGCATAGAGCCTATGCATAGAGTCTTCTGCATAGAGACTTATGTATAAAGCCTTATGCATAATGCGTATGCATAGAGTCTTACGCACAGAGCCTTATGCACAGCAATAACACACAGTTGCCATGCTTAAATCTTAGACAAAAAAGGCAACATGTGATATTAGAACATTATTGAGACCTCCTACAATACTACTTAGACAAGCAGGGTGGACAATGGATGATAGCTTCTGAGGACTTTTCACACAATCCCCACTATTAAAGCCAAAGGTAACTTCTCTTTTACAAGAGAAGGATAGTGAGAAGATCGAGGGCTTTCCCTCCACTATAACCACCTAAACCACTCCTAACTTGACATAAACAACATTATAGATGGCCTACAATAATGTCCCATATCTCTATGCATAAGCCTAAACCCTAAACCTAGCACCCAATGGGTGCAATAAACATGAGAGGTTGAATGAATAAGAGAGCTTACCTTGATAATATCAATCCAATCAACAGAAAACAATAACACAAGCTTAGACAAAAAAGACAACATATGATATTAGAACATTGTTAAGACCTCCTACAATATTGCTTAGACAAGCAAGATGGACAATGCTCCTTTTGGATGATAGCTTCTGAGGACTTTCCACACGCTCCCCACTATTAAACCCAAAGGTAACTTCTCTTGCTCCCCCTCCACTATAATCACCTACTTGCAAATAACCACTCCTAACTTTCCATAAAAAGCATTCTAGATGGCCTACCATAATGCCCTATATCTCTATGCATAAGCCTAAACCCTTAACTAGGCTTGAGGTTGCAATAAACATGAGGTTGAATGAATAAGAGAGCTTACCTCGTCCAATGGGAATTTGGGTACGTTTCTCAAAAATATCCTCCCCGAACACTGCTCCCAAGGGAGATTTGGGACTTAAAAAACTAGTACCACACGAGGAGTTTTGGGACGTTATCGACTCATACCACTCGTGCGGACATTTAAAAGGTTGGCCGCATTAACAACACGTGAATATGGTATGTACTATATGCTCACTCATCGAATTTCTTGCACGTGCTCATTTTTCACCTGAGTCTTCGACAAAATAGCAAGAGCCAAACGCGATGGCTGCTACATCCATCATCCTCTGAGTCTTCGACGACTGCATCAACCTCCTTAACACCTCCCAAATTGAGCCAAACGCCATCGGTCTCTACATCCATTACAGGTATTTCAGAGTTCTTTCAGACCCTCTATTAACGTTTTGCTGTCTGTTTTGTGAATTGATAATAGTGTCTATACAAAGTGCTCAGGGTTTCATCGGGGTCCTTCTGGTCCCATATTGCTAAATACTGACCCCCTTGGCTCACGTTGCCCATGGGTCTAGTACCAAGTGATATTGGTACCTCTGGACTCCTGTTTGTTTCATATTGCTTGGTACGGACCCCACTTTAATGACGTTGGACATGGGGTCAGTACCAAGTAAAAAAAAGGCCTCCGGGATCCTGTCTTCTTTATATTGCTTGGTACCGACCCCACTGTGAGTAGTAATGGGGTCAGTACCAAGTGAAACAAAGGCCTCCAGGATCCTATCTGCTTTATATTGCTTGGTCCCAATCCCACTGTGAGTCATGGGGTCAGTACTAAGCGAAACAAAGGCCTCCGAGATCCTGTCTCCTTTATATCGCTTGGTGCCAACCCCACTGTGAGTCATGGGGTCAGTACCAAGTGAAACAAAGGACTCCGGGATCCTGTCTCCTTTATATCTCTTTGGTACTGACCCCACTGTGAGTCATGGGGTCAGTACCAAGTGAAACAAAGGCCTCCGAGATCCTGTCTCCTTTATATCGCTTGGTACTGACCCCACTGTGAGAGTCACGGGGTCAGTACCAAGCGAAACAAAGGACTCCAGGATCCTGTCTCCTTTATATCACTTGGTACCGACCCCACTGTGAGTCATGGGGTCAGTACCAAGCAAAACAAAGGCCTCTGGGATCCTGTCTGCTTTATATCACTTGGTACCTACCCCACTGTGAGTCATGGGGTCAGTACCAAGCGAAACAAAGGCCTCTGGGATCCTGTCTACTTTATATCGCTTGGTACTGACCCCACTGTGAGTCATGGGGTTAGTACCAGCGATTCAAAGGCCTCCGGGATCCTGTCTGCTTTATATCGCTTGGTACCGACCCCACTGTGATAACGTTCACAGTGGGGTCAATACCAAGCGATTCAAAGGCCTCCAAAATCATGTCTGCTTTATATCGCTTGGTACCAACCCCACTATGAGTCATGGGGTCAGTACCAAGCGATTCAAAGGCCTCCGGAATCCTGTCTTATTTTTTTCGCTTGGTACCGACCCCAATGTGATAATGTTGGTCATGGGGACAGTACCAAGCGATACAAAGGCCTCGGGAATCATGTTTGCTTTATATCACTTGGTACCGACCCTACTGTGAGTCATGGGATCATGGAGTCAATACTAAGCAGTACAATATACTCTAGAATCCTATTTCTGTTATATCGTTTGGTATTGACTTTTTTAAATGAGTTTCTCATAACGCTTTGTTTATTTGTTTAGATGGCTCGTACCAAGACAACTGCTCGGAGGCTTGAAAGACCTACCGAGTCACTACACGTGCAAGGCAGAACAAGGAGGTATCAAGCTCATAGGCAAGTTTTGCAGGAGCAGGAGCTTCGTAGCATTGAGCGACACATACAACCTACGATATCCAGGCTCCCTTTTCAGAGGATTGTGAGGGAAATTTTGTTGAAATTAGGGCATTGTGATGAGCTATGGTGGATCAAACACTAGAATCAACATCATTAGCAAAGTGATTAGTAAATAATTAAGACGTAACTAGTGGATTAATGTAGACATGGATAATCAAAAACCAACAAATTCTCATTAGGGCAATGCCTCAATTTATAGAGTTTACATCCAAGCATCTAATCCCACTGATTTCTCCTTGATTCACTCCACCTCTTTTTCCTGATTCTCTCCACCTCTTCACTTTTCCTAGAATATCTCCACACTTCCCAGAATATCTCCACACTTCCTAAATCTTCTCATGCTACCCTTTATTCTCTCCTAGTAGATTCTTCTCACCTTTTCACAGGTTCTTTCACATTTACTCATTCTCTTTTACAGCCTCTAACCAAGGGCTTGTTCCTGCACACACCCTATTCACTTGTATTTTCAACACCTCCCCTCAAGTGAATACTCCTAGTACACCTAGACCCTATACCAAGTTTGCCTCCCCTTACTTGATAGTCCGCGACTAGTGCCTACTCCTCCCCTCAAGTTAACTTAGCACACCTGGACCCTGTACCAAGTTTCTCTCTTACTTGATAGTCCGCGAGACGACCAGTGCCTCAAGTCCCTAAACTCCATAGTCCTTGACACACACTCTCTCTCTATGTGTCCAAGGCTACTATAAGTGCCCGTGACCTTGACTAAAGTGCTCACACATACTACCACGTGGCCTACATCATCGGTGGCTCAGAGGTGGTTTTACTTTGTTGGGGCAGGTTACATTGGCTTGTGGGGTCTCTCTCTCTTTCTCTCTTAGAGATTTTCACATGGCTCCTCACTCTTTGGAGCCTCACATCTTCTCGTCTTCAGTCTTCTTATCGTGGCAGCTTCTCTCCATGCATCCATCTCTTCTTTCAGTCTTCTTGTGGCAACTTCTCTTCTTGTGGCAGCTTCTCTTCTCGTGTCCATGTCTTCCTTCAATGCTTCCTTTAGATTTTCTTGGTATGGATCTTCTTCTTGGAAGGAGATTGTCTTCTTCTTTTATGGCTGGGGCCATGAGCTTGTCCGTCTCACCAGGTCTTTTTGCTCCATGTGAGCAACATATTTAAATGTTTTGCTGACAGTTCCTTTGGGTTTTTGATGTTTATCTTGTGCCATTATGCAATGCAAACCCAAATTTATGCGGGAGGTCTTACCTCTTGCCTTATTCTGGACAAGGGCAGTGTTTGATCCCATATTTACACTGATGCAATGTGCCCAATACATAATGCGTATAGCATTCATTCTTATGCACATTCCCAAATGCAACTCTAGCTGTGAATAATCTTGATTTTGAGTGAGATTCACAGGCATTAACCAAGGGTTAAATGCAAAATTATGATTATCACAAATTTATCAGCATAATTTTACTAGAAATTACATTAAATCAAGGGTAACCAATTTGTACGGAATAGTTGGAGTATCAAACCAACTCCGAATTGCAATCTGAAAATATAGGGATCTGTATCAGATACCTAATGGTTAATTTGAACCCTCAATTGCACCAAAATAGAGTGATTAGCACTGATTAATCACTGATTTTAGCAAATTAATCCACTATTTTGTGTGCAAAAAACAGAGTATGCGGGGAGTCCAGATCTGGTGCCTTAGACTTCAAATTAGCTCAAATGCTTTCAAAGCCATCAATAGCAATAAGTCTAGTAGAGGATTAAGCCAAGAAACACAAGATTTGACCAAATATTGAAAGCTTAATCTCTGTTTTACCAAAGTCACCTGCAGATTTGATGAAGAGCTTGGATCTCACTGTAGACTTAATGAAATTAAATTCTGTCTTCACCAGCTTGTAGAGCATGCTTGAAAACCCCCGGGGCTGAGGAATTAGAGCAATTTGATTTGATGAAGTGGAAATTACTGATTTGCTGCTGCAGAAAAATGGAGCTTGATAAAAACGCGATTTCTCTTCATCCGGTTGGCGGTTTGCGCTTCTGATTTGACTGGCTCGAGTAGCAATGAGTTTGCTATCTATGGCTAGAAGGGTTTGGGCTAATTTTATGTGTGCAAGGAGAGGGGGCTCCTCCACTGGTTGGGGGTACAGAGGTGAGTTGAAAAAAAAAGTTAGTTAAAAAAAGAGGAAAATTTATAATTTGCTACTAATCCTAATTAGCAAAATAATTAGCAAGATAATGAGCTCATAAAATGATGGATTCTAGGCATGGCTCTGATACCATGTTGAAATTAGGCATTGTGATGAGCTATGGTGGATCAAACACTAGAATCAACATCATTAACAAAGTGATTAGCAAATAATTAAGACGTAATTAGTGGATAATTAACAAATAGATTAATGTAGACATGGATAATCAAAAACCAGTAAATAATTAAGATGTAATTAGTGGGTAATTAACAAATAGATTAATGTAGGCATGGATAATCAAAAACCAGCAAACTCTCATTAAGGCAATGCCTCAATTTATAGAGTTTACATCCAAGCATCTAATCCCACTGATTTCTCCTTGATTCACTCCACCTCTTTTCTCTGATTCTCTCCACCTCTCCTTGATTCACTCCACCTCTTTTCCCTGATTCTCTCCACCTCTTCACTTTTCCCAGAATATCTCCACACTTCCCAGAATATCTCCACACTTCCTAAATCTTCTCATGCTACCCTTTATTCTCTCCCAGTAGATTCTTCTCACCTTTTCATAGGTTCTTTCACATTTACTCATTCTCTTTTATAGCCTCTAACCAAGGGCTTGTTCCCGCACACACCCTATTCACTTGTATTTTCAACAAATTTGTGAGCAATGGAGTATCAGCATGCAGTGGCAATCATCTGCATTATTGTGTCTTCAAGAAATCACTGAGGACTGGATCATCGAGTTTTTTAAAGATGCTTACTTTCTCGCCGCTCATGCCCACACGCTGACAATGCCGAGGGATTTTGATACCCTTCGTCAATTGTTGCAGTACAGATACGACCAGATGCTTGTTCCTGTTTCTGTTAGCGATCCTCGAATGCGACGTATCCTTACAGTTTTCCCCCTCCATCCTCGTACAAGGCCATCTGAGAGCTCCTGTGCTCCTTATGGCACCGTTTGAGATAGTGTATGGAAAGACGCTTCCCACTCCAATGACTCGTCTTTCCCGCACTATAGAAGCTGCTGATGAATTTACTAGAGACTTTCGCTCTATTCATAACCAAGTTAAAGAGGCTATTAGAAAGGCTCGGGAAAAGTATGTAAAACGGGCCAATAAGATAAGGAAAGCCATGATTTTTGAAAAAGGAGACCATGTACTTTTGAGGATAAAAAAGAGGAGACTTAAAAGTGCAGAAAAGAATCCTCTTGTCAAACTAGCACTTCAATTCTATGGTCCTTTCAAGATAGTAGACAAAATCAATGACCTGGCTTAAAGACTAGATCTTCCATCCCATTGGAGGATTCATAACTCTTTTCATATTAGTCTATTGAGACCCTTTAAAGGACCAATCCCTACTCATCCTATTTATGAAGAACCTCCAGAGCTAGTTGATGATGAAGAGCAATTAATACCTGATGAAATTATTGACCATGAGCAGACTACTACTAGAACTGGCAATGTTTATGAGACAGATATCTTTTGACCTTCAAGAACCATCCGAAAGAAAATGCTCGTTGGGTGCCCGAGCGATTTTTTCGCACATGCCCTGACTTAATACACTCCTATCAAATACGCAAAACTGAGGTCAGTTGTTGCTAACCCGAGCAAGAGGGATGTTACATTATTGGCCCTCTATGGTCTATTGGGGACGCCCATCCGACCATTGTGCCATGCTTGCAATTAGTATCGTGAGTGATGTCATATTAAATACTACATTGTAAGTGTGATATGCTTTGCGGGTCTATGCTATGTATGCTGTGATTGGGTGATGCCATGTGTACGCATGCTAGGGTTGTTGATATTGGTGTTTGATTGCCTCACCTAACATGTTGACTTGTTGAGTACAGGTGATGAGTACGAGGATGCCGAATGAGGCGTTGTACTTGTGCGAGGGTCACCGAACGAGGTGTCACACAGGCATGAGTGTGCAAGGGTCACCGAACGAGGTGTCACACAGGCATGAGTGTGCAAGGATCACCGAACGAGGTGTTGCATGCACGAGGGTCACCGAACGAGGTGTCGCACGCGCAAGGGTCACCGAACGAGGTGTCGCACGTGCATGAGTGTGCAAGGGTCACCGAACGAGGTGTCGCACGGATTTTGTCATGTGCATGGGCATTTACATCGCCTCGACATTTATGAGTTATACTTCATTATTGTTGTTTAGCCGTGTGCCATTTATTTGTACTCGTATATTTATGCACCCCGATGTGCACGGGTGTAGTGCATGTGAACTAGAGGTTCACTATTGTTTTTGGTACACACTAGATGTGTGTGAACATCCTCTAGAAGGATTGATTATTTTTGTAAAAGAGCCCTATTTTTGGAAAAGCTTCACGATTGGCTCAAGGGCTATTTTTGAGGAATACATGATAAAAATACTCATGTCGTGCAAGGAGCCAGCACGCATGAGGGGGAGATTTAACCCAATCCTTGTTGATTGATGGTGATGTTTATTTTGCACACAGTTTTCAAGTCTATGGTTTATCTTCCATGTTTATTTCCATGTCTATGTGTAATATGTCTAAATCTGTTATTTGTTTGGAGTTGAATATTTATTCGTGATTATTCTTTGCAATTTTGGTACTTTGATTCTCTTTTGTGTGGCAAGTTCCTGACAGAGATAGAGTCAACATCACCATCCACACACTATTGGGTGCAATCTCACCCCTCATGCGCGTAGCTCCCACTTCCACGACATAAGTACATTGAGAATTATATTCAAAATATAGCCCAAGGAGCTAATAATAGTTATGCATACAAAATTAAGCTTGCTTTTCTACTTTTACAAAAATAGCTCAAGCAATAGAGCTTGTTCACACACTGAGTATATAATCAAAACTATTCTAACATATGTGCTAATAATATAGCAACGCCATGCAAAAGCGTGCATAAATAATATGTACAATCATTTGGCACATGGCCAACAAAATAACATGAAATAATAATATTTCTGAGATGATATTGACAAGATCCTCCTGTGCGACACAACATTGTTCATCACCTATCTCACAAACGTAAACACATTAGTTGTTCCAATTAATTGCCGTAACCATAATTAATTCTAATATGGAACATTGATAGGCACAAACACAACATACAGTCACCACTTGTGTGTTCTCTTTCGGCAAGAGCACGCCACTCTTCATGAGTGTCCACAGTGTGGTTCATTGAGATATAGGCAAGATGTCCAAGGACAAAGGGTCTTAAGTACACACTAACCTATGCACATGTCTTGACATTATTTGATTTCCTTATAAAATTCTTCTCGCATGGCGTGTATTACCACTTGTTACACTTCAATTAGCATAGTACATCAATTACATAAACCACTTGTTTGTTACACTTCAATTAGCATGGCACATCAATGCGTGTGAATATTTCCATTCCCAAATGGAACTAGCAGGGCACAAGTAGGTGACCCTTGCTTGTTGCTGTGGCATTAAGTTTATATGTATACGTATATACATATGTATCTGCGTATACAAGTTTTTACTATATATATGTCTTTAGTTTTCTTATTTATACTTATGTACTATATATATAGTACATAAGTACATAAATGTTATATATATGTGTGTGTGTTTGTGTAACATTATATTATAATATATTTGTATAAATTTAATTAATTTATTAATTTAATATCCTTACTTATTATATGTTTACATATTGTTATTATATATATTTTATACTTATTTATTGTATATCTTTGTATTATATTATTTATTTAAACACTACACTCCTCTCTCTCTCTCTCTCTCTCTCTCTCTCTCTCTCTCTCTCTCTCTCTCCCCTTCCCCCCCCCCCTCTCTCTCTCCCCTCCCCCGTCACACCCCCTTCTCTCTTTCCCCTACCCCAACACTTGGCCTTATATGTGTTATATAAATGTGACATATATATGTTATATTTATATAACATATATATGTCTATTTATAAATGTAAATAAAAATACACACACACACATATATATTTATATTTTATTGAAATCTACTTTTATTCTCTCTCTCCATACTTACTTAGTTCTATAATTTTTTTAATATATGGTTAGTTGCTTGATCATGCATAAAGACACATTCCCACACACATGGGTACATTTACACATGCACTTTTACACACATGTATGAATTTGCTTTTCAAGATAATTAATATGTCATTACTTACTTAGGTTTACAACAATCGATTTCAAAATTGTACTTACATTCTATCTTCTTTATTAAAGCAATGTATTATTACACACACACACACACACACTAACCTTCAAAATTATAATTAGGTTGTTCACACATATTTTCACACACACACACACACACATTCACTAAATTTCAAACCAAGTTGTTCACACATATTTTCACACACACACACACACATTCACTAAATTGCAAACCAAGTTAATAAGTCTACCTATATTAAGCATAATTGTCATTCAGTCCTGCCTTAGTGCTTGTCTCACTTTTTTCATTTATAATACCTAGTCTCACATAAACCTATTAACTATGTTTATACTCTCCTTTGTTTTTTAATAAGAAATTAAAGAATAATATACATTAAAATCAAATTTGAAGCGTTTTCGAGACGGTCCTTCATAGTTTCTGGCGCTTCTGATATTCCATAGATCAACCCCTAAGTGCTTGACACACCTTTGATCCACCATCCTAACCAAAAAAGGATTAGGCTCTAACTCCATGAGCCCCAAATCCTTGTGCACAATGTGTCTGAGATAATATTTACTCCAGACCCTCCTAACTGAGAAAGGAGCAGGTTCTAACTCCATGAGCCCCAATTCCTTGCGCATAATGTGTCTGAGATAATATTTACTCCAGACCCTCCATCCAATAAAATGACGAGAGTGAGTGTGACTATTACTTCAAGAATTATTGTGTCTTAATTTGGTTCAGCCTCGTTACTATGGTAGCTTTTGGTTATGTGTATTCACGATATCCGTCTATACCATTGGATCCACCAGTATACTCAAGAGCTCCTTCTAATAATTTGATACCAAGCTCAACAAACTCATCGAGTGTTATATTGATTTTCATCTATTTTAAATCTTCCCGTAAATCATACTATAATGTTTTCTACCCTTTGTCTAGCATTGATTTAATAGCACTGCTAACTCTGAGCTTTGCCTTCATGAAGTCTTGGTTTGGCATGGTTTGTTCCCTAGTACCGTGGAAGTTTCTTGTACTTTCAGTGTTGCTTTCAAAGTTTCCTCCGTAGCAATCGCAACCATCAAAGCATCAACTAGATAGGGTGGGACTGGCTCCCTTTTTTGGGCCTTCCCTACCATCCATGTCACTTGCTCTCATATCTCTTATTGGTCGTGCCATCATGTAGGTAATTTTTCTTTCAGGTGGGAAATTCCCCCAAACTTTGTAAAATCGTTGTTGCTTGTGGGACCATATCACTGCCAAGATCGCTAGGTTTTCTTCCTTTTCATTATTGAAATCTTGAGTAATGAGTACTACCATGTTTGCCCCACCAGCTAGGTGCTATTATCTGGTGTCGTGCTAGCTATATCTCCTGTTGGTTTTTGATCCATATAGGGAATTCTACCTTGTAGTGTCCCTATCGTCAGCACAGCAGTAAAAACACTGATATCTCTACGGTGATAGATTCCCCCTGCCTTGACCAAATGGTTGGCGACGAGCTGGGCCTACTATGACTCGTTGTTGCCACCCACCGATTTCATTGGTACAATCGACTAAGGTATAATGGTTTGGATAGGCACCACATTCTATGGTTGGTTATTCATACAATTCGGAGGTTGCCTTCTAGAGTGGCGATTATAATAGCATTGCTCAGTTGAATGGTTATTCAAGTTACAAATGGCACAAAAGCAAGTTGCTGTGCAATCTTCCTTCCAATGTCCAGGCTTAGAACATTTTCCACACCAAACCTCGAGTCAACTTCTAGATCTAGATGACCCCACACTGCCCTCGGTCACTTTGGCCAAAGTTGCTATAAGATGTTCTTCGACTGTCATGCTAGCTTTTCGGCCTCTTCGGTGCTTGTGCTTCTCATCTTCGTCTAGGAAATCATATGATTTGTCATCGGAAGTGGAATTCACCCCACTATCGGAACAATGTAGATTTTGACTCTTGTGATTTCTTCTTACTTTTTCGTTTCTTTTTTGTATGTAAGTCTACCACCACTAGTGCCCGTTTAGAACGTATTGGCACCTCCACCAGCTCATGAAAGCTGATATTGGCTAAATTTATTGGAGCCAGTGCTTGACGTAACTTTGGTTGCGCCATGTAGTACGAACCATTCGTCCCACTAGTAACCTCATTAGATGGGCGGTTGGCTGCATCCTCCCATTTGTGGAGAATGCAAAATTTTGCTACATAATCCTCCATCGGTAACCTTTTCTCTTGAAGTTACTGAAGCTTACAGCACCTCCAAATACATCTTGGTAGTGCAATACCATTGAAGAAATGCATCACATAATGCTACATAATTGAACAACAAGTCATGAAAAATGTTCACAAAATCGTGCAAACAACTACTCAAGTCCATTTTGCTAAAAAAACATAAAAAAGGGACTACTTTTTAGAGATTGTTTAAAATAAATCACTTTTTATGTGGGCGGGCTTTAAAAAATTAATAAATATTGCTATATTTTCAGACATTTTAGAATGCATTTGATCACTTACATCAAGATAACTCTCAAAAAAAGACTTGATTTGGACCAAACCAGAACCATCACATTCCATGAAAATTTGAGTACAAAAAACATTACAATAATTGTAGAAAACAAATACTTCTCCTTGAAACTAAGAGAGATCTTTGACCTATTGCTTTAGTATCTCTACGGTTGTCTTGCGCAAGTGACTAGTTTTTTTTTTAAATCAAACCCATACACAAGGATTTCTACATCGGCTAGATTGAGTGTGTCCACACGTTGACAACTTCTTGCTCTCTTCCCCTTTCTGCTTTATTTCAGCAACTCAGGATCGTACTTGCCTTTCAATGGATCTTCTCTAATTTTTCGATATACCAATGCACTTCCATAGCAATTAATACCTCATGCTCTTTGAAAACCTTTGTGACTTTTGCAAGCTAAAATGGATTATCATTTTCATCGTTGGCAAGAACTGCGATCATTGTGCCCTCACTTAGCTCATTTACATTTCCTTCCCACATTTTTTTCTCTTGTTGTCAACGCTTTTTGCTCTTCTGGGTACCAAATACATTTCCCTTGTTTCTCCATGAACAAGAGATAATAACTTTGTTGAAATTGGTGCATCACTGACACCAACAACTACATCATTGTCACTCCTTTCACTAAGGCCACTCTCGTGCCACACAAATGCATGTTGTAGCTAAAATGTGTCATCCCTAAACTCTTCAATCAGCTTCTCCTTTTGGATAGCTTTGGCAAAGAAGTGTGAAGTGATTCATGTTAATGCTTATGCAAACCATCCATACTATGGTTCTACTTTGTGCATGTTTTGAGGACGAAACATATTTGGGTGGGTATGGTTTGTAATGAAGCGATGGACACAAGTTATAAATATGAGGTCAAGGGGCCAAGCATAAGTTGTATAGGGCCAAACAACCAAGTGTGAGAGAGGGATATGGGCTTATGGGCTAAAGGCCAAGTAGGGTGGACACTAATATAGGCCAATGTCAATTGCTAATCATAATTAACTCATACTAATCTAAATTACAAGCTAACAAGCTTTCATGGCAATCTTGTCCTTCTCCTTGCTCATGGATGCTGCTCCTACATCCATGTTATCACTCCATGCCTTGAGTGATCATTGCTAGTTAATTGCTAGTTGATATGGTGTTAATTCTTTCTATCTTTAGTGGTGTATATGTCCTATCAAATTTTGTTGTTGTAATAATTTCTTCTATTTGTTATGATCCTTAGTGCTAGGCGTCATTATGGTTGAGTATGCCGTGTATCTTCGGAGCTCTCACATAAACTGAGTACACAGACCTTTATATGAATGTATGCTCTTATGTGTGTGTGCGTGCGTGCGCATGGGGTGTGTGTGTGTGTGTGTGTGCGTGCGCATGGGGTGTGTGTGTGTGTGTGTGGGAGCATATATATTGATACCAAGTTCTATACCCACTATTGGGGCATTGATGACATTAATGGAGATGTCATAGTATCTAGTCCATACTATGCATGATAGAGTTGATGGTTTATTGTATGGTGAATGACTAGCATGAGGCCATAAATTGCACTTTTTTATAAGGTGAATTTGGATATCTTCTTGGATTCATTTAAGTATATATTAATTGCATTAGACTTTAGAGATTATATGAGATTTATCTTTCTTGTTTAGTATAATATTAATGATATTACTCAAGAACTTTTGAAGAGAGAAAATACAAGTTTCTAAGATTTTCTATTAGTAATATATTTACACTTTATGATTTATTATTTTATCACTTAATTGAGAGTAATGAAGAATTAATTAATAACTAATGAGTAAGTTTTAAGTAAAAAATTTATTTTAATTTATTACTATGTATAATATTTATTCACTTAATTCTTGGGTTAATCACCAAATAATCAATAATATCATCGTTAAGCTATTTCTTGATTAAATTACTAAAAATTTCAATTAGTGAGTGATTAATCCTTAGACTAAAAAAGACCTTTGTTCACTTTCTTCATCATTTTTATTTGAAAATATTTCTTTTCTAAAATTGAGAAAGTTAACAAGCATCCACTCTAAATAATATGTACTAGCATAATATCTATAAAATTAATACTAATTATTAATTTTCATAGAATTTTTATATTTATTTGTAGAGAAATATTAGCTTTCTATTTACTAATTTTGGTTTTTTATTGCTTAATTATTAGTCTCTTATCATATTGATTGTGAAAGTTCTTAGTAAATTAGTGAAATTATAATTTGATGGTTTCTTTGTACTACTAATTACATAATTTTCAACAAAAGTAAAATTCGAGAGCTTATGTTGCAAAATATGTAGTTTGTAGTATCATCCATGCCATTGCAATTACTATTTCTCTAAATTTCAAAGAATTTTTAGAATCATAACGATAAAGAGTTACTAGTTTAGTAATTAAAAGCTTTAATTAATGTTTAAGTAATACTAAATTCTTACTCAACTACTAAAAAAATTATGTAAGGTTTATGAGTTATTCTTGATTGTATAGTTAAAAAGCTAGTATAATAATTTAGAGTGAAATTTAATCAATTTTTTGATTTTAGAAAAAAATATTATTGAAAAAAGATGAAGAAAGTGTACTGAGGTTTCTTTTAATACAAGGATTAATTGCTCTCTATTTGAGTTTTATAGTGATTGATTAAAGTAATAAGTTAGCAATATTGTTGATAATTGATTGATGGTTGACTAACAATTATATAAATCAATAATCTATCTAATTTGTAAACTAAGAGTAATTGATAGAGAATAATGTTAATTATTTATTTAATAAAGTAATATAATAAAAATATGATAA
Source organism: Cibotium barometz (assembly GCF_041138505.1). Taxonomy (NCBI): domain Eukaryota; kingdom Viridiplantae; phylum Streptophyta; class Polypodiopsida; order Cyatheales; family Cibotiaceae; genus Cibotium; species Cibotium barometz. The sequence goes on along the minus strand of NC_141073.1, from coordinate 35,051,654 downwards.
AATAGAATCTAGGTACTATTCACACATCAATTGGAACCTTAGAAAGTTTCTTTAAGATGCACAACCAAGAAAGATATCTCTGTGGAATTGTGTTGCTATGTGTTGTAATATTCTTCCACCTTGTAGTGTAAGTTCTTAGTAAATTAGTGAAATTATAATTTGATGGTTTCTTTGTACTACCAATTACATAATTTTCAACAAAAGTAAAATTCGAGAGCTTATGTTGCAAAATATGTAGTTTGTAGTATCACCCATGCCATTGCAATTACTATTTCTCTAAATTTCAAAGAAATTTTAAAATCATAATGATAAAGAGCTATTAGTTTAGTAATTAAAAGCTTTAATTAATGTTTAAGTAATACTAAATTCTTACTCAACGACTAAAAAAATTATGTAAGGTTTATGAGTTATTCTTGAATGTATAGTTAAAAAGCCAGTATAATAATTTGCAATGAAATTGAATCAATTTTTTGATTTTAAAAAAATATTATTGAAAAAAGATGAAGAAAGTGTACTGAGGTTTCTTTTAATACAAGGATTAATTGCTCTCTATATGAGTTTTTTATTGATTGATTTAAGTAAAAAGTTAGCAATATTGTTGATAATTGATTGATGGTTGACTCAACAATTATATAGATTAATAATCTATCTAATTTGTAAACTAAAAGTAATTGATAGAGAATAATGTTAATTATTTATTTAATAAAGTAATATAATAAAAATATGATAAAATAGAAGCTAGGTACTATTCACACATTAACTGGAACCT